>NC_091780.1:42876747-43250914 GCF_029378745.1 Bos indicus | reverse complement strand
AAGGAGGTATTTAATATTTGTCAAATTAATGAATTTCATTTTTTCACTTAAGCCTGCTTTGCAGTGTTTTTGTCCAAACTTCTTGTTGCTTAAATGAAATTGCCTTAAGACTCTTCCATTTCTCTATAGTAGGACAATACCATAATTCAAATTTCATATACCGTATGGAACATGCATAACATGTGATTTAGGGGTAAAAAAGTTTATCAAAGGTCTGAGCTAAATTTCCAGAGACAGGGCAAAGTGTGGCTTCATGGACTGTTCACTGCATCACGACTCAGGGCTCTGAGGCGAGGTCCTGGACAAGCCAGTCACCCAGGCTTTTTGCCTCCCAGTTCTATTATTTATAAACTAAACAAAAGACATGCTTTGTAATCTACTCTAAGTCTTGACAGGAAGTAGGATACTACTTACTAAAATAAACAAGATTTTGAAATTCATTATAAAAATGAAATCAGACAAGCCCTTAATAGAAGGAGGTGTCAGAAAGACAGATGGTTATACTTCACAAAATTTACAAAAGAGTGTTCTTGATGAAATCTGCTCAGAAAATTGTGCCATGCACATAGTATGCCTTCAGTGAATATTTATTGGATGAAAGAAACAAAACAATTTACAAGCTTTCATTTAAATCAACAGGAGTCAAAAGCACCAACCTGCTCCCTTTGAGAATCACCAGTGACTCAAGCAGGAGAAGGCAATGGCACCCCACTCCAGTACTCTTGGCTGGAGAATCCCATGGACGGAGGAGCCTGGTAGGCTGCAGTCCATGGGGTCGCTAAGAGTCAGATATGACTGAGCGACTTCACTTTCACTTTTCACTTTCACTCATTGGAGAAGGAAATGGCAACCCACTCCCATGTTCTTGCCTGGAGAATCCCAGGGACGGGGGAGCCTGGTGGGCTGCCGTCTGTGGGGTCGCAGAATCGTACACGACTGAAGTGACTTAGCAGCAGCAGCAGCAGTAACTCAAGCACTGTAGATCCCTCCAGGAAGTGACGGTTCCCCACTTTGCCACTTAGGAACCAGTGCCCAGTGTCTCCCACAGAGGGACACACTCTGTTCCTACAGCTCACACAGCTTCACATACCATCAGGGAAATCTTCCCACCACACATATTCATGATTGTCAAACACACATTTCATGCTTGTCCACAAGCTGTGTTAAATCACCTTGATATGCACCTTTTCATCAAGCCAGAGAGGTTATAAATTCATTTCTAAACCATATTTTGGTTACACAAAAATCTTAGACATTTAAGATCTCCATTCAATCTAGCAGCTGAGTCTTCCCTGGAGTAACCTTATACGTTTTTCAACTACATATTCTCCTTTGCATCGACATAGGCTGGAGGAGGAAATAAAAACATACGGATTGTATCACCAACTTAATGTTCTCTTCAGTGGACTGGATATCTATCTGCATACGGAATGAAGACCCTAGAAGGCCCACATTATTCCCACAATATCTTATCAGAAACAATGCTCATTCTAGGTAACAAAAGGAACTGTTAATGAAGTTTATGTATCATTGGAGCAGATAATTTTAGAAGGCTGTGTTCTTAAGGTTTCAGAATTACAGATTCAACTGTGGGAGCAAAGGGTCTTAGGAGCAGGACACCCCAGATAACCTCACCCACATACATTTCTCAAACAATGGTTTTCTGTATGTAAACAAAACAGAAAGGAGTATATGGTTTTTGTCCTTAGTATTAAATAGCTGCCTTTTCTTCAGCACACTCTTACATTTCCTCACAATGCACAGCCTTCAGCACCCTAAGGAGCATAAACAAAGAATATCAGGCAAGTTCACCTACTCCCACTTCACAGAACAATGCTTGCTGTTAACTAAGCCATTTCCAGGGCAGATTTATGATTTGCGGAGCCCAGAGTAAATACTCAGGTTGGGCCCTTGGAATCTGAGGTCAGAAGCATGCGGTACCCGTTCAATCCCTAGGGCTTTTAGAAAACATGAAAATGTGACCTAAAGTTTGTGGTGGTGGGTACACCAGGGACTATTTAGGCATTTAGAGAAATTAAAGCACGTTAAGGCCTCAAAACAGCTTATTGTTCACACTCGAATATTTAACCTTTTCTAATTTGCTGTCATGCTTTTCCTCTTGTGAATAAATGTCTTTTGAATCATAGAAGATGAATCAAATACATGCTTACATGTCTATATATAAAAAATATCTTAAAAGAGCAACAAATTGTATAGATAGGTAAATTTTAAAAGTTAAAAAGCCCTTGCCCATTTCCTAAAAAGAATTACAACTCGAATTCTTTTCTTGCATTCTTAGACCTCGGGTTATATCACAAGACAGAATTTGTAACCTGTGTTGGTAATTTATCCTCAAAATCTGAACGAGAATTTTAAGTCATATCAGAACTATAAGCATGTAAGAGAAAAAAGAAAGCAAGTGCAGGGAGAGACTTCCTTCTTTTGAAGGAATATTTTGGCTAGAGTTACTCCCCGTAGGTTTATACTATGCTGTTAACATGTTATGGAACTTGGGGGAACAGTTTCTCTCCCTTGTTGTCTGGCTAAGTATAAAAGCAAAATAGGTTACTTTTTCCATTTTAATGAGTATAATTATTACCAAGTCATTAAAATTATGAAATGATTAAATTTCATTGTATTCTTTTACTCTTTAATAATCACCTACTAAATATTAAAACTGAACCAGAAAAGAATTTTTTAAATAATAGTATTTTATAAATCTCATATATGTATTATATATACATATATATATGTACATACACACACACACACAGAATGTTTGCATAATTTTGAAGTAATTTGGAAATATTTGAAGGCATAACTTAACTATTCAGTAGCATGGGTAGTTAGTATA
Source organism: Bos indicus (assembly GCF_029378745.1). Lineage (NCBI taxonomy): Eukaryota > Metazoa > Chordata > Mammalia > Artiodactyla > Bovidae > Bos > Bos indicus. Next base: position 43,248,060 of record NC_091780.1, on the reverse strand, counting down.
ATATAAATACAGCCATAGATCTCAGGCTGAATGAAACTGTTGGTGGGTCATTGAAGTTGCTGGGTCGTTTCATGTAACACAGACAATAAGCACCAGTCCAACATTCCACTTGACATCATGTGATGCTAACCAGTTAGTCCATAGTCCCTAAACAATTATTAAATATCTATATTTTCAAAAAATTATGTTCTACCAGTTTCCAGTGAGGTTCTGGTGTTTAAAATTTGCTTAGATGGACTTTAAACTATGAGGTTTAAAGAGAGGGAAATACACTGAGAAAATTATAGGCACAATGTAGTGACAGAAATGCTCAGCAAATCACAAGACTGTTTCGAACAAATAATACCAAAGTTAGGAAGTCCTGGGTGAGATGACAGGCTGATAAAATCCGTAGTCTTCAATTCTGGTATGAATGGAAAAGAACATAAATACCTTGTCTATTGCACTTCTCTTGCTAGCTTGGGAGGAAATGCCCACCTAACACCGACCAGTAGAACATCATTGAAAAAAGTAGAGATTAATGAGAATAAAACAACAAAAAGAATAGTTCCCTACCCATTGCCTCCTCCTGAATGAACTTTTGACATATCAGCAAACTCTTCTTTCCGTTTGCTGCTGCTGGTATACTGCTCGCTGTACAGCTTGAGGGACATCTGCTCAACAGCATCTCTTTGTGCTTCCAGGTAGCATAGTTGAACCTCAGCCTGGAGAGAGAAACAAAGAGGAATGGCTGTTTTAATCTGGAAAGAATGCATTTCAAGTGAGGTGTAACAACACAGAGAATGGGAATTGTTCACATCATTATACCGCTCCTTTTCGCTCGGATTTAATGGGATCAGCTGGGCATATTACAGAATTATATTTTAGATCTGAATCTTATAAGTTCCTCCTTAAAATATAACCTGAGTAAATGAACTCTCAGAAGACTCAGTAAATATCACAATATATCCCTGAGATCATAATACTGTATGATGAGACTTTATATAAAAATTCTGTGAAATTCCTTAATAATATTCTTCCTCGTACTGCCACATATGTAACATTTATTTTTTTTTAAAGAGTCCCCTTCCAACCCATACATTTGCATGGACACATACTCTGGATGCTTCTCGTTATCTTCACCCTGAGGAGAATAAAAAAGCCTAGTACTAATTCAATACCTCTTCAATAGGGATAAGACTTCCTACATTACTTTTTTTTGGTTCTTTGTATTTTGTCTTAATAATTTTAAAATAGAAAGAACCGTGATTTTGCTTACATGCAGGCTTGAATTGTTAAATTTTTCATAGATACTTGGGGCTCACTGTACTAAAAGGAGAGGTAGTAAGTTCATCATGCTGTTTTCTATCAAACCAAGGCCAAAAGAATGCTGAATAATATTTGGCAAGGAAATGTATTGAAGAGATGCTTTATTTATTGCAGCTGTTGTGATCCCTGTGGCTTTAGAGTTCCCCAGAACACGAGATAAAACGGGGAATGAAGTCTTCTCAGTGGCGTGCTTGCCTGTGGTGAAGGAAAAAGGCCAGTGCCGAGTACATGTGTGCTGTGGACCAAAGGAGCTCTTAAGGTCTTTTTGTGTGCTTCACTAAATCCCACACACCCATTAACATTTCTCAACAGTCTTAAAATGTCTACTTCTTTATTATTTAATTATATACTCTCCTACAGAAAGACCAAGTCTGGGTCAGTTGCTGGGTAGTTGCCAGATTTCCATAACATGTAGGAAAAGCAGAGTCAGAGATGACCTTCTATTCTTCATGTCCATGGCCAACCGAGGCCTCTTGCACACTCTCTGGTTTTATAGATGCAATCGTGGGGAAAAAAAAAAAAAGAGTGTCATAAAATAGCAGCTGCTTAAAAGGGCGAATCAGGACTCTGTAAAGGAAATGGGTAGCTTATGAAATGGAAGATCTCAAATCACTCTAGAATTTGTATTTTGTTCTTTTCCACAGGAGCGAATTATGAATGCTCTAGATATTGAGGAAGAACTTAAAAAATACTAAAATCACTATATTCATGTAACTGAAGTTTCCACAATCTATGTATTGGTTCATGTAACCTTTTTTTGTCCAAACTAATTGACTTGCATAAGGATTAAGAATTACGTCAAACACTATAAACTAAGAATAACGTTACATGGAGTATTTTCAGTATGGGAAGAAAGGGTGTGGCTGGTGGAAAGCACGAAGGAAATACTAAATCTAGTGTTAGTCAGCCTATTTATTAACAGATGGAGAAAGAGAAGGCATGGAGCATATTAATGACAACACAGAAGAGTGCCGACTCAGAGGTTTGCAGGTATCACAGAATTTGAAGAAATATCTAGAGACCTAAGAATATTGTTTAATGGTTGGGGGGGAGAAAATGAAACTGAATATAGGGAGTCAATGATTAGAAAAAAACATTAGACAATAGAAATGTATTGGTTCTATATCTTTTAATGAAGTATACAATATTCCCAAGCAACTAAATATGAGATCACTGAGAGATACTGAACAGTAGTCAAAGAACTTAATACAACTAGAGATTATCATACTAAGCGAAGTTATAAAGTGAAAGACAAATACCATATGATATCACTAAAATATGAACAAATGAACCTCTCTACAAAACAGAAACAGATTCATAGACACAGAGAACAGACTTGTGGTGGCCAAGGAGGAGGGGGGAGGAGAGGGATGAACTAGGAGTTTGGGGTTGGCAGACGCAAAATATTACATGTAAAATGGATAAACAACAAGGTCTTAGTGTTTAGCACAGAGACCTGTATTCAATATCCTGTGATAAACCATAATGGAAAAGAATATTAAAAAAGAATGCATATAAGTAAATAACCGAGCCACTTTGCTGTACAGCAGAAACTGGCACAACATTGTAAATCAACTATACTTCAATCAAAAGTAGTGATAAAATAATTTTTAAAGAGAACTTAAAAACAAATGTCTTTCCAAATGCTATCCCCACCCCTCCCCTTCTCAACACCATGGGATAATGAGGAGACATCCCACACAAATTATTCTTTTGGAAATCCCATTAAAATAATGAATCTGCACCATTACATGCCAAAGCGGCATGTCTGATCCCTAGAGGTCCCTGTTAGTTTTTAACCACCCTAAGGTAGCACACTATACCACTACTTGTTTTTGGTAAAAATCTCATGAATGTGTACCACTGGTCACAAAAAGCAACGTAAAGAGGGAGGTCAACTTCATATAGACTCATCACTACCATGGAAAAATAACTGAAGCTCAGCCCTTTGAGATCCTTGGCCATTTCTGTGCACAAGGGTAATACCTCTTGTGTGACACGGATTTCTAGAAGGGAATTCAGAGAACAATGCTGAGAGCAACCGGAGAAACAATTAGTCACCTTACAAAAATGACTGAAATGCTGTGATCTAAGACTTTTACTGCACAATATCTCATAGGCATTTGACATAGGAAACCTCCCTGTGCTAAAAAGGAGATGAATTAGATGGCCCAGCTTTTCCTATCCATCTACATTTCTATCTCTGCTTTCAGTGATTCATTTCAAAACGTGATGATAAAAATAGAACCAAAGTTGTTTCTTTGGCTAAGGTTGAATGACTTTGCCAGTCTAAATCTACCTACGAACTGCCTTAACTTTTTCTCATACTGTATTTTACTCTACAGATAATTTTTTAGAAGAAAGATTTGGACAAATTATAGTTCTTAAAAAAAGAGTCACACTGAATCTTTGATTAAAATAATTTCATCTTTTGAAGCAATAGTTAGAATGAGACATGAAACAATGAACTGGCTTAACATTGGGAAAGGAGTACATCGAGGCTGTATAGTCTCACACTGCTTATTTAACTTATATGCAGAGTACATCACGTGAAACGCTGGGCTGGATGAAGCACAAGCTGGAATTCAGATTGCCGGGAGAAATACCAATAACCTCAGATATGCAGATGACACCACTCTTATGGCAGAAAGCAAAGAGGAACTAAACAGCCTCTTGATGGTCAAAAAGGAGAGTAAAAAAGCTGGTGTAAAACTCAACATTCAAAAAACTAAGATCATGGCATCCAGTCCTATCCCTTTATGGTAAATAGATGGGGAAACAGTGGAGACAGTGACAGACTTTCTTTTCTTGGGCTCCAAAATCACTGCAGATGGTGACTGCAGCCATGAAATTAAAAGATGCTTACTCCTTGGAAGAAAAGCCAGGACAAATCTAGAGAGCTAAAAAGTAGTCGTTAAAATAGTAATAGTTCAAAAGTAGAGACATTGCCAACAGAAGTCCATCTAGTCAGAGCTATGGTTTTTCCAGTAGTCATGTACTGATGTGAGATTAGGACCATAAATAAGGTGCTTTCAAACTGTGGTGCTGGAAAAGACTCTTGAGAGTCCTTGGGACAGCAAGGAGAAAAAAAACAGTCAATCCTAAAGGAAATCAACCCTGAATATTCATTAAAGGACTGACGCTGAAGCTTGAATACTTTGGCCACCTGATGGGAAGAGCCAACTCATTGGAAAAGACCCTGATGTTGGGAAGGATTGAGGGCAGGAGGAGGCAACAGAGAATGAGATGGCTGGAGGGCCTTATCCATTCAATGGACATGAGTTTGAAACAACTCCAGGAGATAGTGAAGAACAAGGAAGCCTGGCATGCTGCAGTTCATGGGGTCGCAGAGTTGGACATGACTGAGCATCTGAATAACAACAATGACAATTGTAGATACTTTAAAAGTGACTATATTTTACACATAGAAACACAGACTATAGTATATTAAATAATATTATTGATGTGTAATTAATAAGATTTGATAACTTATCCATTAAGAAAAATGAAAAGGAACAAGAAGGAACAGACTCACTGACAGATCTACCTCTCACTTCCTGGCCAGTATCATCAATGGGAATATAAAATGAGCAGCATAGATAAAGGGAACAAATGAGCTAAAACAGTCTTTTGCTTTGAGGTACTAGTATGATTCCCAAAATGAAATGTTCAGCAAGCAAGTGGAAATATTAGGACTGAAATATAAACCCAGAGGCAAAGGCTGACACTAGGAGATGAAATGAGAATGCCATGGGAGATCGTGTATGATGAGAAGAGAAAAAGGATCAGCTCTGTCTTATTCTAATCGAGGCCTGCATAAGACCTCAGCTGACTTAAAGTGATGGATTCTCAAATATTCTCCCTCCCTCTCCACCAGCCACAAATCCATTTTATAGATAGTTCATTGATCTTTTTGATTCACATCTTGGATCATGGGTTCTTGTTTTCAGGGCTTAATTCTGGGCCTCTTTATTTAAACTCTTTTCCATGGCTTTCAATGCTACCTATGTAGTAATGGCTCCCTATTCTCTCCTCTGAGTGCCATACAACCAACCACTGCTAACTGAATTTACTTTAGGCATAGCTGTTGGAAACACTCTCCATTCTCATCCTTACTGCATGCCTCCAAACTTTCTGTTCTTAGTATCCTCCCTTTAAATAAACGGCACCATCTGTTGCTTAGGTCAGAAACCAGAGAATCATCCATGACTCCTCGTCATTTCCTACAACCAGTTACTCCTTAAATTCTATTGATTCTTCTTTCAAAATGTCTCTCCAGTCTGTCTTCCCAGTCTGCATTGCTGCCAGCCTGGTCCAAGCCTTTGTCAACTCTCCCCTGTAGTATAGCAATTATCTTCTAATGTGTATCTCCCCTTGCCCATTCCTGCCTCTCCCATCTCTTCCATTACAGTGTCAGAGTGGTCTCTACAAAACGTAAGTTAGTTTCATACTGCATTTAGATCTAAAACACAAACTTAGAACATAGCTCATTAGATTTGCTTCCTGCCTACTTTACACCGCATTCTCTACTTCTCTCTTTCTTGGTCACTATGCCCCTTGTTAAGTTTCCTTCTTCCAGTTCTTTAAATAGCTCTTTCTTCTCTAAGGACCTTTGAACATACTGTTCCCTTTCTCTAGAACATTCTCTTGCTAACGACTTCTCATTCTTTAGCTCTCAGCTGACATGTTACTTCTCAGGGAGGCTTCTCTGTCCATCTTATCAAAAAGTAGATCCACCCTATTTTTCTCCATTGCAGAACAGTGTTAATTTCCTTTACAGACATATCTCAATTCAGAATTCTTAGACTTGCTAGCTTATATTTTCTCTCTCTCTGTCTCCAGACTCTAAGCTCCATACAGGGATGGTGTTTCTCTGTCTGCTTGGCCATTCTGTATTCCCAGCACCTAGGCAGTATCTTGAACATGATAGGGGCTCAGTAAATAATTTATTGCTCATATAGTCACTAAGCCTTTATCATGTGTCAGGAACTACACCAAGTACTATGGGTACAAAGAAGAACAAAACATTGTCCCTTTTCTCAAGGGACTGCAGTGTAGTGGAGGAAAGAGGCATGGCAAAAGGAGATAAGTGCACTGAGTAAAATGATGATGGGGGAGGATGGGAAATAAAACATTGCATGAAGGTGAGGAATGGGCAGTAAAAGCCAGGTAGAGGTAACATCTGAGCCAGATCTGGGAGTATGGCTATATCTTTGCCAGGTAAAGAAGAAGATGAATATCTTTACAGGTAGAATTCTTCATTTGTTCAGAGGCCCAGACTTACAAAAGGATGTGGCATGTTCAGAGAATGGTGGCTGCAGCTTTGGGGGCATTTAGACAAAGAGGCTAAAGTAGAAGGGGATAGTCTATGGAGAATGTCACCTCAGGGAATCTGAGCTATCCAATGACCTGCCAAGAAGATGTCACTGTTTCTGTGATGGCCTTAATCTACTTCTATCTCCCTTCTTCTGTCATGAGATGGGTTGGTCCAGATACGCTCATAAAGTTCCTACCTCCTGACATGGCATTGAGAAGAGAATCAACAGTTTCCAAGAGGACAAAAGCCCAGCAATCCAACAGAGAGAATGCCTACCTAAGAGATTCTATTAAATCATTTTTCTCTAGTAAACTTTTAACATAATGTTATGGGTTTATTTCACATAATGTGTCCTCTTCAAATTGTATGTTGAAGCCTTAAACCTAAATGTGACTGTAATTGGAGACAGGGTCTTTAAAAAGATAATTAAGGTTAAACAGATCACAGGGTATGGCCCTAATCCAATAGGACTGGTGTCTTTATAAAAAGATGAAGAGTGGTCCCACAGAGAAAAGGCCATGTGAGGATGCAGTGACAAGGCAGTTGGCCATCCACAAGCAAGGGGAGAGGCCTCCTAGAAACCAAACCTGTCAACTACTTGATCTGGGACTTCCAGCCTCCAAAACTGTAAGAAATAAATTTCCATTGTTTAAGCCACCCAGCCACCCAATAAAAAATAAAGTATTTTTTATTGCCACCTTAGTAGACTAACTAAGATCATGGCATCCGGTCCCATCACTTCATGGCAAATAGATAGGGAAACAGTGCAAACAGTGGCTAAATTTATTTTTTGGGGCTCCAAAATCACTGCAGATGATGATGACTGCAGCCATGAAATTAAAAGACGTTTACTCCTTGGAAGGAAAGTTATGACCAACCTAGACAGCATATTGAAAAGCAGAGACATTACTTTGTCAACAAAGGTCCATCTAGTCAAGGCTATGGTTTTTCCAGTAGTCATGTATGGATGTGAGAGTTGGACTATAAAGAAAGTTGAGCACCAAAGAATTGATGCTTTTGAACTGTGGTGTTGGAGAAGACTCCTGAGATTCCCTTGGACTGCAAGAAGATTCAACCAGTCCATCCTAAAGGAAATCAGTCCTGGGTGTTCATTGGAAGGACTGATGTTGAAGCTGTAACTCCAATCTTTTGGCCACCTGATGTGGAGAGCTGACTCATTGGAAAAGACTCTCATGCTGGGAAAGATTGAAGGCAGAAGGATAAGAGGGCAACAGAGGATGAGATGATTGGATGGCATCACCAAGTCAATGGACATGAACTTGGGCAAACTCTGGGAGATGGTGAGGGACAGGGAGGCCTGGCATGCTGCAGTCCATGGGGTTGCAAAGAGTCAGACAGGACTTGGCGACTGAACAACAACAACAGCAGCAGCAACAACATACTTCCTTCTTATAATGTGTCTAACAACAAAATAGTTATTTACCCCATTGTAAATTTGGTGGTGAGGGGGGTAAATTTCAGTTATTCTAACAATCTTGAAGGATTAAACCCACACTTACTTTTATAATCACATCAGATACATGCCTTGTCCTTGCCCTAAAAAGCACTGATTTAGTTAAGAAATATCAATTATTTCATTGTCACTGCATATCCCAGGACCCTCTGTTGGTATCCTGAGAATGTTAGAAAATTAATTTTACTCTTTCTTAACTCATGCCACTGTAGGTCTGCTTGCTCACTTCATAGCTTCCCACATCTACCAGCCACTTGCATCTGATTCCACACCCTCTGCTTTCTCTCCTGTTTCTGTGGAAAATGTCCATATTTCTACCCCAAACCAATCCCCTGCATAGACACAAAGAGCCCCTCTTATCTATGCAAAGATTATCGCCCCAGCAGCAAATCATCCTTCTCTTCTTCAAGTTTTCTCCTCTCCACAATATTCTTCTCATTAACACAGTCCCCACCCCACCCCTCCAAATGCTGTGTTTCTCCCATGGTAAATAAATAAAGGGCTTCTCAGGCGGTGCAGTGGTAAGGGTTCTGCCTGCCAATGCAGGAGAAAAAAGAGACACAAGTTCCCTGGGTCTGGAATATCCCCCAGAGGAAATGATAACCGACTTTCTGTAATCTTTCCTGGGAAATGTCAGGGACAGAGGAGCCTGGCGGGCTGCAGTCCATGGGGTCGCAAAGAGTCCGACATGACAGACTGAGCACAAACGTACAAAATAAATAAATAAAAAGGAAAAATAATCTCTTGACATCAATTGATACCAATCTATTCTTGGCTTAAGCCCCATTTCTCTGTTCTTCATTACAGCAAAATCACTTTTATCCACATTATCTATACTCACTATGTCCAATTCCTCTCCTATTTTCTCTTGAATGTACTCCAACTAGGCTTTTGTCCACATGCCACAGTTGAGTCTTCAACCTATCCTGACCTGCTCCAGCAGGGCCAGTGGGCTTGCTCCAGGGCTCTAGGGGCATTTGGACCTTGTTTGCATGACAGCTCCATCCCTAACCTCCCTTAAGTCTTTGCTAAAATGTCATCTTCTTATTCAGGTCTTTTTTGATCTTCTACTTAATACTTCAATTGACTCCCGCCCCCCACCCCCTACACCCACCCCTCCACCCAGCAATCCTTACTGTCCTTCATATATATTTACCTTGTGTAGCCAAAATAGGTAACTTATTTTATACTGTCTATCTCTAATTGTGGACTGGAAGCTGCGAGTAGACAGGGGCTTTTATTTATGTAGCCATTGCTATATTTTATCCATGTCTTCATTGCTTTTATCTATGTATTCATCACCATCTCCCCAGCACCCAGTGCAGCACATGGTATGTGATCGGCAATCTATATAAATTAGCTGAATACATTTTACAGTTTGAAAATTTTAAATGGTTTAAAATGTACAAGGAAAAAAGACAGATAGTTTTAAGGTTGTAGCCTCAGTTTAATTTTGAAAATAGTTGGCTTTATTCTCTCTTAAAAAGGAGACTATTTTTTTCTTTGACCAAAAATTATTGAAATATATAACTAGTTTACTTTTATCTAGAGGAAAGGAAGAAGAAAACCTTCTTTATTCTGAATCATTTGGTAATATTTTATTCAGCTAATAGAGTGATCTTATATGTCACATATTATATTAAAAGCTAACCACAATGGGTTCATGCTTATAGAATGAAAATTTCAGCTTTTGTCATAATGGAGTAAGCTACACAATACATTTCAAAATGAAGTTTGAAGTCTTCTGGGTAAGAATGTGTCATAGCTTAATAAAACCTGATTTCCCATTTAAAAAACAAAAAAAAACAGAGTCATGTGAGCTTTCGGAAGAGACATCAGCAATGTCACAGTTTGTATTTGGAAGAATCCATAGCAGCTCAGGAAGACCATGGGGATCCATCAATACAATGGAGGGGAACTGTACATTTTCTGACAATAATTTTGTTATTTGGGAATATTTTCCTACTTTTACTAGTCTTTTTTCTTTACCTGTGATGCACTATCTCTAAGCACACACCTTTTCCCCTTATGCCTTATACAAATATGTCTCCCCTCTAAACTCCCCATAGAATCTATCTCTTGCAACTGGCCCAAATCACTTCACTCTTCTGGAAACACCTTCAGGTCCCTAAACCCTCATAGACTCTGACAAGGACTTTCAGGATTGATTAAAATCTCCATTTGGAAATCTCCATGCTTTTGTTTGGCAGAATTCCTCATATTCACTCCAGGATTGAGAGTTGTCACCTCTATAGTGGTTTTTTTGTTCCCCAAGATCCTAAAATGAACTCTCGGTAGACATTTATCACACATTCATGATTAGCTACATTCTAATTAAGTACAAATATTATTTGGCAATACAAAGGAGGAGTCCTGTGTATAGGATTGAGTAGAGCACCAAAGTCTCTTTCTCCTAAGAGTTGGAGCAGAGACTACGGACTACGGAGCAATGCATCTCTTTAGAATAAAGTTGATTAAAGGTCTTCATTTCTTCACTTGACAAATATATTTTGAGAGTCTCTTTATGTGTAAGACATTGTATAAGATACAAATCTGGGTCAGACATGGTGCTTGTCCTTAGGGAACCTATAACCTAGAATTATAGAAAATTATATCACATAACAGGAGCTAAAATATTTGTTCAAGGATATATGACCAATACACTTTGAAAATACTGTCAAGGAAACAATTAGTGAGTTGGTTAGGATATTCTTTTTATCAATGGATAAAAAACTTTTTAAAGTATTTAAATATTTCTTATTAAAAATAAAATATATATCAAAATTTAGGAAGATGTTCAAAGCTATTTCAATATCATACTCAGCAAGTAAGTGAGTGAAAGTCACTCAGTCGTGTCCAACACTTTGTGATCCCATGGACTGAATACTGGAGCCAGCGTTTCCCTTTTCCAGGGGATCTTTCCAACCCAGGGATCGAACCCAGGTCTCCCACATTGCAGGCGGATTCTTTACCAGCTGAGCCACAAAGGAAGCCTGAGAATACTGCAGTGGGTAGCCTATCCCTTCTCCAGCAGATCTTCCCAACACTAACTGGAATCTAACTGGGGTCCCCTGCATTGCAGGCGGATTCTTTAGCAACTAAGCTATGAGATTTTACATATACTAATCTTTGTACATTAGGCTATAAAATTTCTCTGACCATACTGGTAGCGCCAGAAAACCTAGACTTATGTTCCCAAGGTTTATTTATACTTATTTGTGGATAATAAACTCAAGACAACTGCAAAAGATAACTGATTTAAGTAAAAATATTGTATTTATATATTTAAAAGGTCATCTTTCTGTCTACTGACTTGGTGCTAGTGGCAAACCATTAAAACCATTCACTGTAATGTTTAAGAAATCCAATTTTAAAGCTATATACTTAATGGTATTTGTTAAATGAGAAGCACTTAAACAAAGCAGAAAAAATAACATGAATGCTATTTTCATTATTTCTTCTGCATTTGTGTGTAAAGAAAAACGTCATCTTCCTCCATGTTAATGAGAGAAGAGATGCCTATATTAAAAACAACAATGATAACACCTCCACTTAAACATAAAGAACAAATATATCACACAATCACATTTGTGGATCACCTCATCCACCACTACTCTCCTCTTCTTTGTAATGGAAGTAGTTAAAGTCATTAAAAATTCAGCATTTTATGTCACGAGCTAGGGTGGGAAGGGAGCGTGATTACACTGTGTGGACTGGAGGGGATGATTAGAATTTCTATGTTTCTCCATTACTGTTCCTTACCAAATCTCTGCACAATGACACAGGTGTCAAGTTGATGTTCTTATTCCCAACTTCCAAATACCACTACCACAAGTCCTTATGTACTTTCTGGCAGAAACTAAAAATTAAAGACATATAATGTCAAGATACAGTCTTAGCTTCTCTTGCCCTGCAGGACTGGCAGTTCCTTCCCAAGTACAATTATGTTGGCAAATGCTGCTATTAACTCTATGACTACAATGTACACTCCAGTTCCTGTGAAATTCTATAAAATAGTTGTCCTTAGATGGTGATAGAAAGGAAGGAATGAAGCAGGAACAACAAGAATTACTTTACATACTAATAATAACAATTTAGCTATCAAAACAGAACTGAACAAGTGTGCCTTTATACGTTCTTTTAAAAATGTAGCCTCCTAGGGTACTAATAATCAGGGCCTATGGTTCAGGAATGCACGGTAGCACTCAGCTCAGTGCCTGTATCCTCATTTCAAAGAGAATCATTCAAACCGACATCCACCCTGTCAAGAGTCTTGACTTTGAGCTGCTAATGTAGAATAAAAATCAATATAAATTTTGATCATTTGATGAATATTTACTTCTTTCTTTAGTGTTTAGGGATTTAGAATTGAAAAGTGCTGAATCAAGTCATTTTATTTTTCTGTGTTTGTGCCAACACCAATTTACTACCCTCCAGAAAGTTCCTGAACAAGATGTCTCAGGTGGTGTGCGTGTTGGCTTTTGCTGTCAATCAAACAGTATGTCAGTAGGGAACCATAATCATTTCCCTTTCATACTCTTAGTGTTCCAAAGAGGAATATTTTGATTACATCCCTGGAAAAAGTAAACTTTCTCATTTAGACACACTATTGTAAGCCGGGGTATCTGTTGGTTTTGGCATTCAGTTGAGCCTCAAATGATACAATCTATTAAAAGTTAAACATTTTACCTTAGGCTCCAAGGATTTTGCACTATAAACAGAGCTACAAATGGGTTCCTCTATAAGCAACATTCAGCATCACCCCCAAGACAAAGAGCTTTTACAGATGTTGCCATCTTTTTCATGCATTTTTCTGAAGAATGACAAGAACATATCAACTGACTGCTCTAATCAACAGATTGGTTTCACAATTAAAAAAAAATTACACTTTCATTATAAATGAAAAGAGAATGCATTACAGACAAATAACTCTAAAAAACTTAATTAAAATGTGACTTCCAATGTAAGTCTAATTGTGAGTAGAGTAGCATGCCACCATTTTTACTATGATACCTTGATACATATAACAAAAGCTTACTATTTTTGCAGGGTTTCCCAAGTGATTATTAAAAGAATGGTCTTTCCCAATTTGAAAGAGGCTAATTGCAAATACCAAAAAGGTAAGCTATTCTCATTAAAAAAAAAAAAAACAAAAAACCTTACATATGACAGAGTGCCAGAAGATTCAATATTAAGGAGACATTTTTGGTGGTTCCTTATAAATTAAATAAAAATGGCAGCAGCTGCTTTTCCCAAGAATGATATAGCCCTGGACAATCACTAGATATTATGTAGACAGATGTTTTAAATAAAATAAGTATTTAGATTGCGAGATACCTTGCTAGATATGAAGGCAATTATAGGATGTCTTTGTTAAATTACATTTTTCATTTTTGTGAGGGAAAAAAAGAATTGTCCTGGAAACAGTACCGACAGGAAATGATCCTATATCTAAAACAGCTGGAGACTGTAACTAATATAAATTTACTTGAAAATAAAAATGCTGTGTGCCTCTGGAGACATGCAGTAACATGCCATAAAAACAGATGAGAATATAAAAGTATTTAAAAGGAGAGAAAATACATTTTATCCAGATTATACTGAGATATGATTCACTAATAAATGAGAAATATTTGAAGATAAAGAAAACAAAGAAAACCAGAAGTCATTTAAAAACTTACAACAGATATTTTACTTAAAAATATTTGCAGGAAATATAAAAATAATTTTCTAGGGAAAACATTTTGCTTTACAATATATTGATTATTAATCAATTTACTAGAGTCATATAAACGGAGAAGGCAATGGCACCCCACTCCAGTACTCTTGCCTGGAAAATCCCATGGGCGGAGGAGCCTAGTAGGCTGCAGTCCATTGGGTCGTGAAGAGTCGGACACGACTGAGCGACTTCACTTTGACTTTTCACTTTCATGCCCTGGAGAAGGAAATGGCAACCCACTCCAGTGTTCTTGCCTGGAGAATCACAGGGACAGAGGAGCCTAGTGGGCTGCCGTCTATGGGGTCGCACAGAGTTGGACATGACTGAAGCGACTTAGTAGCAGCAGCAGCAGCAGAGTTATATAAAAAGGTAAAGGCAGATAAAAGTGTTTAATCAGAAAATTCTAATGAAAGCAGAGGGTGCTTACTTTGAGAAAGGCAAGGACCCAAAATGCTGCCTAAGAATATTGGAGTAAATCTTAAAGTCATATGTAAAAGCCTCTATACAAAACTCTCACTACCTTTGTCCACGCTATCCCCATCTTTATTCCTGTTAGCTGCTGAATCAGAAAGATATCTGATGTACTAATTCATACCAAATATTTATAGGCATTAACATTAACAAGGGACCCATCTCTAAGTTCATGAATTCAATATTCTTCAATTAAAGACTGAAATGTGTTCATCTATAAGATAATTTTAAGGAAGGCTAATGGATGGAAACCTTTTTTCACAGCAGCAGTGAGGAGGGTCTGCAAAGACTTCTAAGTCTTGAGTGTCTACCTCCCTCATCTCTATCTAAGGCTCATCCTGGCTGTGCTCACAGGGTCTGGATATCAGGCAGGAGGAGATCACGTGAAGCTGGATTTCCTTTGGGGTTCTAATTTGCACAGCCAGAAAAGACCCAGAGCCTCAGAAGTTAGCTTATCTTGTCAAGAGGAAAGGACACCCAACAAGAGGAAGATAGGATGAGGAGAATAAGGGCAAGTGGAAGAGCAAGGAGAAAAAGCAAGTATGTATGATGAGTGTAAAGAATGGTTGTTGCTGCTGCTACTGCTAAGTCGAAACCCCAAATAGAACACTCTTAAATAAAATCTTGACTTAAAATTCTTTGACAGGCTGCAGTTGTTAACATGCTCAAAAATGAAAGTCTAGAACCAAAACTAAAACTCGAAATGCATCTGTTACAGACTAAATGTTTGTAACAAAAAAGAAGTGACACTTTTGAACTGTGGTGTTGGAGAAGACTTTTGAGTGTCTCTTGGACTGCAAGGAGATCAAACCAGTCAATCCTGAAGGAAATCAACCCTGAATATTCAAGACTGATTGCTGAAGCTGAAGCTACAATACTTTAGCCACCTGTTGTGAAGAGCTGACTCATTTTAAAGACACTGATGCTGGGAAAGATTGATGGCAGGAAGAGAAGGGAACAACAGAGGACGAGATGATTGGATGGCATCACTGACTTAATCGACGTGAGTTTGAGCAAGCTACGGGAGGTGGTGAAGGACAGGGAAGCCTGGCATACTGCAGTCAGTGGGGTCAAGAGTGGGACATGATTGAGCAACTGAATAAGAACAAATGTTTGTGTGCCCCACCCCAATTGAAACCTACCCTCAATGTGATGGTATTAGGAGGTTGGGCCTTTGGTAGGTGATTGGGTCATGAGGGTGGAGCCCTAATGAATGGGATTAGTGTTCTTATGATAGAAACCCCAGAGAGCTGTTTCTCCCTTCTAACCTGTGAGGACACAGTGAAGCAGGAAAAGGGCCCTCATCAGACCCTGAATCTGCCAGCACCTTGATCTCGGACTTTCCAGCCTCCAAAACTGTGAGAAATAAATGTCTGAAGTTCACAAACCACCCAGTCTATGGCATTCTGTTATAGAAACCCAAACAGGCTCAGCCTTCTTTACAGTCCAACTCTCATATCCGTACATGACTAGAAAAACCATAGATTTGACTAGACGAATCTTTGTCGGCAGAAGTGATGCCTCTGTTTTTTAATATGCTGTCTAGGTTTGTCATAACCTGTCTCCCAAGGAGCAAGTGTCTTTTAAATTCATGGCTACAGTCACTATCCACAGTGATTTTGGAGCTCAAGATAATAAACTGTTTTCACCGTTTCCCCATTTATTTGCCACGAAGTGATGGGACCAGATGCCATGATCTTAGTTTTCTGAATGTTGAGTTTTAAACCAGCTTTTTCACTCTCCTCTTTCACCTTATACAAGTTACCAAGTTTCAAAAAGAGCTACTGGGGTTATTTTCTGGTAAATCTGCAACAGAGCCACTCACACACAGATGTACACACACACGCACACACATACACACATATTTGCACAAAACATTATAACAGTAATTCCCACCCACTTACATCATCTTGATTACTATAAAGACTGATCATCACTGCTTCTTAGAGCTTATAAAGGTGGGCTTGTAGTTCAGTTGTTCTTGAAAATGCTTACTAGCTCATTGCTATTATATCTGAAAGAGACTAAAAAAATTTATAAATACACATTTTTTCCTCTTTGGAGGCTTGATTCCTACCCATCAGGCATACTCTTATTCTAAGTAAGGGATAAATTAAACAAAATTATGGCCTTCTTCTTCCTCACTTTTCTTAACTCTTTTTTCTGATCTTTGTTTTAGGACCACAGTCATTGATTCAATGGACATAAGTCTGAGCAAATTCTGGGAGATAGTGAAGGACAGGGAAGCCTGGTGTGCTACAGTCCATGGGATCGCAATCAGACAAAACGGAGTGACTGAACAAGAATGAAAAAAAATGAACTACTGCTATCTCCTAAGCCAACAGACTCATGAAAAGAATTTAACATTGCTGTGTCCAAACCAGTCAAATTTCAACATACTGTTCCATTATTTTTTATTTCCATTATTCTATTAATATATTTCCCCGCTTGTAGTCAAGATGGACAGAGAAGGCAATGGCACCCCACTCCAGTACTCTTGCCTGGAAAATCCCATGGATGGAGGAGCCTGGTGGGCTGCAGTCCATGGGGTTGCAAAGAGTCGGACAGGGCTGAGCGACATCACTTTCACGTTTTCACTTTCATGCATTGGAGAAGGAAATGGCAACCCACTCCAGTGTTCTTGCCTGGAGAATCCGAGGGATGGGGGAGGCTGGAGGGCTGCCGTCCATGGGGTTGCACAGAATTGGACACGACTGAAGCGACTTAGCAGTCGCTTAGCAGCAGTCAAGATGGCAGAGCAAAAGGAGGCACACTCATCTTCTCTTGCGAGAACACCAAAATCTCAACTAGCTGCTGAACAACCATTGACAGGAGAATGTCGGATCCCACCAAAAAAAGATACCTGCATCCAAGGGCAAAGGAAAATCCCAACAAGACAGTAGGAGGGGCATAATCGCATTTAGAATCAAACCTCATACCCTCCAGAGATGCTTGGGGGTACAAACAAAACCTTGTGTGCACCAGGACCCAGGAAACGGAGCAGTGACCTCCACAAGAGACTGAGTCAGACCTGCCTTTGAGGATTTGAATGTCTCCTGCAGAGGCATGGGTCAGCAGTGGCCTGCTGTGGAGACAGGGGCTCTGGCTGCAGCGGACCTGGGAGCCGTGGCGTGCTGGTGTAAGTCCTTTTGAAGGAAGTCGCCATTACCACCATTATCATAGTTCAGCCTCGGGCCAAACTACAGGGAAGGAACACAGCCCACCCATCAGCAGAAAATTTGATTAAAGACTTACTAGAGCAAGACCCTGTTTTCCCCACAGCTAATCCCTCCCATCAGGAAGCTTCCACAAGCCTCTCATCCTCATCCATCAGAGGGCAGACAGAATGAAAATCACTATCACAGAAAACTAACCAAACTGATCACATGGACCACAGCCTTGTTTAACTCAATGAAACTATGCACAGTGCTGTGTAGGGCCACCAACTCAGACAGATCATGGTGGAGAGTTCTGACGAAAGGGATTGGCAAGCCAATCTGAGAAGGGATTGGCAAGCCACTTCAGCATTCTTGCCTTGAGAACCCCATGAAGAGTATGAAAAGGTAAAAAACTATGACACTGAAAGATATTAGATACTATGCTCCAAGTCTATTTAAAGGAATGATCTGACCTCGGCCTCAACCAGTGCGGTGAGAGGCACCTCCCCCTGGGTCCCGGAATGCTCAGGGGTCTGCCGTGGCTGTCCTTCACCGTCTATCACTCCTCCCAAGCTGCTCTCATGCTTGTCCACACACCCCAGGTATTACAGACTTCTTTCAGTTCCTTAAACAAACCTAGCTCCTTCCCGTACTGGCCCCTCCGCCCAGATTTTTTCCTTCCTTCTTCATATGACTATCATCTTCATATCCTGTAGCAGTCAGTTTAAATATTACTTCCTTCCCTGATCATCTCACCAAAGATAGGTATACTCAATTATTTTCTTTCTCAGGTCCTATTCATTTTATTCCTAATATTTACTGCATCTTAAAATTATAGTTATTGGACTTAATGATTTTTTTTTGCTTATTTGCATGCTTGCTTTTTCTGATTCTTATCTCACTGATATGTAAACTCTATAAGGACAGAGACCTCATCTTTCTAGTTGTATCCCCTAGTTGTATCATAATTGTATCACCGATGTCAGAAAATTGTGCATTGATTCAATGAATGAATAAACGGGTTGTTGAGTGAAGGCTCACAAACAATTCTTCAAGGAAGCCTGAAGGAGAGGGGATGTCCTAAGCAAAGATCCTTGGACAGTGGTGACAAACACTTCAGGTTGCCAAATGGAGTGCTAAGATATAAATGGTGGCATTCAAACAGGATCAATTCCCTTTAAAGGGCTGCTTTGACCAAAGTCTCCTGAGATTCCTTCAGTTTAACATAGACTGAGATTGTCTAAGAATTGCAAACAAGAAAACTCCTGGTGGCAATTAAGCCTGTATGTTATACATTTTAATTTAAAGTGTTGATGTTTAATTTTAGCTGGTCTGTATTATGCTTTAACCCTGGAGATAAAATAATTAGTTGAGCTAAGAGATGGAGAAAATATATTTCATGCCAAGCCATGGTAGAAGCAGGAGTCTCAAAGCGACAGGAAGTACAGTTGAACAACATACAACAGGGTGGGAAAGTTCATGCCACAAGGAACCAAAGAGAATAAAAATGATTAATACATGGGAGCCTCCTTAAGACGAGTTCAGAGAGACTCCAAAACTGATCTCATTACCAAAGGGGAGAGGGATGGGGCAATTTACCTCTTGAAGTCCCAGAATATTTTTCTTTGAGCTTCATTTCTTCCATTTAGAATGGAAGTCTGAGATATTTCATATCCTTAAACAGAACCTGCTCTGTGTATGACTGTCGAGATAGAAACACTAATTATGATGTGGTTATACCTGCAGGTACTGTTGGAGTTATTTTCTTCACATAGAATAGCTTAAGCACAGTGATTTTGGAGTTATTGTTTCTGATTTAACAGCTTATGCCTTCTGCCATATGCAGGTTAGAAGAGTTATTCCTTGCTGTCCTTGATGTGACAGCATCTAGTTCATTTCATCTTTTACATGATATGTTAAATTAAGCAGGGAAACTAGATAATGCAAGTTGTAATAAATATAAAAACAAAAGTAGCCTCAAAGTAAGAGCACAGGAAGTCTCATTTCAGCTTGAATTTTCAGCATCATTTTGGTTGTTCACGTCTTTTACTTATTGCTGTAGCTTACATAATTGATGTTGACTATGAAGCAAAGGAGAAAAGGAAAGATATAAACATCTGAATGCAGAGTTCCAAAGAACAGCAAGAAGAGATAAGAAAGCCTTCTTCAGCGATCAATGCAAAGAAATAGAGGAAAACAACAGAATGGGAAAGACTAGAGATCTCTTCAAGAAAATCAGAGATACCAAAGGAACATTTCATGCAAAGATGGGCTCGAAAAGGACAGAAATGGTATGGACCTAACAGAAGCAAAAGATATTAAGAAGAGGTGGCAAGAATACACAGAAGAACTAAACAAAAAAGATCTTCACGACCCAGATAATCACGATGGTGTGATCACTGACCTAGAATAGCCAGACATCCTGGAAAGTGAAGTCAAGTGGGCCTTAGAAAGCATCACTACAAACAAAGTTAGTGGAGGTGATGGAATTCCAGTGGAGCTATTCCAAATCCTGAAAGATGATGCTGTGAAAGTGCTGCACTCAATATGCCAGCATATTTGGAAAACTCAGCAGTGGCCACAGGACTGGAAAAGGTCAGTTTTCATTCCAATCCCAAAGAAAGACAATGCCAAAGAATGCTCAAACTACCTCACAATTGCACTCATCTCACACGCTAGTAGGGTAATGCTTAAAATTCTCCAAGCCAGGCTTCAGCAGTATGTGAACCGTGAACTTCCTGATGTTCAAGCTGGTTTTAGAAAAGGCAGAGGAACCAGAGATCAAATTGCCAACATCCGCTGGATCATGGAAAAAGCAAGAGAGTTCCAGAAAAACATCTATTTCTGCTTTATTGACTATGCCAAAGCCTTTGACTGTGTGGATCACAATAAACTGTGGAAAATTCTGAAAGAGATGGGAATACCAGACCACCTGATCTGCCTCTTGAGAAATTTGTATGCAGGTCAGGAAGCAATAGTTAGAACTGGACATGGAACAACAGACTGGTTCCAAATAGGAAAAGGAGTACATCAAGGCTGTATGTTGTCACCCTGCTTATTTAACTTAGATGCAGAGTACATCATGAGAAACGCTGGACTGGAAGAAACACAAGCTGGAATCAAGATTGCAGGGAAAAATATCAATAACCTCAGATATGCAGATGACACCACCCTTATGGCAGAAAGTGAAGAGGAACTCAAAAGCCTCTTGATGAAAGTGAAAGTGGAGAGTGAAACAGTTGGCTTAAAGCTCAACATTCAGAAAACGAAGATCATGGCATCCGGTCCCATCACTTCATGGGAAATAGATGGGGAAACAGTGGAAACAGTGTCAGACTTTATTTTTCTGGGCTCCAAAATCACTGCAGATCGTGACTGCAGCCATGAAATTAAAAGGTGTTTACTCCTTGGAAGGAAAGTTATGACCAACCTAGATAGCATATTGAAAAGCAGAGACATTACTTTGTCAACAAAGGTTCGTCTAGTCAAGGCTATGGTTTTTCCAGTGGTCATGTATGGATGTGAGAGTTGGACTGTGAAGAAAGCTGAGCGCCGAAGAATTGATGCTTTTGAACTATGGTGTTGGAGAAGACTCTTGAGAGTCCCTTGGACTGCAAGGAGATCCAACCAGTCCATTCTAAAGGAGATCAGCCCTGGAATTTCTTTGGAAGGACTGATGCTAAAGCTGAAACTCCAGTACTTTGGCCACCTCATGCGAAGAGTTGACTCATTGGAAAAGACTCTGATGCTGGGAGGAATTGGGGACAAGAGGAGAAGGGGACGACAGAGGATGAGATGGCTGGATGGCATCACTGACTCGATGGACGTGAGTCTGAGTGAACTCCGGGAGTTGGTGATGGACCGGGAGGCCTGGCGTGCTGTGATTCATGGGGTCACAAAGAGTCGGACACGACTGAGCGGCTGATCTGATCTGATCTGATATAAGTTAATATCTAGAGATATAACTCTATCAAATTTTGGAGAAAGAACCAAGAAAGAAGGAGTTATCTGGGCTTCAAAGAGCTTCTCATGCATGGGTGCATCCTGAGTTGCTAGGTCATGTCCATCTCTTTGCAACCCCATGAACTGTAGCCCTCCAGGCTCCTCTGTCCATGGCATTTCCCAGGCAAGAATACTGGAGTGGGTTGCCATTTCCTTCTCCAAGGGGATATCTGACACAGGGATCAAATCCATGTCCCCTGCATTGACAGGAAGATGCTTTACCAATGAGCCCCTGGAGACCCCAGACCTTCTCATAGTAATGGGCAATTGAGCCAACCCTCACCATGAAGTAACATTAAAACATTTTGGTGATCTGCTATTGCACATAAGACACAAATCACAGGATTAGCTAGAGCCCACACATTCAAGTCAGTATACCCACGACTAGACAACTTGTTCAACAAATAACCTACTGGCAATGTGGCTACATTTCCCCTTATGATGGCCCCATATGAAGAGACCTATCTGTGAGGATTAATGGGCTTCCCTGGAGGCTCAGACAGTAAACAATCTGCCTGCAATGCAGGAGATCCGGGTTCAATCCTGGGTCAGGAAGATCCCCTGGAGAAGGAAATGGCAACTCACTCCAGTATTCTTGCCTGAAGAATCCCATGGAAATAGGAGCCTGCCAAGCTACAGTCCATGGGGTCACAAAGAATTGGACATAACTAAGTGACTAACACACACACACACACACGCGCACACACACACACACACACGAGGATTAATGTAGCATATCTTCAGTTACATCACTGTTCTGATTTAAAAATCAAATAATAACAACAATGAACAAAGGTCTTTCAGTGGTTGCCATTTTCTTTAGAATAAAATCCAAATGTCTTAGCACAATATTTAAACACCACTCATGATTGGATCCTAGTCCACCTTCCCATGAATCCTCTTTAACTTCGTTTTCTGACAAAGAGCAAACACCACTGATATTCGCTTCAGACTAAACCATGTCCCCCCAGGTGTACAGCCTTTCCATCTCTGTTTCCCAACCACTTCTCCATTTCTGAAGCTCCACACCCCATACATTCCTTCATGCTCAATAACCACTCAGCACACCTGGATTCCTGGACTCACAGTTCACACCTATATTATAAAATATGCATCTCTTCCCATCTTACAGGTATTCATGATTGCTCTATCCTACCAGATTTTAAGTTCTCCAAGAATAGGATATGAACCAGACTTATTTTGATATTGCAGATTCCTGACATATAATAGACAGTCAACAAATACTTGCTAAATGAATGAATGAGTCAAAGAGATGGTCTGGTGACGTTTCTATATTAAAAGAGCTGATTATTTTAAAAATTATTTAAAAGTTTGGGGCAGGAACAGAATAAAGTAAGCCTGGGACTTTTTTTCTACCAGAAAGCAAAGAAGCATCCGTTGACTAATGGGAATATCCAAACAACACAAAAGCCATCATGAGGAGGCTCCCTTTTGGCAAATTTTAGACAATCTGAACATCAAAAAAGAAGAGTTGTAAGTAAAAAACAATCAATATGTAATTATACTCAAAAGAGAGGACAAGAAGTATCACCAATTAAGATGACTAGTACCTCAAAGTTGGTAAGTAAAAAGAAAAAAATTAGGCATTTCACTTGCTACTTAAAAGAGATACTGTTGTTTATCTTAGGTTGATATGAGGAAGCTCTATAGGAAAAAAAATGCCAGTTAAAAATATGGAAGAAATAGAAAACTACCATTTCACAATCCCCAAGGAAATCATTAACTCCAGCAAGAATCATCAGTGGATTCTAAGAAATACGTATAATATCATATATGAAATGAGTCGCCAGTCCAGGTTTGATGCACGATACTGGATGCTTGGGGCTGGTGCAGTGGGACGACCCAGAGGGATGGTATGGGGAGGGAGGAGGGAGGAGGGTTCAGGATGGGGAACACATGTATACCCGTGGCAGATTCATTTTGATATATGGCAAAACCAATACAATATTGTAAAGTTAAATAAAATAAAATTTAAAAAATAAATAAAACCATTAAACAAAGCTTTGAAGAAGAACTAAATATTCACATGATATCAAGGCACTGTCCTACAGATTACTACTAACTATAAGGAAAATCTCATCTCTACAAAGAAGATATTTGGCTGCCACCAATTTAGCATCACAAAGAGTGGACAGCACAACCTGATGAGATGCCGTATGAAGTGTGCATACCAAAAACATTTAACTTGAATCCAAGGAAGCCTCTGGACCAAATTTACAGGTTATAGCAAGCAGGGAGTAGAGGGAAAAGCTACAAGACACCATGAGGAAGCAATCAGACAAATCTAGAACATAAAACATTTTGTATAATGATTCACCTGTTTCTTCAAATCGGTATTTAAGGGCTTCTGGGACTTCAGTTTGAGTGGAGTTTTCCCCCAGTTTTATTGAGAGATAATTGACTTTCATTACAGTATAAGTTTAAGGAGTATAACATGATGGTTAGATTTACATACATTCTGTGGAACGGTTATCTCAATTTCAGTCAACATCTATCATCTCATATAAAATGAAAGAAAAATGAAAGAAAGAAAAAAAGAAAAAATTTTCCTTGCGATGAGAACTCTCAGGAATCACTCTCTTAACAACTTTCCTATGTATCACATGGTAGTATTAATCATAGTTGTCATGTTGTACATTACAGCCCTGGTTCTTATTTATCTTAAAACTGAAAATGTGTACCTTTTTCTTTTTTTTACCACCTTCCTCCAATCCCCCTCCCGGACCCTCTGCCTCTGGTACCACATGTCTAATTATTTTTTTGAGTTGTTTTCTTTAGATTACACATGCAAGATCATATAGTATTTGTCTTTCTCTCTCTGACATATTTCACCTAGCACAATGTCTTTAATGTCTATCCATTTTGTCACAGGTGATAGAATTTCCTCATTTTTATGGCTGAATAATATTTTACTTTGAAGAACTTCTTTATTCATTCATCTGTTAATGGACACTTAGGTTGTTTCCATGTTTTGAGTATTGCAAATTGTGTTGCTATGAATATGGGGGTGCAGATACCTTTTCAAGTTAATGTTTCCATTTCCTCTGGACATATTCCCAGAAATGGAATTGCTAGATCATATTGATAGTTCTATATTTAATTTTTTGAGGCTCTTCCATACTGTTTTACCTAGTGGCTGTACCAATCTACAAGTTCACCAACAGTACACACAAGTTCCCTTTTCTCTACTTCCACACCAGCACTGGTTATCTTGTCTTTCTGATGATGGCCATTCTAACAGGCATGAGGTGATATCTCATTGCGGTTTTAATACGCATTTCTCTAGTAAATGACTAGTGACATTCACCACCTTTTCTTGTGCCTGTTGGCCTTTCATATGTCATCTTTGGGGAAGTGTCTGTCAGGTCCTTTGCCTAATTATTAATTGTGTTATTTCTGGTTGGTTTTTCCTTTCTTTGTTTTTTGCTATTGAGTTGCGTAAGTTCTTTATAGATTTAAACTATTAACAACCTCATTATATATATGGTTTTCAAATATTTTTGTAGGGTTCTGAAATAGAAACACGTTGAAAAAAAAAGATGACAGTGAGGAACAAATAATTTTATATTAGCATTAAATGCACTGCTATCTTCAATATGCTACTTTGAAGTCTGAGAAGCAGCACTAAGAGAGAACTATTTTTCTAATGATAAATATTTTACTTTTAGTCAGAATACCATATCCATAATGAAACTTTCTATTATTTATTGGATATTTTAAAAGAAATATAAAGTTTTATATTGTATATAATTATTCATTTTTTATAGTTCCATCCCAAATAATCTATTCACCTATGAAATAAGTATTGATTTTGTGCTGTTACTTGAGCCAGTATACAAATTAACAGGTTTATTACATGTGGTAAAAACCTGGATTTACTATCTCTCACCTATATCAGTTCACTAATCACTGGGTACCTAGACAAATGCTCAAATCATTGAGAATAATGTTGTGCTCGATCAGGAATCACTTGCTAATAGGATATTGATACTCTGATAATAAATTACATTTATACTTTCATGGTTATGAGATTACACATACATTTCTTCATTTGACAATTATAACAATCTTGTGCCATGCTCAGGTACATCAGGTATTATTATCTCCACTGAACAGATGCAGAGACCAGAAATCAAATAAATTTGTCCAAAATCAAAAACCTAACAAGAGGAAGAGCCAAAGGGTTCTGGCTCCAAGTCTAGTATTTTTTTAAATAACCATCCCATTTATCCTCTCAAGCCAGCAGTTCTGCAACCATGATTTTCAATCCCTAACCAGTCTCAGAAAAGGCAACTAAAACAGATGGGGAGTGGCACAAAATCCCTGGGTAAGGTATGCACATCAGTCACTTTCTGCGAGGCTCAGTGTACCTTGTCCTGTGGCTCTTGGACTCAATCAAAACTCTGCTCCTTTACCTCCAGCAATGACACCTATTATGCAGCCTTAGTGGCCGTGCACCACCGCAGTGTCCACACAACGACTACCCGGTACAGCTCCCCACTCAGCCACCTTGTCACTCCTTCCCTTCACACACCCTGCATGTGGCGAACAACCTGGCCTCACTGCAGGGATCTTTTTCTTGCCAATTCTGATTACTGATCCCCAACCAGCAACAACCTGTTATCCTTATGATGTATTGATATGTGGGATTCACAGGGGTCCTGGGATAACGTAGAAATTTAGGGCCAAGGTTACAGTGCATGTTGAGCTCTTGACTTTCCTACATTTATCTCGTCGCCCTGTTACTCCTTTATGGAGGCATTATTCCTATTCCCTTCTGATCTCTTGCTTCTGGCTGGTCACAGATCCTCTGGCACCTACTCAGACGCTTGTTTCCATCCCAACACATGAAGGCTTGCACATTCCAATACCAGCATCATGGAGCAACTAAGGACTCACCTGGTAACCTGCGAGACAATCTGTCCCAGTCTTATAGCTGGCAGCAGTGGCCTTTGCCTTCTCCTAATTCTACCTACCAGCCCCCTAGGGCATGTGGTCCTCACTGCGCCTGTTCTTTAGAAAATACTAAGTTCCCCAAATGAAACATTACTCTCTGTGGTGAGTCTTGAAAGCTAGAGATTATGAAAAGTCAGGTGATTCTTGTGAGAAAGTGGGAGAAGAAGCACTGAGACACAGACAGTCAAGGACAAAAGGCTAGAGTGAAGAAAAAAAGAAGAAATACAGTGACAGAAATAGCCCAAAAGCCTTTTTATATTTCATGTAGGTTCTAGAAAAAGCATGAGATAGTAAATTAAGAAAGAGGAATAGTGACTTGAGTCATTAAGTAGTCCATCTTCCTCATTCCAGTTTAATTAGTGTTTCCATATTCTCTATGAACACATAACCCTTCCATATACCCTCAAAATCGTATGTTTTAAATATTATTCACAAGGTGGTGATGAATCACCTATCTTCTTAAAGTGGATTCCAGGTCCATGTAGGCCTTACTGACATCTTTAAAAAGTGTGTTCTTATTTAGCACTTGAGAAAAAGCAAGTTAATTTTTTATAACCTTTTTTCTCCCCTGTAATCTTTTCACCAGACCCTAAAATCACTTATTTTCAGAATTCTCTCAAATCCCTGAGCTGGAATGTAGTGTTCCAGCCAACTCCTTCCTCCCACCACCAAAACATTGATGTTTCTCTCCAGGCTTTTTGAGCGATCGCCTCACAATTAGGAAAAGCCCAGTACATCCTTTAGGTTGTCACGTCCTACCAGATGTTTTCCAGCTGTTCCCAATGTCTTTCTGCTAATGCTCTGCCATCTGCCACCTTAATGGTGCCCCAGTGGAGAATGGATGCTTTGGTGACTTTGCTCTCAGACTTGTAAAGACCTGGCCCATTGCCTCATCCTGGGTAATCTGATCTGCATGTTTGTCACATTCCTCCAAATAAATGTTGCATTTATTCTACTTAATAACTAAGCAACCAACACTGAGCCAATTACGACATGAAGTGATAGTGTCATATCACTTCACCTCTACACCTCTACACCTGTATATCACTCTTCATTAATGGGCACATTCACATCTCATTTCCAGCAATCATATGTCCTGCCACCTAGATGACAACTGACATCTTGCCTAAGCAGCATCATTACTTTTTATCTTAAAATATTTTTTAATCAGTATGCCAAGCACAGCAGGACAGTAAGGAGTTATGTGCCTTTTTGTCACCTTGCTGGCTATATCAATACTTCACACATGGAAATCTTGTATTCATTTGATATTCTCTACAGCTGAATGAAGACAAATCCTGGTCCTCTGAGATCCACAGTCAGTTAAAAGTCAAAGTCTGCCAAGGAACAGCGGTAACTGGTGCTTATTTCCAGAATCTGTAAATCAGTGTGGGATCTATTTGTGTATATTTATTGAGATTATTGCTCCCTTCAATTATGTAGAGTAATGGAAACTATTTTTCTGAAACCACAATTATACTAGATGTCAAAAAGGTTAGCACCATTAGCTCATAATGCTTTCCCAAACCCAATGGGAATGGTTGTTATTGGGACTCCAGCAAACACAACAGCAAGTTCCAGAAAAATGACATGCATACTAATTATAATGTTCCTGTCTATAGGCATCTATCTATATTTTGAATTAGTTAATTTAAAATTTGGGCCCACCACACGATAACATGTTATCTTCCAAGATAAAGCAAGCCCACTATGGCACTCTTCAATAAACAGTTTACTAAAAGTATTTGTGCTTATGGGGTCACAAGCCAGATTTGTATGCAAAATCGTCAGATTATAAACCTGAGACTAAAAAAGAGTGTTCACATCATCCCTGCCAGCATAGACTCAAATTCTCTCATCTCACTGTTGTTATTTAGGCGCTAAGTCGTGTCCAACTCTTCTGTGACCCCATAGCCCACCAGGCTCCACTATCCGTGGGATTTCCCAGGCAAGAATATTGGAGTGGGTTGCCATTTCCTTCTCCAGGGGATCTTCCCGACCTAGGGATCAAACCCAGGTCTCCTGCATTGGCAGGCGGGTTCTTTACTGCTGAGTAACCAGGGAAATCCTCTGATCTTATAACACTATTTTACATTGAACGAGCAGTGTCTTCCCATTTCAGCTCATATTTAACTGAAATTAACAACATCTATCTTTTATTTGACAAAGCAATAAGATCCCAAATAGCAACTTCATGCTTAACTTGAAGCAGTTATAAATGTAGCAACAGTGCAATTGTCTTGCACTGAAAGTTAAACATTCACTCATTTCTGCCTCAGTCAATAAATGTATTTAGTTGTTTTGTAAACACTTAGAGTGTCTTCAACGTAGAAAACATCCTATCATCTAATAACGTGTGCTGGGCCTTGTAAAGGAGGGAGATAAGGCCTGTAAGGAGCTTCTAGTTAGCAAAAGACACAGATTGTAACAGGTAATTATAAAGCAAGGCAGAGTGGCAAAAAGAAGTAAGACCAACAAAAAGGAGCTAATAATACATTGAAAATACATATAAGAAATGGTATTTTCACTGAGTCCTAGTGGATGAACAGAATTCTGACCAGCAGATAAGAAATAAATACAGCTAGGCTGAAAGGAGCCTTTAGAAATGAACCTACAAACTCTTCTGCACTTCATATAATCACTGATATTTTGCACCCCTAAGAGTGTTATTTAAGTTTTCAATGCAGTTAATTGAAACCCTACTAGATGCAAATCAAAAGTTTCAGCCTTAATTGAGATATTTTGAAAATTGAACCCATTGCTTCAGGCAGGTGCTACATGAGATTCCATTAATATAGGTAATTAACATTAGCCTCTGCTTTAATTAACATGCACACTTTAATTAGCAAAGCATTAACCAACATTAAAAAATCTGATCTTCATGCATCACAAAAACTACAAAGTTATGACTACTATGTTATTTTTCTCCAAGGTTGTAAATCACAAAACAACGATCACTTTTGAACTGCACACCAAATTTGAAATATTAAACAGGGAGATAGATACAATATGAATGATAACTCTATCAAAACAAAAAAGAATGTTCTTTACAAAATATAGAGCCAAGAGCTTTCACATTTTAAATATGAATTACATTATAATTTTTCAGTGGAGGGCAGAAGACTTTGACTTAAATGAATCCCCATAGACTGTTATCTTCCTTATAAGAAATAAACAAATGATTATAATAGAGTTAACAACGTGACTATCTACCTCCTAACCTCTTCTTATCCTTTCCAGGGACCAAAGAAAATAGTAGTTTCAATGTCATTTAGTACCTAAGGTTCCAAACTAGCAAAACTTTCATTTTTAAAACAACCTATGTTGCCTTGTTTTATCTTAAAGATCCATAGGCACCGGAATAGTTCTTTACTGTAGACCTACCATGTACTGAGCCACCAATAATTACCTATTTTTATAAAACACAAAATTTACTTTCATGTTATTTCTTTACTATGATCAATCAAGATGTGCCAATTTTTAAGTTCAATTAATATTCCATATTACCTATTTTATGAAAAAAGCTTCATCTTTATATGGAATAAATGGTACCCATGTGGCATACCATTTTATTCTTTTGTCCCAAGATGTACTAAAATTACAGTAAAAGACAACGACTTTTAAAACTCACATTTATAGAAAAAGCAAACATATCCTGATTAAAAATTTTTTAAAAATTTCACAATATTGCACAAAATTAAAACAACGAAGTCCCCACTGATCTCCTACAATGTGTAAGGCAGTATTTCAGACAAAGAGAAACCCAGGTGACCACGACAAAAAGTGTCCATCTTGAACGTATATTCACATCCCAAACTGAAAATGTCAGAAAGCACAGCCATTGGGGTAAATGTTGGTACAGTGAGAGAAAGAGAGCAGTGGGTGTGATATTAGATTTGTAGGCTCATTTGCTGTCTTAAGCAGTTACTAATACTGCTTCTTCCCAGTGACTTCAAAGAAAGCTGGGTCTGTTCCCACCATTGACCACTTCACCACAGCCTGCCACAGAGTCAGCAGGAGCCCGTATTTTCACCCTTCACTCTCCAAGCTCCTTTCAGCTGACAAGTTGGGCAGTGAACGTTTTCTAGGTTTTACAAAGCTGTTTTCCAGCTGTTACAGTGAATTCCTTGGCCCTCCCTCCTATGGCAAATCAGGACCTGGGCTACCAGGAGACCATGCAGGAGACAGGCGTCCTTCCTGGATCACTGCCGAGGGCAGTGCCCTGGAAACAGGTGCCAGGGCACCTCTCAATTCTGTTTAAATGAAGTTGAAAAGTCTTTATAAAATTCTTCCTTTATTCTGGAGATATTATTATGACAAATTCCTTATATAAAGCTTGAAAGAAAGTTTTAGTCACTCAGTCGAGTCCAACTCTCTGAGACCCCATGGACTGTAGCCCACCAGGCTCTCTGTCCATGGAATTCTCCAAGCAAGAATACTGGAGTGGTTAGCGATTCCCTTCTCCAGGGGATCTTCCCAACTCAGGGATTGAACCTGTTCCTCCTGCACTGCAGGCAGCTTCTTTACTGTCTGAGCCACCAGGGAAGCCCACTTCCTTATGTAGGGTGGCCATATATCAGTTTTACCTATGCTCTGCCCATTAAATTCATTTGGGCTTTCATGCAAAAGATACAAGCACGAGAGACAGAGCATAGAACACTGATTTAGAATTGTGTGACTAATTTAAGAACCAAGGACTTTCATAGAGAAGTCCACCAGTTTAAGTTCTCCTCCCAGTTTAAGATCTGAAGACTTTTGTAGAGAATTCCTCCAGTTATTCAAGAGTGGACCCACTGCATCAATGAGCCATTTGTTTAACTGCATATACATTAAGACAAAGGCCTAATAGTGAGAATTCACTCTCCACTAAATTGATTCTTTCTCTTCACTCTGAAGTAATGAAACCACCAATTGCAAAATCAGCCTGTGGATGCACTAAAATGCAGATTCTCAGGCCCAGTTAGGAGGAAATGAATCCTAGTTTCTGGTGAGTGGGTCATCTTTAACCAGGACATCTAAGCAATGCTTACTCAGAGTAAATCTGGAGAAACTCTGAGAGAAACTACAGTACCCAACTTATCATCATATTACAGAAGATAGTCCTGAAAATAAGCAAAATAGTCCATACCCAGTTGTATAACTTCCAAATAGATTAATGGGGAAGAAAAAAGTTTTTAGGGGAGAAAGATTTATTAAAATAGAGTCAATTTTGACAATTAAAATTTGATGGGCAGATAATAAATAGAAATATTTATATTTACATAAAAACAGAAATATTTATGTTCACTTTGAATATATTTTTATAATCATCTCTGCTATAGATATTGCTTCATAAACACATTTTAAGCATAGAGTTTCCAAACACATTTCTTTAGGAAAAAAAAAAAATCAAACTTAGCTCCACTAGTAGAGTGCTCTACTTTTGCTATGTTCAATTCACCAAAAGATGGCTGAATCTTTAGCATGTTTCATATCAACCAACTTCTGATGAATTTCACGGAAGTAACAAAGAGAGGTTTATCTTGAAACAGATAGATTAATCTTAAAAGAGATAGATTTAACACACATTGACTTTCTTTAGATCTCTGATTATATTCTGCATGACATAATCATCATAAATCTGGGGAAATATGGTCCAACTCACTCTCCACAAAAAGGTTGTTGTTGTTCTTGTTCGGTTGCTCAGTCTCGTGCAACTCTTTGTGACTCCCTGGACTGCAGCATGCCAGGCTTCCCTGTCCTTCACTATTACCCAGAGTTTGCTCAAGCCCACGTCCACTGAGTCAGTGATGCTATCCAACCATCTCATCCTCTGTCGTCCCTTCTCCTGCCCTCAATCTTTCCCACCATCAGGATCTTTTCCAATGAGTCAGCTCTTCCCATCAGGTGGCCAAGTATTGCAGCTTCATCATCAGTCCTTTCAATGAATACTCAGGGTTGATTTCCTTTAGGATTGACTGGTTTTATCTCCTTGCTGTCCAAGGGACTCTTTAAGAGTCTTCTCTACAACCACAGTTAGAAGGCATCAGTTCTTTGGCACTCAGCCTTTTTTATTGTCCAGCTCTCAAAGCCATACTTAACTTCTGGAAAAACCATAGCTTTGACTAGATGGACTTTTGTCAGCAATGTCTCTCTTTTTTAACATGCTGTCTAGGTTGGCCATAGCTTTTCTTCGAAGGAGCAAGCGTCTTTTAATTTCATGTCTGCAGTCACCATCTGCAGTGATTTTGGAGCCCAAGAAAAGAAAGTCTGTCACTGTCTCCACTATTTCCCCATCTATTTACCATAAAGTGATAGGACTGGATACCATGATCTTGGTTTTTAGAATGTTGAGTTTTACACCAACTTTTTTACTTTCCGCTTTCACCTTCATCAAGAGGCTCTTATATCTTTGCTTTCTGCCATTAGGGTGGTTTCATCTGCATATCTGAGGTTATTGATACTTCTCCTGGCAATCTTGATTCTAGCTTGTTTGTCATTCAGCCCAGCATTTCGCATGAGGTACTCTGCATGTAAATTAATAAGCAAGGTGACAATAGACAGCCTTGTACTTCTTTCCCAATTTTGAAACAGTCCATGGTTTGTTTAACTGTTGCTTCTTGACCTACATACAGGTTTTGCAGGAGGCAGGTAACGTGGTCTGGTATTCCCATCTCTTGAAGAATTTTCCACAATTTGTTGTGATCCACACATTCTAAGGCTTTAGCGTAGGCAATGAAGCAGAAGTAGATGTTTTTCTGGAATTCTTTCTTTTTCTATGATCCAATGAATGTTGGCAATTTGATCTTGGTTCTTCTGCCTTTTTTAAATCCAGCTTGTACATCTGGAAGTTCTTAGTTTACATACTGTTGAAGCCTAGCTTGAAGGATTCTGAGCATTACCTTCTAGCATGTGAAATGAGTACAATTGTGCGGTAGTTTGAACATTCTTTGGCATTGCCCTTCTTTGGGATTAGAGAGAAAACTGACCTTTCAGTTTTCATTCCAAAAACTGAAAGACAAAAATGTTATTGTTGTTCAGTTGCTCAGTCATGTCCAACTCTTTGAGACCCCATGGACTTAAGTACTCCAGGCTTCTCTGTCCTTCACCATCTCCCAGAACTTGCTCAAACTCATGTCCGTTGAGTCGTTGATGCCATCCAATCATCTTTTTCTCTGTCATCCCCTTCTTCTCCTGCCTGCAATCTTTCCCAGAATCAGGGTCTTTTCCAATGAGTCAGTTCTTCACATCAGGTGGCCAAAGTATTGGCACTTCAGCTTCAGCCTCAGTCCTTCCAGTGAATATTTAGGATTTATTTCCTTTAGGATTGACTCCTTTGATCTCTTTGCAGTCCAAGGGACTCTGGCAAAAATAAAAAAAAAGCTTTCCCCATTCTAACCCTAATCTCTTGTTTTCAATCTTATTTCCCATTCTCCTCTACACAATCTTCTTCCCTAGGCCATTTGTCTATTCATCATTGGCTTCTAACCAGAAGCTTCCTACTTCCAAGTCTTTGCAAGCATTTCTCCTCCATGAAAGACTTTCTCTAATATTCACTCACTTAGAAAAAATCAAAAAGTCCTTTAAGGGCCAACACTAACATCTCCCCAATTCCAAATCTTGTGTTAGTCTTATTTTCCTAACTAAATAGTGAGCTTCTAATAGTCAAGGAAACTCCTAAAGCATTCAGAACCTTGCCTTACACATCAGAGTTACCTGAAAGCTTGATACCAATATTTCAAAAGATTAACTCCTAGAAATTCAATGTAAAGCATGACAGCTATAGTTAAAAATACTGTACTGTATGTTTTAAAGGTTGCTAAAGGTGTAGAAATTAAACATTATTATCACAAAGAAAAAAGCTTTATAACCACATAAGGTGATGGATGTTAGTTAATACTATGGTGGTGATCACCTTGCAATATGTACATATATAAAAACATTATGCTGTATACCTTAAACTTAAATAATTTTGTATGTCAATTATATCTGAGTAAATCTAGCAAAAGAAAGAATACCTTAAAATCAAATAAACAATACAAAGATTTATTAAAACATTCAATAATAAGTTGTTCCAACTGTATAGAATGTATCCTTTAATTTGAGGTACAGTTAAGATTGTCACTTGGAATCATACGAGAACCAGATACAGATCCACACAGTTCACAGATGTCACCAAAGTAGAAGAGTAACAGAATGTTAGGTAAGTATTGAGGTGAAAGAAGTTAAATGAGCAGCATCATAGGCTGGTACAGTTAGAATTGACTTCAAGTTTATTAGAATATTCAATTTCCAAAAAATAACTTCAGAATAATAATTACTATTAAGGAAAACTACCCAAAAATGTAAAAGTGCTCAACCATCAACCCCTAACTCTGAGCAATAATGATGTTTTCATTGCGCTGGGGAGGAAAATTTTTCCCTTCTTTCCTTTGGTTGGCCTGATAATTAAATTGACATAAGACAGATTAATAGGAGGAAAACAAATTTAATTATGTAATATAGAATCCCCATGAAACCCTGAGACTCAAAGGCAGTCAGGCATTGAGGCTTAAGTACCATCTTGAGGTAAGGAGAAGGGAGTAAGGACTTAGGACTTGAAAAGAGAATAAAATTCAAAGGAAAGTGAGATTAGATGTTTGGCCAACAAATGTTTACCATGTCATGCACATCAGTCTTTCTGATATAAAAAGTTATCCCTGGTAACTATTACTGGTCTCCTAAATTCTTTCAGGCAGAGAAGGGAGAAGTAAAAATTCTTTTCTAAGAATATTGGGTCTTAATAGCCTTCTGCTTAAACCATCCACATGCCAAAGTAGCAGACTTTGGGGTGGCATACTGTGCTCCCCCTCAGTTGCAATCTGTAGCATCTTACTGAGTACAAGGTATACAGATATACAATTATATTTAATCCTCAAAGTGTCAACTCTACTATTTCTTAAAAGTAACCCAGAAATACCATTATTTTCTAAATTGAAAGACAAATTGGAAAGACAGTGAAAATATAAACTGTGATTATTTATGACATCCATCCATATGGCATAAATTAACATAGCAGCATCAACCAGGCTTTTTGTATTTTATCTTCTAATTATTTCTGAATGATAGACACTTTAGGAAACAATTTTTAGTTTTACTGACTGTTTTACTTTTTTTCCTTTCCCTTGTCTTTCTTCTTCTCTACCGTCTTTTCCCTTTCCTCTCAGATATGAAAAATATGAAGGAATAAGGGTTACCATTGAATTGAATAGTATCACCAGGGTAAAAAGTAACTGATGAGAAAAGAGTGATCACCCAATTATAACTGAAACAGGAGGGAAGGGAATAGGCTATAACCTTTAAAAGAATGACATAGTCAGCAGTTCAGTTCAGTCCCTCAGTCGTGCCCGACTCTTTGCGACACCATGAATCGCAGCATGCCAGGCCTCCCTGTCCATCACCAACTCCCGGAGCTCACTCAAACTCCTGTCCATAGAGTCGGTGATGCCATCCAGCCATCTCATCCTCTGTTGTCCCCTTCTCCTCCTGCCCCCAATCCTTCCCAGCATCACAGTCTTTTCCAATGAGTCAACTCTCCGCATGAGGTGGCCAAAGTATTGGAGTTTCAGCTTTAGCATCATTCTTTCCAAAGAACACACAGGACTGATCTCCTTTAGGATGGACTGGTTGGATCTCCTTGCAGTCCAAGGGACTCTCAAGAGTCTTCTCCAGCACCACAGTTCAAAAGCATCAATTCTTTGGCACTCAGCTTTCTTCACAGTCCAACTCTCACATCCATACATGACCACTGGAAAAACCATAGCCTTGACTAGATGGACTTTCGTTGGCAAAGTAAAGTCTCTGCTTTTGAATATGCTATCTAGGTTGGTCATAACTTTCCGTCCAAGGAGTAAGCGTCTTTTAATTTCATAGCTACAATCACCATCCGTGGTGACTTTGGAGCCCCTCGAAATAAAGTCTGACACTGTTTCCACTGTTTCCCCATCTATTTCCCATGAAGTGATGGGACCAGATGCCATGATCTTAGTTTTCTGAATGTTGAGCTTTAAAGCCAACTTTTTCACTCTCCTCTTTCACTTTCATCAAGAGGCTTTTTAGTTCCTCTTCACTTTCTGCCATAAGGATGGTGTCATCTGCATACAGGACGTAACAAAAACTGTTTAGAACCAACTAGATCCAAGATGCCAGAAGATCTAACTTCCAGTGGACCTTGGGTCTCATTATATGCTTGTAGTACATTAGCATATGCTAAGTGACACACCCACCAGCAGCATGACAGTTCCATGGTCAGTCAGAGAATGGGTGGTGGCTCAATTCCTGGAAATCTCTGCCCCTTCTCCAAAATAGTTGGAATAATCCCCCCACTCATTAGCCTATGACATTACTGAGTCCATAAACACTAACCACTTCATATTTCAGGGCCTTCTGAGATGGCCCACCTTCTTGGGAGTGAAGTTCTCTCTAAATAAATCCACTTCTTATTGATCACTTTGTTTCTCACTGAATTCTTTCTGCCATAAGACATCAAGAACCTGAACTTCATTAAGTCTTGAGACCAGGTGTGTGCTCTCAATTAAGACACCGAGAAATTTTCCACCAATTAGAAACAAATTGAAAAAAAAAAAAAAAGACTGGTTAAAGTCCCAATCTGAGTCTCTCAGCTTCATAAGCACTAATTCTCTAACTCTCCCTCCTCTCCTCTCCTCCCCTTTCTCTCTCCTAAGAGAATGAATCTAACATCACTTAGAGTTTGTGACTCTGTGACAAAACATGGCAGAATCAGTGGGATACTTTGTCCCTTTAAGGAATTTTTAGGGATCTCTTAAAAATCAAGAAGAATCATAGGTGAATATTTTACAATACAGAAAATACATTGAAACTTGAATTCTGTTCTTAATTGAACATTAAAAGTAAGTTTTACTGTAAAGTGAAAGTGAAAGTCATGTCTGACTCTTTGCAGCCCCATGGATTATACAGTCTATGGAATTCTCTAGGCCAGAATACTGGAGTGGGTAGCCTTTCCCTTCTCCAAGAGATCTTCCCAACCCAGGGATTGAACCCAGGTCTCCCACATTGCAGGTGGATTCTTTACCAGCTGAGCCACAAGGGAAACCCAAGAATACTGGAGTGGGTAGCCTATCCCTTCTCTAGGGGATCTTCCTGACCCAGGAATCAAACTTGGGTCTCCGGGGGATTCTTTACCAACTGAGCTATCAGGGAAGCCAAGCTTTGCTATAAAACCATAGTGATTTTGATGCTTATCAATTTATAAAATATTTTATCACAAAAATCAACATTATATCATAATTCAAATTAATCACAGAAAACACTTTCTGATGAGATAGTAATCTGTGCCACAATCAACTGTTTCTTAATCTTCTGCATATTCATGCTTTTCTTGATAGTTATTTCTATTTCCATAATCAATTTTACTCACTGATACAGTATTTCTATTGATGCATGTGTGTGTGTTAGTTGCTCAGTTGTGTTTGACTCTGAGACCCCATGACTGTAGCCCACTAGGCTCCTCTGTCCATGGGATTGTCTAGGCAAGAATGCTGGAGTGGGTTGCCAGTTCCTTCTCCAGAGGATCTTCCCAATCCAGGGATCAAACCTGGGTCTCCTGCATTATAGGTAGATTTTTAACCTTCTGAGCCACCAGGGAAGCCCATTTCTATTGATGAACTTTTCTAAATTCAATTCTTAAGCTTGTATAATATTTCATCATCAAAATATTTTACAACCAAAATTTAAGTAAGTCCAACATATGTTATTTTGTTCATTTATAGAAGTACTTAGAATATGATCTTCTTATATCCTTTTTTAATGTGTAAAATAGATATTTAATATTTCCAACTGTGTACAAGGCATCTTCCTAAAATACTATAGTGTGATATATCTCACTCTTAAGTAATAAGTTCATAAAATTGTGTGCTTTGTTTTAATTGGTTTGTTGCATTTGTGATTGGGTTCTTTCTAATTCACTTTCTCATAGAGGAGAAAATTCTCATTTTAGTCAAAGCCGTTTCATTCCATGACAGAACATCCCCTAGGGGAGCCCTTCGGGTATGAAAAATATGCTGTAGGACAGTGTCAGCAAAACAGACCCATGATGTCAGTGGTGCAGGCTTCAGAGTCTAGCTCCTGTGAAACTAGAGTTTGTAATGGCCTCACAAAGTCCCCTAGCCACTTGCAAATGACATACCAGTATTAAATTGAGCATGACATTTTTAAAAGAGGAACTTACACAGCAGATATATAGCTGCTAAAAATTATGGCACTTTATAGGGCAAAATCTGATTTTTAATAATGGTCTAAAATAATGACTAAGTTTGAGCAATTAGTAAGAGTTTAAGGTACAATGGTTTGCAATTAGACTTGTGCACATGGCAGGAGAACCCAAATGGCCAAGACACGGGCCTTTTAATTCGATCCTGTGAGTCTGCACAGGGTTTAATGGTCAGAAACCTGAAAATCCCCACTCACTCAACTTGCATGAACATGAAATGATAGAAACCAATGACTGCATTTTTCTGTTGAACATATCAACTCATGGCCATAGACAAACAACAAAAATGAGGCAACCTTTCATTTGTTCTAGTTTTGTTAACACAGAGACCAGAGAGAGCAAATGAACAACTACACATTTGTTACTAAATACTCAACAATTTCATTATGTTCTTGAAGATAAATATTATCATTACAATTATATAGATAAATAAATTCGTTGACACAGAAGCAATATTTATAGATCAACAAAAGAAAGAAGAGGAAAAAAATGGCCAAACATGGTAACTATGCTTTCAATGGTAGAATACCTAAATTCAGGCCAAATATGTACCAATTAATAGAGTGACTCTTCTGTGCTTTAAATGTCAAGGTACGCAAAGTTGCACAGGCATAAATCAATGATGGATTTAAAAGTTTAAAAGTCGTGCATTCAGAAAGAGGAATGGGGAGAAAAGATCAAGGGAGGAGAAAGGTGAGCAAGCTCAGAAGAGAGTGGTAGAGTTGTAGCTTGAATGCAGAGTAGTTTTCTTGACTGTAAATGAAAATTTATTTTGGTGTAGTGGATGAAAGTATCTTTTAAAAAAAGGCAAAATACCCTGGACTTAATCCAACTGGGAATGATGACCATGCATGGAATTTCCTTTTAGGAAAATATTTTGTGGTCTTATAAGGATTAGAAGGGTGAAGAATACTTAAAAATAATCCAGCTCCATGATCTTCTGGGTTTCTAAAATAGGGAAGACAATCAGGTAAGACTGGTGGACTAATTTAGACATAAATTCATTAAGGCCTATGCAACAGTGCCAGCTGGAGAAATAGAAAAGCATGACTCCAAAGGGCTTGTCAAGGAAGATTCAGCAGGATTTGGTGGCTGACGGTCCTCGTTTGGGAAATAAAGGAGAGAAGAACAGTGAAAATTGCTTCTGGTGTCTGTTGCTGAGGAGCCTAGCCGGTAATGACAGGAAAAGTAGAAAAAGAAAAAGAGATACAGTTAATATTATTATGGACAGATTCAGATATCAACACATCTAAAACCAGTAACCTTCTACAGGCCACCAAAGACAGAACTGTAGCATGCCAAGTGGGAAAAGATTGAACTGAAGATGTAGGTTTGAGCACCACTGCTTATGATAGTAGTTGAAACCATCCTAAATGATAAGACCCCCAAGGAATCTGTACATAGAAAGGAGATCTAGAATGGACTTTGAAGGCAATAAAAAAGTGGGAGGAAAAAGAACAGTCAATAAAAAATTTAGTTCAAGAGGACCAAAAACCAGTGATTTGTTAATAATCTCTATAGGAAGCAGACCTTCCACAGCACATGGGAATTGGTCCCACATTGGCCAGACTAGCTGCAACAAATTAGATACCAATTCACCACCATGAAGACGAAGAGTCACTGAAACAACCTAGAAAGAGTGATGAATCTGTTAAACCCATAATCCTCTGCTTCTATGACACATGCAATACGCATGAGCACCCTGCTTAAAGAACAGAAAGTGGTTGAGAATGTGGAGGAGTGGACAAGGCTGCATAGTTATAAGTGTGGGCACTGGGTACCAATGTGGGAACCATTAAAGCATGTTAAAGGGTGAAGAGGGGCTACAAGGCAAATTCCTATGACTGCTCAGTATAAAAAGCATCAAATAACCTATACAAGCTCCAATAACCTCTAAAACTTTTCTCTGTGTCTCACAGGGCCATCCCTAGTTGTTTCTACATTCCACCAATCAAAGTTGAAATAATTAGATATCATGGAGAATTTTTTCCTTTATATGTTTTATAGTTTAGAACAAAAAGAAATTTAAATCCTCTTTATAAGTCAAAAAAGTTACATTTTGAAGAGTAGAAAATAGAAAAAAAGAGAGTTCTCAGAATTATCCAGCCTAAACCAGGTTTCCTATTAGTTTTAGTTATTTTCTCAAAGAATTAAAAATCAATGCAGAGTCTAGGTGAATACAAAACAGGGCTAATAATGCTGCTTTTACTATTATTGCGACTTCATGGGGAACCCTGGTCTGATTAAAACACATTTGAGCTGGTAACTGATATATTTTTCTTTTTTAGGTGACACGGGTTTTTGTAAATTAATTGTACTTAACATTTAGAAGTTGGAGTAGATCACCAATATGTCCTTAAAAGGCAAATTACTCTAAGTTACGTGGGACTTCTTGCACAGTACACATCTAGGCTGTCTTAGGATGAAATACCGCAGAGTAAACCGCTTATGCGCTTCCCAGGTGGCTCAGTGGGTAAACAATCTGCCTGCAACGCAGGAGACACAGACAGATGCGGGTTTCATCGCTGGGTCAGGAAGATCCCCTGGAGGAGGGCAGGGCATTCTTGCCTGGAGCATTCTTGCCTGGAGAATCCCATGGGCAGAGGAGCCTGGTGGGCTACGTTGATAGGGTCACAAAGAGTTGGACACGACTAAAGTGACTGACCATGCATGTACAAACTGCTTATATTTGTTTGCACTGCACATGGTTTTAACTGGAGGAAAGAAGAACGAGACAGTAATAATGAGATATCTTTTTAAATTCTAACTGAAATTTATGACAATGAGACAAAATCAGATCTATAAAATTAAAATAAAATCCCAAATCTTAGATAATTAGTTCAACATCTATGTTAAAATAAGAAACAAGAGCCCTTCTTGAGGCCTATTTTTAAAAGTGATCTATGTAAAATGTGAGCACTGTGTGCTGCTTAGAGAAACTAGGTGTCTCCATCGAAGACCAGGAACTTTTCTCTACAACATACTTTCCACCTTCTCTTCATTAGTTAAACTAGCTGAAAATCATTTACCAACCCATTCTACAAACCGAGCTGAGTGATCAGCCAGCTCTTATTAATACTTTTTTCTATCATTCTTATGAAATCCAGGTTACTTCAAAAAGAATCTGTATAAAATTAATCATAAACTACTTAAAGTGATTTGTTTACTATTACATATTTGTTTTATATTTGCATCCTAAATTTTCAGACTTCTAAAAGTTATATATAATTGATTCATATTTATTAAAAAGTATAAATAATGCCTGATTTGCAGCAAGGAAAAAAAATGTCTCTAACTTTAGAATTGATAAGCAACAAAATAAAAGTAAAATTACAGTGGAATGTATTGTAGCCCTTCAGTTAATGTCTTAGAAATATAAAGATACTTGTAGAAATTTAATGAAAACTTTGCAGCACAATTAAATGTGAAATGTTTTAACATGCATTTCTCCTGCCAATTGGCATACATAATAGAAAAGTAGTAGAGAATAGGTTAAACAGTCTAAAAGGATTTTAACCTTAAATTTGACAGAAGTTAAATGGCTGTGACATTGGGTTCTTCTGCTTTATTCCAGCTAGTAATCCACCCTCAAAGTTCCTGTCAGGTAAATGACCTTGTATTTCATTAACTGATAATTAAATGGATTTATTCCACTAACGGTTTTAATTAAAATGCTAGAAATATTGATTACCCCTCTCATCCTTATTCCCCCAGATGAAAAAAAGGTTTTAGGAATGTTTATTTAGAAAAGACAGAGAATTAAATTAGATTGAATCTCTATGAGACCCGAAGACTGGTTCTTTCATTTCTGCTGCTCAAGCAGAAAAAGGTTTCAATTTTTTGAT
Source organism: Bos indicus (assembly GCF_029378745.1). Classification (NCBI taxonomy): domain Eukaryota; kingdom Metazoa; phylum Chordata; class Mammalia; order Artiodactyla; family Bovidae; genus Bos; species Bos indicus. Next base: position 43,205,521 of record NC_091780.1, on the reverse strand, counting down.
GTTTGATTAATTATTTTGCAATCCATTTATGCTTACCTTGGTGTTTAATTAAAAATGTCATTTTTAGCATAATTAAATTGGCTATCTGTGGAAGACTAACTTCAAACTTATATTTTAAAAATGCAATGCTTTTTATTTTATTTATTAATTTTTTTTTTGGTAAAAGAAACTTTTTAGTTATTTGCTTTTTTGGTAGAGATACTGCCTCATGAATGAAAAACTAAGGAGAGCTGGAGCTTAATTGGATTTCCTACATTTGAATATTAGGCCACATATGCTTATGACTAGTCTAGGTTTATTTGGCTGTGCTCTTTAATCCATTAGTGATTCATTCATTCTAACAAATATAGAATATGCTCTTCCAAATGTGCTGGATTTCATAGTGTTTACACTGACAAAATGTACCTCATAAAAGCTGTCTTCAGCATGCCTGGGTGCTTTTCTACAGCACTGATTCAAGTTAAGATACAGTTTCTGCTGTCAGTTCTGTCAAAGCACATCCAGGCAACTGGAAACCTTTTTCTGCTAAACATCAGACCTAATAATGACAAAGTGGGAAGTGTAATAAACAGGAAAGGAAGACCCAATCCTTCTTGCTTTAAGGCACATGACCAAAAGGAAATGTTTTCCTATGTGTTCCTCAAAAAGGCAATTCTAAAAGTGATCACATTATTTATGAAGCAATGCTAAAAAATTAATTTCTACATTGGCGAGTAGTATTTCGTGAGAAAAGCACAACCAAAGAAGTAACGAATGGAAATCAAATCTTACTCAAGATTGAGATATTTTGTTGTAGGTTTTCAACCAAAATCAGCTCAAATCAACATATTTTCTAAAATGTTTGCTTTTTAAACAACTCCTCCTAAATTCTACTCTAGCTATAATAAGTTTGGGCCTTAATGCATAGTCCTGGCTTGCTGAAGTCACAGAAATGAGAACACATGCAGTTCTCATGTTCATGACTGATAGGGTTTCAAGAACTGAAGTGGCCATTTAACATTATTTTAAATGGAAAGACAGTAAAGGGGGAAATAGTGAGATAAAGACTCTAGATGAATCCTCATTTTGGTACACTTTCATATTTCACAATTTGGGTGCTTTTTTATTGATTTTGTAGTTTACAGGTACATCTTTCCAGGGCATAGTTGCATAGTTTCTCTTTTGATGGAGAAAAGCAAGTAGAGTCATACCGATAAAATAATTATTTAAATTCTTCAATTAATTCCAGAAGGGTTTTTGAATATGATTGTGCTCTGAATAAAAAGGCATATTTCATACAGCTGGGCAGAGTAGATGGTGGTGGCTAATGCTCCACTGACATGAAGTTCAGAGCTTGAATTTTTAAAAAGAATAGTAACTTTTACCACTCATGTACCTTAATTACATTAGTGATCCCAATATCTATTAACTGGATTTTAGCAGTCTAATTTAAACAATGTGGATTTTCTCAAAGATGGTTACAAATCATTGATATATCGTCACTCAGTCTTATTGTCAGAATAAAATCTTGGCTAAAGCTTTTACCAGACAACTTCATTCAACCTACTGAATGGGAGAAAATATTTACAAATGATATGACTGATAAGGGGTTAATATCAACATATATAAATAGCTCATACAACTCAACATCAAAAAACCAAACAACCCAATTTAAAAAATGGGCAGAAGAACTGAATAGTCATTTTCCCAAAGAGGAAATGCAAATGGCCACTTTTTTATGTTAAGGACACCAAAAGATGTTCAACATTCCTAATTATCAGGGAAATGCAAATCAAAACCACATGGAGATATTATATCACACCTGTCAGAATGGCTACTATCAAAAAAGAACACAAAGAGCAAATGTTGGTGAGGATTTGGAAAAAAGGGAACCCCCATCCACTATTGGTAGGAATGTAAATTGGTTCAGCCACTGTGGAAAACAGTAGAAAGTTTCTGAAAAAACATAAAAATAGAACTACCATATGGCCCAGAAATTTACATTCACCACAGTGTTCACTGTAGCATTATTTACAATAGCCAAGACATGGAAGAAATCTAAGTGTCCATCAACAGATAAATGTATAAAGAAGATGTGGTTTATACACAATGGAATACTACTCAGCCAAGAAAAGAATGAAATCTTGCCACTTGCAGTAACATGGACTGACCTGGAGGGCATTAATTTAAATGAAATAAGTCATAGAGAGAAAGATAAATATAGTATGATGTCACATGTGGAATCTAACAAATATAATAAACTAGTGAATATAACCAAAAAAAGAAACAGATTCACAGATACAGGGAACAAGCTAGTGGTTACCACTAAAGAAGGGTAATATCAGAGTAGGGAATTAAGAGGTACATAATATTATGTACAAAATAAGCTACAAGGATAGATTGTACAACACAGGAAATATAGCCAATATGTTACAATAACTATAAATAAAATATACGTTTAAAAATTGTGAATCACTCTATTGTACACCTGTAGCTTATATAATATTGTATAGCACCCTATACTTCAATAAAATAATAAATTATTTATTTATTTATTTATTTTTGGTCACTTATTTATTTATTTATTTATTTATTTTATTTATTTTTTTTTTCTCCCCAATCTTCCCACCCTCTCCCTCTCCCACAGAGTCCATAAGACTGTTCTATACATCAGTGTCTCTTTTGCTGTCTCGTATACAGGGTTATCGTTACCATCTTTCTAAATTCCATATATATGCGTTAGTATACTGTATTGGTGTTTTTCCTTCTGGCTTACTTCACTCTGTATAATAGGCTACAGTTTCATCCACCTCATTAGAACTGATTCAAATGTATTCTTTGATATTTAAAGCCTGCTCGGGCTTCCAAATGGGCTTCCCAGGTAGCTCAGTGGTAAAGAATCTTCCTACTAAGTAGGAGACCCAGGCTTGATCCCTGGAGAAGGAAATGTCAACCCACTCCAGTATTCTTGCCTGGGATGAATCCAGGCTCCATGGACAGAGCCTTGTGGGCTCCAGTCCATGGAGTCGCAAAGAATTGGGCACGACTTAGCGACTAAACAACAGGCTTCCTAAGCAAAAGAGAAGAGGAAAAGGGTATACATTTTCATTGGCAAAAAGAGGACCAGAAAAAGTGAAAGTAAGCAGGATTCCAAGAGCCTATTTTTCTATCCAGGAAAAGGAAATATATTTGGTCTGATACCTCAGTTTTCTCTTTTAGCAGATGGGAATGATCGATGCCTAAGGAAAAGGAGCATGCGCATCTTTGCTGTTGCTAGTTCAGCCATTAGAATTTCTGAAAACCCTGCATCTGTGGATGTGAAGACTAATGAATACCATTTGCAAAATGTTAACTGTATCAGTGGTTCAAATTTGCATAGAAGAACAAAGACAGAAAGATAAGGGAAGGTGGCTTGAGTTACTATACTTGAAAATGACATGTTTCATTTTCATAATAATAGGAGCAGGGTTTTCCATACACCTACCACTACTGGCATTTAAACCACAACCACTTGTCAAGACTACTGATAATCCTAACACATATACCTACTTCTCTGACTATTGTTTTGGGAGAGGGTGACTTGGTACGCCCTCAAGATACATACACAAATATTTTCAAGTTGCCAATATAGTTTAGGGCCTTTCCCATGAACTATAAGAACTAGCCAAGATGAATAACTTTATTTTTATCATTGATGTGACATATTTTAATCTGTCTACATACAAAAGTAGCGCTGTTAACAACTGCAACTTTCTTCAAGTATGCTATGAATCACTGTATTCCTTTTTCCGTTTTTCATGCACCATTGCCACAATCTTACCTTCAGCGGTTTTGCTAGATTTCAGTGAAGATGGAACTAGAGGGCACACATTAGAATTTTATATCAGTTCAAGAAGGGGAGAGAAGAAAGACATATGAAGCCAGAATGACATTCATTGAAGGTTCCCTAGGGAAGATAACACATGTTTTTGTCTCTCACCTGCTAGGCATGCTCAATCAGTGCAATGATAAGCTAATTTATGAAATATATTTCACTGAAGCCTGGACATCTTTACTGTTGCTGATTCAGTCATTAGAAGTTTAGAAATAACGGCAGGCTAATTTTTTAAAAGTAGAGGACTTGAATTTTCTGAAATAATGCTTGTAGTAGATTTTGTATGCAGCTGCAGGTTTCTAACTAAAATAAATGCTACGGTGCAGCTGTTTAGCCTAAACCCAGAACCTCTATCGAAGTCTCTCTGGAATCTGTCATATGAGCCCTGGATATCATTATTGATACATTACAGTGTCAGAGTGATTGGGTTTGGGGAAATCCCAATATATATTAATATGTCTAATATATGTGTTCTCAGATATACAACTGTCTTTAGCTCTTTATGATCCTTTACAATTCTTTATAACTCAAATGTCCAAACTTGGCTTTTTTCAGACACACCTTGACCCACTTTCCTTTAGGACTGTGACTTTAACAAAACTATCAAGCCATCTTAACCAGAAGAGTGGTCTAGGGATGATAGAGTGATTCCCAAGGAGTGCACATCAATGTTTCCAAGTGGGCATCATCAAAATATAATGCCACTGTGGTAGCCCCTAAAACCAATCCTGTTTCGTTAGTAATAGAGCAGACAGCTTCTTGTATTATATACTCAATGCCTTCTCCAAGGAATGGCAAATTAAATGTGGATCAAATTAAAAGCATCTGAGCATAAAATTAGAGTCAAAACAAGAATTTCCCATTAAAAAGTGCTATTCAGCCTTGTGTGATATTTTTGAAGACTCCTTTTCCCTGCCAGGCTCTGATCCTCCTGCCAGGTTCCCCAGAATTGTATACAAATAGAGTCTGCTTCCCTTACTGTCCTCCTGTATCTCTTGCCAGATTTACTTGAATTCAACATATCCCTGTTTGAGGCTTGGGAGCTCATCAACAAAGGAGTGAACTTTGTCACCTGCATAGACAGTGCCATCAAGAAGCAGACGAGGTAGGAGGAGACCAGTTAAAACCTCTTACCCACAAACATCTTAGCAATCTGCCATGATGGGACAGGAAATGCAGCAAACACTCGTGATAGCCAAATGGCAACTAAATAAACTATTAAAGGTTGAAGAACTCCTCAGTGTTACCTTGCTCTTTTAAGGGTACACCTTTCAGAATAAAGTAATTTTCTCTGAAACTAAACATACAAACAAGTGGGATTTTATTTAATTACTTAATTTTTCTATGCACAGAGTCAGAATTTGAGTAGAGTTTAACCTTTTGAGATTAGATCACGACCAAATACAAGATAGTCTTTGTCTTTAGCTCAATAATAGCACTGTCCTAAGCAATGTATTGAAGCATGGTTTACAGCAAAGATGATAACAAAAGATTTAGGTTTGTCACAGAAATAAGCCCGTAAGTGAGAGGTGACTGGTTTGTAACTTTTGTGCATGAATGATCCATTGATTACAGTAAACACACCTGTTAGTCTGTCAAAGACCAGAAGCATTATGACACGACGGCTTTGTTTTTTTTTTAAAGCAGGCCTCTCATGACAAAAACAAAAGGGAATTTTATTTGGTTATCGTATGAAGAACTTCTGTACTCTTTGTGGAAGAAACTGGAGAGGTTAAGTGAGAAGGTTAAAAATAATTTATATATTTATATAATAATAATTTATATATAGGGAAACATGAATGTTTCAGTATGTGAGAGTTGGTGAGTAGAAAGAATGGAGAAAAGGAAACAGAGACAGAGAGAAGCTGTGGGATTAAAAAACTTGAGTTCACTAAATACAACAGGGAACTAAAAAGCAATCCAAGGCCTTGTTATATAGACTTTGTGTCACTTTATAGAAAAGTAGAAAAATTTTTGAGTATTTAAAACCCTTTTTACTTCCTAGGTCAGGAGAACTCTTGGGAACATCCTGGAAACAAAACCCCTTGGGCAGTATTTACAGAGAGATCAAGTGAATGTCTAGTTTCTTTGCTCCAAGGTCACCAGATAAAACTCAGCCAGGTTAGAAATTACTGACAGCTTTCCTCTGTGATGTTGGCTTGGAAGTACTTGATAGGAGGAAGAAATGACCTTCACAGAGAAAGCCATTTCTCTGGACATATTTGACAGGCTTTGGAGGGCAGTAACTTCCCATTCATACCACCATGCATGTTTGCTAAGTCGCTTCAGTCATGTCTGACTCTGTAACCCCATGGACTTTGGTCTGCCAGGCTCCTCTGTCCATGGGATTTTCCAGGCAAGACTACTGGAGTGGGTTGCCATGCCCTACTCCAGGGTATCTACCCAACCCAGGGATCGAACCCATGTCTCTTATGTCTCCTGCATTGGCAGGCAGGTTCTTTACCATTAGCGCCACTTGGGAAGCCCTCATACCACCATATCACCTCTTCAAATTCCTGAAGTACAATCCTAACTCCATTCATAGTAAGATCTATGGATGTTGGGCTTACAATCCCTTTGTTTCCTTCTGTGACAAACAGATCACCGAACTAAACTGGACATTGAACATCAAATGATCTGTCGGAAATGGTCTGTTCAGCAAACATCACATCCTCAAGGGTCTGCAAATGAGTAGCTTTCGTTAAGTCAAAATTTGTGCTTTCTATAGATGTGTACAGAGAGGGGAATGGCAATCCACTCCAATATTCTTGCCTGGAGAATTCCATGGACAGAGAAGCCTGGTGGGATACAGTTCATGGGGTCACAAAGAGTCAGACACAACTGAGTGACTAACATACACACACACACACATAGATGTGTACATATATGAGCATCTATTAATGTAGGGCTCATTAACATTTCAGTATGTGAGGTGAATATATCTATGAGAAACAGAGGAAAGAGGCAAATAACCAAAGTCAGCATTCAGTTCAGTTCAGTCGCTCAGTCGTGTCCCATTCTTTGCAACCCCATGAATCACAGCACGCCAGGCCTCCCTGTCCATCACCAATTCCCGGAGTTCGCTCAGACTCACGTCCAACTCATGTCCATTGAGTTGGTGATGTCATCCAGCCATCTCATCCTCTGTCCCCTTTTCCTCCTGCCCCCAATCTCTCCCAGCATCAGAGTCTTTTCCAATGAGTCAACTCTTCACCTGAGGTGGCCAAAGTACTGGAGTTTCAGCTTTATGAGTATATTTAAGCCTACATAGTAATCCTAACAAAAGATGAGGAAACATGCATTTTTCATTTCTACTTCAGATGACTCTGGTCTGGGCAGAAAATCAAGACTAATCACCAAGTCTATTTTCCCTCGAATAGACTTAAAGGACGTCCATTTACTTAAAGGACGTGTCTCTTGCCTTTATGTTTTCCCCTGATGACACACAATTGGCAAAAGACAACACTTGTTACATTTCTTCAACAGCAAAAAATGTTTTTAAAAAAAGGGAAACCTTTTTCATGCTCATAAATCTGGAGGATAAAAAAGAAGGAGGGGAAGAAGAAATGCAGGAGATCAAAAGTGAAAGGAAGAATGAAAAAACCTGAAGAAAAAGAAAAGAGAGGAGGGAGGCAGGCAGGACACACCTTTTTAAACATAATATCCATTCTTGTAGATGAGTTTCACCATTGGTTCCTACTTTCTCCCTTCAGAGTTAGAATATTTGAAATATTCATTAGGGTGACATTGGTAAGACAGTTCTTTTCTAGATATCCAGAGCATTAATCTTCCTTATTCTATGTTTTTAAGAGTTATACTCAAATGTACACATTGGTTCTAGTTGTACTAGTAAGTCTCAACTTATCCTCTTTTATATTGTCATAAAAAGGGCTTCACTGTTGACTCAGATCATAAAGAATCTGCCTGCAATGCAGGAGACTGGGTTTGTTCCCTGGGTTGGAAATATCCCCTGGAGAAGAAAATGGCAACCCACTCCAGTATTCTTGTCTGAGAAATCCCAAGGATAGTAGAATCTGGTGGGCTACAGTCCTCAGGGTTGCAAAGAGTTAGACAGGACTGAGCAACTAACACACACACACACACACACAGTTATAAAAACTTTATCTTAGTGAAAAAATTCTAATGCTATGTGAACTTTAATTGTATTGCCAATTTCCTTGTCATATCGTATTCCCATGGCACAGAATTAACACTGATATACTTTAACTACGCTTCATGTATAAATTTATACACAGAGAGGCATATGAAATTTTTAATGGGATTTACCTGAGTAATGCTAATAGGGAGCCACACATGTAAATCCTTGAGCATCAAAATGAAAATATATCTCTACATATTCTCAAATAAGGTTTCTTGGGGGTTCATTTAATGTTTGTGGGGAATTCATTTATATGTGTAACCGAATCTCATCATGTGAAGGTCACAGTATTTGGAGTATTTCCTAAATGCTTCTTTCTATGGTGAATGAATAGAATAGACTATGTTCAAATTTGCTGCTTTCCTCAAAGCCCACTGAAAAATGAGATGCCTAATGTTTTAAGGATAGTTTCCCTCTATTTAAAAAAAATAAATCAACTTTGTGAAAGAAAAAATGTATAGCTGCCAAGTATATATAAGTTCAAAAGTTTTTCTATTGCCTGAAATAGAGATGCAAGAAATTACATTAAAGTTTTAAACAGAAACAGAAGTTTTCAGTCAATGCAGATAAAAATCTATTAGAGATAAAATTGTTTTGACAAAAACTGTGTAAATACAATGCCACTGGCTGCAAGCCTATTATTGAATGCAAGTGGAAAATAAGAATAGCACTCCTGAAGGGGCAATGCTAAAGTGACACAAAATAAACAGAGCCATTTCAGTATAATTTTTCACATTAATTACGTTCTCTTATCGTAGATATATAACTAGCCAAGTATAACAATAATAACAAGATAGCACCAAAGTTATTTTGCAAACAGGAAGAGGCAAATAAAATAATACTGATATGCTAGTTATTAGATTACCAGCCTTTTATCTTGTGGAATAGCTTCCCTGAACAAAAAGACTATATTAATCATTTCTGTTCCTTTCAGTAAATGATATTGCATTTCTGGAAAAATAGTGTTAACAGTCTTTCTCCTTAAAAATACCTTCATTTATTTGCTGATTTGCCATCTTCAAATCTCCAACTACTAAGAACATTTCCAAAAACAATTTTCAGTATTAAGAACATTGGCTTTATTTTCTCTCTTGCCAGGTTAAAATATAATGCCCTAAAAGCGCAAGTGTTCCCTGCTTTCTTTAATGGACCTCTTGCAACCTCTTATTTACAATTTTATCAAGTATGTACCTATAGATTATACCATTTTTAGTCTCCTCAAATAAATTTCCCTTTATTCAAGTTCTAATTGTAGCTCTCCATTATTTCTTACAGACTGAAATTTATGAACCACCCTGAATTTAACCAGTCTCCATCAGGAGTCTTTGAGGTTTGTCCTCTGGAGGCCATATTTTTTGTCCATTAATCTTAGAATAACCCCAAAGTTCAAGTCCAACAGGCTTAGTTAACATAAGTCCTTTAGTTTTTCACCTAGAAGACAGAAGTTCTCTTTCTCTTTTCCTGAACATCCTAGAGCTCAGATTTTCTTTATTGTAGGGTATATTATTGTACCTTCCACTTCTTCCATTTATATAATTTGCATTCTTCTCTTGCACTCAGATCTACCCTTCTGTACACGGAGCATGCCAGACTTAATCGAATGCACACCTGATTACTCATTACCATCACAGAGAGGAGATGGGCATATTTTTCTTTATTAGTCTCAAAATATTATTCTTAGTGAAGGACAAATTCAAAAGAACCTCCCAGGCAGTAGAAGAGCAGTAATTTATTTCTTCTGCACCCTCACTAAAAATGGTTATCTGCAGCATGCCTTAAAAGAAATCTCTGGGTCTTAAAAGAGTCTCTGCGTAGAATATCAGTGGCAATACTTTATGGCAACACGCCATCAAAAGGTCACGAAGGGAAAATGGCAGCAGCTAGTGACTGCTTGTTATTTCACCTCTTCGGGTTTTTGTTTGTACGTTTCAGGTTGTTTCTACATTTTCACGTGCACACTTTTGTTTCAACAATTTTTGGTTTGTATATGTCTGTAACAAAGAGTCCATGACATTACTCCATAGATTCTCTGAGGTAGTATTTCTGTGTTGTTTCTAAACCACATTCTTGGAAGCTTAGCATTCATGTTTCAGAACTCTGATCTCTTTGGGGAATGATAGGATATTAGAATACACCACTAGATGTGTTTAAGACTCTGAATCAATCGGAGGTTATCTGTGAGGGCTAATGTGAGCACAGGTAAGAGAGAGTTGGCCTCTATTCACAATGTGAAGCATACTGAATAACTCATTTATAAGGACTGATTAGAACAGATGTTTATATTTGCATTTTATTTATGCAGACATTTATAAATTGTTACAAAAGAAAATTATTTTATCTCCCTAGATTAGATATGAGGATAATATAGAAGAAATGTTGAGGAGAAAACTGGAAGATCATAGACCCCAAAAATAAATAAGAGGGCTCACTCCTCCCTAAGCCTAAATCAAAGCTCTGGAGTGATTTTTAAAATGTTTTTTTTTTAAATGATTTAATATAGTGAGTTGAGATACATTACATTAGATATAATTAGACCTAGACAGGAAAGGTGGTTCTGAGGAGCTAATGAAATATCATTAAGGTTGAATATAAGATTGTTGATTAGGATAAAGCTAATCCTGATTAGGATAAACAAGATAGGAGCTAGAGATCTTATTTTTTCTCTTATTTATATATTTATTTTGAGTAAAGAAGATGTATGCTATCTTGTCTTTACTGGAAAGAAAAAATAAAGACTATTACTGTCTTTACATTTCATTAAAATATTCTATCATGACAATTGTCTTCTCTACTTTATTCTTAGAAAAGACATTTGCCTTTCATGTATTAAGGAAATGATCCTATAAATCCTATAAGTGATATGAATAAAATTAAATTTACTTGCTGTATATTTTGCCTTCACAGTAAAGAACTACAAGGCCCTGAGCAGTCTCCCTGCTCCTTCCCTCCTAAAACCACATCCCTCACGCCCGCCACCATGGCCCTCCTTGTTCTCTCCAGCCACTATGCAGCACAGTCACCACTACTCTCTCAGCAAGAAAAGATTTTCAGTCTCTCATTTCTCCCACGTTTACCTATTTAGTATCGAATCATTATTTAGATCCCCTCTCCATTTTGCTTTCTTGGTGAACACTTGTCCAGCCTCCCTGACTAGATCAAGCCAACTGCAATTTCTCCTAACACTCTGGACTTCTCTGCAGCGTTGTTTCACAGATGCAATTTCTTCTTTATCTGTGCAAATATTTGATTACATCCCATCTTCTTCAAGCCTCAGGAGGGGACAAATCCTATCTGGTTTGGCTCACTAGCATTTCCCCCAAAACTTATTAGTGTGATTCCTAGCATGTGGAAGGCACTCAGTGAACATCTGACAAGTAAATTAATGAATGATTTTCACTTTTTACTGGGATGATTGTTGTTTTATAGACACAACTAATTATCGGTTCTACTCTTGAGATAAGTGAAGATGGATGCAGCATCCTCTCTGTAAAAATTTGATATATAGCTGAAACCTTTTTCTCCAACAGTAAATATCTCTGTTCTTCTATGAACACAAAAATAATCAGCCACAAGTCATAAGATCATGTACACTCATGCAAAAACAACTTAGATACTTCTGGATCACTTACAGTTCCTTTAATCATCTTCAGGGCTTACTGGTAAGCATCAGTGGATCATAACATTAATTTATTTTGAACCATTCAATAGAAATAGCATTTAAATATTACATATTGCATGTACATCAGTTACTCATGCTGATGGCAAAGAATTAAAGTAAATCATACATATATAAAACCATCTAGGCTTTGAAATTCAGAGAGTGTTACTGCTATATCAGGGCCAAAATTCCCACTGAGGCCTGTAAATTTATAAGTATTTCACATTCTTTATTGCTCCTTTCTCTATACTTCCATAAGACATCATGTACTATCTCATTCTGGTCCATATTTTTGCTGGTATTATAGTCATGACTGTGTATATTTAGTCTTTTTCCTTACCTACAATAGCCTTAGGAGTAGAAATCAAATTCTGTTCATTGTATACCACCTCCAACACTTTACCCAACCAACCACCATGCACAGTGCTTTGGTAGTTAAAACATAATACATATGTTTTAAATAGAAGCAGGGAGAAAAAAACTAAAGAAAGGAAGAGAAAGAGAAGAGGAAACAGAGGGGGAGAGAGGAGATGGATAAAAAAAGTGGCCTTTCCATTGATGATACCATTTTGCTTGGATCAGGTTACTAGATAATATCAACTATTTGCAGCAGTTATCAGAGAAGGCAATGGCACCCCCTCCAGTACTCTTGCCTGGAAAATCCCATGGGCGGAGGAGCCTGGTAGGCTGCAGTCCATGGGGTGGCTAAGAGTCGGACACGACTGAGTGACTTCACTTTCACTTTTCACTTTCATGCATTGGAGAAGGACATGGCAACCCATTCCAGTGTTCTTGCCTGGAGAATCCCAGGGACGGGGGAGCCTGGTGGGCTGCTGTCTATGGGGTCGCACAGAGTCAGACACGACTGAAGTGACTTAGCAGCAGCAGCAGCAGCAGCAGTTATTTCCCAAAAACTCAACAATGGTTAAGGTTTCATCACAATATGCCATCATCTATGATTAGATTTTCATTCCTTCTCACTATCTCTCTCCCTCAATTACCTGGCTAAAACATTAATACATGGTTAAATAGTCAACATGCTGAATGCAGAAGAGAAAAGGAAACAAAGCAGAGACATAGAGATGAACACACGGTCTATTAGGCCACGGGCAGCTGCCCGCCTCCAGCGCTGCTGCCTGTGTCAGGACAGAAGTCTGGGACAAGTGGATCCTGCCACGCTTCTCATCCTTGCCATTCTTCCTTCAAAAGAGAAAATCCTTTGCTGTCTTTTCATTTACTCTTACCCTGCTCTGCTCCCATCTCATTTTCCTCTTGACTTTCCCACCAGCCTTTTCCTCAGAAGTAGGGGCTGCTCGATTTCCCCTTTCCACTAACCATGACGTGCACAAGAGAGTCTTCATGTCCCCACAGCCCTTCCCAGACTTCTGCTCCTTTACTCTAATTTAAAAACATCCCTGGGACTCATCCTGACTCTCTCTGTGTGGCTCATTACTCTTGGATTTTTCCCACTCTATGATTGAGGACTGTGGCACCAGGCTCAGGATCTAACTCTCCACCATCCCCAACTGCTTTGGTCAATTTCAACTTATGTAAAAGTAACTTTCCATAGGCCAGTTCCTTGGCTTTTTTGATTCTAATAAACAGCAGTCCACTCCCATAACCATATTCTGCCCGTATCTAGGATGTGAATGTAAACACCCATAACTTTGATCACTTTGCTGTAGACCACTCTCTGACCACAATCTCTTTGATTCTCCCAGTGCTTTCTCTCTCCTTTCCCATCCCCACTCACCCTCAACTGTTAATGCATTTACTCTTTCCAGACATGTCTTGAATAATTCTAATCCCTGACCATATATCAGCTCTCTTTCAGCTTCCTGGTTTTTTCCAACATAATCTCAGGGTTTATTATTCCAATCATCCCCTTGCCACTGTTTTCCGACTCAACTCAATTGGACATATTTGTACATATCTTACATATGCACATAACACAACAAAAGAAATCTTTATATAACATCTCCCTTTGGCTATAATCTTATTTTTTTTTATACCTGCCCCAACATCTTATTAGAATACATTTTCACCTCGGATTTGTTCTTGAATCCAGTGTAATCTGGTTTCTGTCCTTCAGAATCTGTCCCTCCTTCACAACTATCTATCTCAGAATACACTGCTGTTCACCCAGTGCCTCCTCAAAGCCAGCAACTGCTTATGTTCTCCCTTCCCTCCCATTGGTTACCAAATCATGGTGTCATAAGCTAAAATGCACTGAACTTATGCTATGTATCAGGGTCTATGTTAAGTTCTTTACATTTACTCCTCTCAAGAATGCTACAGAGTACACAGTATTATCATTATTCCCATTTTACAGAGATGGAAAGTGTAACTAGAGATGACAGGCTAGGCCAACTACTTCTACTTCCATAACAGCTTCTGGACCCATTCTTTCCGCTCCTTTCCCATGTACACTGCCTTGTTTCAGCCCATTTCGAGGTGCCCCACCTGACTACTTACCCTGGCTGCATTTTGTGTCTTCCATCCATGCTCTCTACTGCTGTCAAAGACTCCTCTAAATTTTGCAGCTAATTACATCACCCCTTGCTTTTTTCTTTTTTCAAAAATTTTTATTTTATATTGGAGTATAGTTGATTAACAATGCTATTTTGATTTCAGGTGTACAGCAAAGTGATTCAAAGTTATACATATACATGTATCTATTCTTTTTCAAATCCTTTCCCCATTTAGGTTATTGTAAAGGGTTGAGCAGAGTTCCTATGCTATACAGGAGGTTTGTGGTTATCTATTAATATTTTAAATATAACAATGTATTTCCTTGCTTAAATACCTCCACAGCTGCCCCTTAATGGTCAGACTAAAGCTCAGTGGGCACACTTATCACACAGGTCTGCTCACAGTCTGCCCCTTGCTGGCCTCCCTGGTGCTCTACTCATGCCCCTCCCTCCTCCTTCCACACTCAAGTGGAATTACTTATTGTTCCCCAACACTGTCATGCTGTGTTCACTCCCGGAAGTGCACTTTCATCAGATTAATATTTATTCATTCTTTAAAATTCAGTTCCAGCACAGTCCACCCAGCAAGTCCTTGTGATGCCTGGTGTAGGTGCCCTTCCCCACCACTGTGACTTACCGTCCTGCTCCCACCACACAGTTATATGTCCATCCCTCGCACTCAACTATCATCACCTACAAGGTGACCAGGACTGTGATTTTCTCAACTTTGAACCACCAGGGCCACTCAGAGTGCCTATCAATATAGAGGGACTCAAATATTTACTTCTCAATCTCTTCTCTCTAATTTAACTGTCCTGATCTGAACTCAAACATCAAAGGATGTTTTTCAAAATCTGTCATACACCTAAGGAAATTTTTTTTATCATTCTCCAAGCGCAACAAATGATGTTTTGATAAATTAACACTCCTAATGAAGACAGCTTCGATGAATTTATAGTAAAACAGGCATCATTTACTTGATGGGTAAGTCATTTGATTGCCAGCAATTATGTTATATGTATGTAGATATTTCAGCACATGTACCATTTACTACATTTCAAAGTCTGTTATTTTTAAAGGTATATAGATTTTTGGTTTAAAATGTCTAACAACTACTGGGACACCTTTATTTTAAGTAATTTTAAAAATAAGTGCAAAGTCCCTACAAACACTAGTCTATACGTGTATAACCGAGCTAGAAAACCACTCAGTCAGTTCAGTCGCTCAGTCATGTCCAACTCTTTGCGACCCCATGGAGAAGACCACTATTTGCATATAAATCAGTAAGTTTAGTAGTAGATTTCAGGTGTCTTGAGAACTGACATTAAGCAAAGAATAAATTGAATAGTACCATATTGTTTTCACAAAAGCTAATAAACATGGCTTTGTAACACCCTGTTCTTTGAAGTAATCTCCTTTCCTACCATTATCTGGCTTAACATATATATTCCTACAACCTTCACGTATGTATCCATACTTTAAAAAAGTTACTCAATAATTAATTACCCATGTTCAACATTCTTTATGTGTTTAGTAAAATATGTACAGTGAACCAGAATCATTTTCCCATGAAAAGGCTGACATTCATTCTTTCCCCTAGCATAAGTATCAGTATGGTGAATGTAATTGCTGTCTGTTTCTACCAGTGTCCTTCAACCCCAGTCTGTTCTAATTCATTCATCCAGCCTAGCCACAACACTAGCTCCCAGCTTCAAGACAGCTTCTTAGCCACAGCTAAATTAATAATAGAGTTGAAGGTAGTACTTTCTAAAATTACTTTCAATTTAATAATTGGAGATGGATCGAGGATATGCTTGCTTTTTGTGATTTTTCTGCAGTGAATGATACAAATTAAAGTAGACAATAAAACATCCAAACACAGAGCCCCAGCTACTTATTTCTGTATATAACTTAGACATATGTTAAGCCCTAAAGCAAAGACTTTTACTCTGATCATGACTCATACAGCAAGCGTTCCATAATTCCTTGTTCTTTACAGTTGTATGAGAATTGGCAAGCTACTTTTCCATGTGCCTATTCCCTCACTAAAATAAATTGACTTCTGGAGTTTCCTGGAAAGGCTGTAACTTGATTTTTGAATCTGAAAACAATTAATAAAGCACTCAGCAAAAAGTCCCAAAGAATATTAGTACAAGACAACTTAACCTTGGCAGAACATACACTTCATTGAACTAGAAATGATCTTCCCTTTCAAAATTCCCCTGATTAAACTCAGTAGTACTAAGGTCACTAGAGCTCTACATTGAAAACTAAACTGAATGCCTGGGCCTCACTTCCTCTCTCTCTGAATTCTTATGTTCAGAAGGGAAGCAGCCTTGCCCAGGGGTCTCAGAGGTTTTGTTATTCATGTTTTTATCTCAACACCAAACCCTATTGTTACAGCTACCTGACTCTTTCAAGTTTGGGTATATTTAGGAAGAGAACTGGAGGACATGCCAGATGTTAGCCATTTTCAGAACGCTCTGAAAGTAGTATTGCATTGACTCTATGGCCATTGCTACACTGACTCTACCCCCACCCAAGTAATCAGCTGTCAAAAAGGGTAACCTCAAGGTAATTACTATCAATCAATTAAATTCAAAGCCACGATGTCCTCAGCCTATAGAAAGATTTGAGGTAGGTTTAACTCACTGCTATTTTCAAAAAGCTTAAAACCAGGAAGAAGCAGTAATGAGCAAGTAAAAGCACCATAAAAATTTGTCAGGGAAGACGTCATAGAAAAAGTAGGCTTTGAACTCAAATTTGAAGCTTGGTTAGAAGTGATTGAGATAAATGAGAAGGAAGAGAAGAATTCCAGGTGAAGGCAACAATGTAATACCAAGCAACACTTACTAAGCATCTACTGTGAGACAGAGATGGCACCGAGCACTTTACATGCCTAACATTAGCTATTTCTACAGTCCTGTGAGTTGTTTTCTTTGATCATCCTCATTTTGTAGATAAGGAAGTTGAAACTTAGGTAGCCTGAGTATCTTGTTCAAATTCACCCAGCTAGTTAGTGGCAGGTGCCTCAAACTCTACTGCTCTAAACATACAGGTGGAGCTTGGAGGACAATGAAAAAATGAACCCAACTAGTGATGGAGGCTATGTGGAGTAAAAACAGAAAGTGTTTGATGTATGAATTAGATTGTAGAATGCCTTAGAAATAGAAAAGGTTTGAATTTGAAATAAGAGCCAGGGAAGGTCCGTAAGCAAGAGAGCAGTGTTGGTGGAAGACTCAGAGTTGCAGAGACATGCAGATTGGTTTGCTGAGTCAAGCACACACTTGACTGTGCTCAGTCACGTCAGTCACGTCCAACTCTTTGTAACCCTATGGACGGTAGCCTGCCAGGCTCCTCCATCCATGGGATTCTGTAGGCAAGAATACTGGAGTGGGTTGCCATGCCCTTCTCCAGGGGATCTTCCCAACCCAGGGATTGAACCCGTGTCTCTTATAGTCCTTTGGTAATTGTACTTGGTAAACTTTGCTTTAGAAGTGATTTAGAACTAAACCACCAAATGTTAGGGGCTTACAAAACCAAATGTTTACTTCTCACTTATGCTACACGTCTGCTACGGATGGCTGTGAGTGAGTTGTGAGTTTTCTCCATCTGTCTTCATTCCTGGATCCAGGCTCCAGGATGAAAGAGCAGTGCCTATTTGGACTTGCTATTCTTGTGGCAAAGGAAAAGAGCCAGAGAGATGAGAAAGACAGGCAATGGGTCTTAAAATATCTGCTCACTTACTGTTGTCAAAGGCAAGTCACACAGCCAAGCTCAAGCTCAGTGTCAACAGGGCAGGTTTGCATCCCCCTCCACAGGAGGCCTGCAAGTCCCACAGTAGAAGCAGGGGTGTATAATCCTCTTATAGGAAAGGGGAGTGAATAGTGGGAACAATAATGCAATCTACCAGAGGAAGCCTGTGCTCTTTACAGATGCTGCCACTGTAAATTACAGCAACAGATTGAAACGATAAACTTCATAGAAGGGGGTAAAATGTCTTGTTCTCCCCAGATAGAGGGCTCCATCCTAAGGAGAACAACTGCTATTCTATTTCCATATTTTCTGGTAAAAGTCTTATGCTCTATAATTTTATTGTCCTGTGCCTAAAATCTGTCAAAGTCTAAGAAATGAAACAAAGACAATTTATATGAATTGATGGGGATATGAATCCTTTATACCATTTCATTACAATTAGAATCAAATTAAATTAGAAAAGTAAATGGAGAAAGGACCCAGTTAACATGTGTGTACACTGTCTTGATTTTCTATCCTAGATGGTATTATAATTAAGATGATTTTACCTACTGACTCTCTGTGGCTGCTGACCAATAAAATATTCTAATTGTATACCAAACACATGTGATACAAAGAGTGGTAGTTAAAAACAAACTGACCTAAAATATATCTGGAGGCTGTTAAAAAGGAGACAGCAGGCCTAAAATGGAGTTGTTTGCGCTAAACTCCACGTCAGCAAACCAATACTTAATATCTAACCTAACTGGTTTTAATTCCCCCCAGAACTGTAACCTTTAACTAGTCAAGCTGGAATTATCTGGTCAGCACTAGTGGGGTAATCCACCCCATAGAACTTGCTGTATCCCTTAGGAGGGCAAACTTTCCTGGGACCTTTGCTAAAATTTCCTTTTTCTGTCCCTTCTCTACCTTTAAAGATCTTTCCTCTTCTACACCTTGGTGGAACTCCTTTCTATTTACTAGAGAGGATGCTGCCCAATTTATTAAATGAATCATTTAATTTAATCAATTTGACATTTACTCAGTTGAATTTTTATCTACCTGTGCTAAACAAGTCATTCACAAATATGCAGGTCATTAAATAAATAAAAATGATGTCATGATATCCTTAGGGTGAGTCATTTCCAAGCCTTTCTTTAGAATTTTTTAACCTATAAAACTAAAGTCTGAATCTTAGCTTCACACTGTTCGGTTTTATCACTCAGGTCTCTTGTCCCCCACTGATCATTTATTTACAGCTTCCAAGGTCATTCCAAAAGGTCACTGTTTAACTGGTCCAAAGCCTGATTCTTTGATCCCCTTCCCAGCTCCACATCAAGCTTTCCTGTTTGAATTCTTAAACAGAGATGCATATCTCTGCAAATTCACAACTTCATCTGAGCACAAAGTTTGGCGATACTAGAACATTCCCATTAAAGATCAATTTTGCCTGACATTCCATTAGAAAATGATCTTTTTCCTTTCTTGCAGTCCTACCAAATCTTTCAAGGAGAGTCCAAGTTTTTCCAGAAAACACAACTTGAAAGTCTAAGGAAGACAACATATTGGGATGTATGGTAGGTTATGAAGTACTTAATAAATATTTGTAAATGGATAAATAAATTGATTCATCATTCTAGCAGTTAAGCCCCTCCTTCATAACAAAAGCTCCTAATCTTTTACTTAAAGGCATATAAAAAATTCAATTTTTTTTTTATAAGATGGTCAATAATTATTTGTCATTGCTTACCAGAGCAAGGAGAAAAAAGTATAGTCAATGGTTCATAGCAAAACAGATGTCCCACTTCCCATCCTCACCCACTTTTCTTAAACAAATGTTTTTAAGTTCTGGACACACAGGTCAGGGGGAAGGGGAGAATGAATATAATACTGAAAATTCTAACATTAGAAAGAAAAAGTTGTCTCACTCCCAATTCATCAAGGTCTAAGAAGCTTTCTTTTGTATTATAATGATCTACTACATGTAATTGTGTTTATAGAACATTGACAACTCGCAGCATAGCCACATCTAGGGTATATTGTATTTGCTTTCTAAAGATCTTTACCTAAATTGACAATCAAAATGCTGCTGTACATTTTTAAATCATTTGAAACATCTCATTTATGTGGCAACTGCTATGGTGTATTCAAAAGGCTACTTTCCATACAGTAGCTCAAATAGACTTACAAGTTGCAACTTATTGGTGAAATGCTGGAATGCTGGCTTAATCATAGCTACAAACATTGATGCCCTGGAAGAATGCGAATAGAATCCCATCTCTTCATGCTGCAATTACTGCTCTCAGGAGATCAATAAATGTATTTCTCCTAGTTTTGTACAACTGCATAACTGTAATATATAGTGCTTACCAACTCCGTTTTGCTACGTTTGTAAAACCTATTTAAAATCTAACCAATCTTAATCTTAAAAAATCATAAACTATTCAATCATGAAATCATAAACTAAGAAAGCATTCTGAAAAGTGGGAAATTAGTAAATATAAAACCTGTCCTTTTAACATCATGAGTTCATTTGCATAACAACATACATAGGGTGCTCAAAGAATAATTTTCTAAAAATAACATGGGAAACAATAGATGGGGTATTTCAAGCACAATGTGAGGTTTTAAACATGAGAACAAATCTCTCAAACAAATGAAATGCTATTTGTGGAAAGTGAGTCATGGAAAGCATGTTTCTTAATATGAAGTATAAAATATCTCGATCTAATTTAAATTTCTACATAATCTGTGAATTTTTTAAAATTCACCAAAGTTTTTGGAAATAGAAAAAAGACTAGAAGGAAATAATATACATAAAAATGTTTAGCCATCCTTACAATTCAATGATAAAGTAGTTATGACCTTATTTCTTTTTTTATTGTTTATTATAGTTTCCAGTTTTCTTTAATGAATATCCATTACTGTTAATAAAAGAAGGAAGAATAAATTGTCTAGAACATTGAAAGAACTAACCCCTTTGAATCAACAAACTGTTACACAAACTTTATACATTCTATATGGGAGGGCTTACTTTTAAATTTGAAAGAATATTGGAGGTATACATTATCAGGTTATTATTTCACTTTGGTTGGGGTTAATGCTTGCATCTAAGTCCTAGCAGGTGACATTCACTTTCATAAAAATATTTTTTTCTGGTCCAAAACCATCTTGCTTTCTTCCCTGAACTAAATTATTACAAATAAGTCTTGAAAAATAAAACTAGTGCTGATACCCAACTCCATTCCATTTATAGGTTTTTCATCAAATTCTATAAGTAATGCATCATATTGCTTTCTTTTCCATAACAGCAACATGAGGTAATTTCCATTCTATCCTTTTTATAGTTGAAAAAAATCTTTCATTTCCTAAATGTTGAACAATACAAAAAGCTGCTTGCTTACATTCTCATCTGGAATCTTATTTCTAATTTCAGTTTAAAGATGGCCTGAAGTAAATTAAATGGGCCTATTAAATAAGACCTTCTAAAAACCCAAGTTTAAAATGAGATGAGATCTTCTATTTTAAAATTAACTTGTTAAATTTTGACAACTTTATTTAACGCGAACAGGAAGAGGCAGTTGAAAACGATAGCCTTGGTTTACACACAGGAGAAGAGAAATTGATATATTAGAGTAATAAATTTCCGAGAATCATAATGAAATGGTCATGATCACCTAGCTATTGGGAAGCAGTTTTTTTTTTTTCCTCTCATGTAGAGGTCCCAAACTAATACTTTGGTTGGTCATTGTAATTTGGCAGAGTATTACCATTCTTAAAAAGACATAATTTCAAGTCATTGAAGTTTGGTTGTGCTTAAGAATCTGAGGTCTAGTACTTCTAGCTTCCTGATAAATGAATGCTTACAGGCAGCTATCTGCACTGGAACATATAGTAAACTTACATGAATGTTCTCTGATTAGAAAAAAAGCTTAAGGTCGTTTTCTGCTACTTACGAAAGAAGCCCACTTACACCTAGGCATCCAGAGACACGGGACTAGGTTAAGAGCTTACTGGCTCCTGGGCAAAAAATACGCTATATGATTTTCTCATTGAAAAATTTCACATTTTACATATACGTCTAAAATATATAAATGTAATAAATATAAATATATAAATGCCTTCCTTTTCCATTTCTTTCTCTCTCTTTTTTTTCCCCAAGAAACTAGCACTTCAGCAAATCACATGGTTATGCTGTATTACGACGCACAATGTTTTCATAGTAATGTGACATGTCTAAATGACAAAACACTGGCTCTAAACCAAAAATGCAAAGTAGTTACATCCTTTCCCAAGGAAGAAAAGACTGTTATCAATTCCTTTAGCAAATTTCTTTGCTGTAAAATGGCAGCCAAACAACTTAATACCAAATCTTCACGAAGTTTATGATTACACCGAAACAAAAGGTTTTAGGTATGGATGACTTTGTTTGTGAGATTGTTCACTACCCATAGCTCTTCCCCTCTTGGCTCAAAGGGGTAAAATTATGAACCTTGAAATTGCCATCTCTCTCTTTTGCTCCTAGAAAAGGAGTAATAGGAGATTTCCTCCCCAAAGTGCACATCCCTCCCATTTCTCCAAGAGACCTGAACTGCAGGTAGTTAAAGTTTTTATTTAGAAGTTTTTATTTAGATTTTTATTTTATTTAGATTTATTTCTAAATCATGGATAGTAAAATTCTGGTATTCATTCTCAATTTTGTTTGCTCAGCTTAAATATTTTAATAAACTCTTTATTTTATTTTGACTTTTCACAGGTACTGCTATGCTGTTAGAACACACAGCTGTGTGGAATTCTTAAGAGAGATACGCTATTCTTAAAATTTGAAAGGAAAAAAAATGCCTTTGGGGGGTGTTACTCTTTAGTTGGAGATAAAGGGAAAAACAGAAGAAAGATAGGAGAGAAGGGAGATGTGTATTGTGTTACATTAAGGCTTGGCAAATGCATCCAAACCCAGCCATATAAATAGATCCTTTCACTTTAAAAAAAAAACAAAAGGCAAAAACAAACACAAAATTTCCTTCCTTTTATTATTCCCTCCTTCTTTTTGTTTCCTTTCAGTGGTCCAGGTTGAAATTATTTCCTGGAATCAATCAGCCAGCCCTAATTCTAATAGAAGACTTTAGAGAGGTTTGCGTCTAATAACAGCTCTATGGAGGCCCTTGAAACTCTAATAAAGACCCATCAACCCATCAGAAGAACATGTAATTTTATGTTCATTACTTTGTGGTGCCCGGCTGTAGAATTTGGATGGTTGCACCTCAATTAAAAGTTGAATTGAAGTTAATATCATTTAAATAAAAACTTCAATAAAAAGTTAAAGTTCTATTCTTAATGGCATTAATACCCTCTTAGTGACCGCTATGGTCATTACCAGCAGATAACTGACCTCCTTGACCCTTCCTCAGTGAGACACCTTCCTGTAACACAGTCAATGATTTAGCGGTAATGAGCACTCTCTGGGAGATTATCCTGTAACCAAGCACCTTGACTTACCATTCCCTTATCTCCATCCTTCAACAAACTTCGTGTTTTTCCATTACAGGTTTTTCTTTTTCTACAAGAGAAAGCTGCTCAGGCTCCACACCAACCCGTCCACCTCCCTTTGCCCTGCAGAGGTTCACCATATAATTGGTAAAAACCTCAATGTAATTAAAACAGTGTAAATTAGAGGCAGTCTACTATTCGTGAGCAGTGACTGCTGCCTGTTAAGAACCTTAATCTCTACGATTTGAGACCACTCTAAAGAAGGAAAAAAAAAGAAAGCTTCGAAAGGAGTTAAATGTGGCTTTCTAAGTCTCTTTCCAACTGGGCTTTGCAAATGGTGTTAAACTGGAAAATGTGGGAGACAAAAAAGAAGAAAAGTCCAAAAGGGTGATTTTAACAAGAGAGACTTCCACAAATCCTTTAAGAACTTTATTTCCTGTTTTCCTTTTTCCAGAGACTGCCATTAGCTCGGGGTTGTGCCAAAGAAGAAAAGGGAAGGGACACTAACCCAATTTTCTGTTAAAATAATGTCCTAGTAGGTTCAGCAACTAAGATGACTGAGAAATTCTCATTTCATAATGTAAGTTATTTTGGGGGCACTGTTTAAGGAAAAATAATACACTCCTTATAATGCTCTGAAACTTTATACCTTAGTTAAGAATGGATCAAATTGGCAGAAAATAAGTCCAATTTTTGTGGCAAGTCAAACCCACAAACTAGAAAACTAAAATAATATCAAACACTGATTACTAAATAATTAATTTTATTACAAGTCAAATTGGTCCTCAATTGAGGTTAAGCAGTGCTGATGAGATACCCCTAGTTCAAAGTTCATTTATTTTGCTTCTCTGATCTTCACATTAAATTTTTACCATAGCAGGAGATTATTCAAAGAATAAAGGCCAGATCATCTTTGATTCCTCAGAGGACAGATACAAGATGAAGTAAGTATCTGATGGTACTTTCAGATATAAGCAAAAGAATTTATTAACAAGGATTTTTCTACAAACATACAGTGTTGCTCTGAAGAGATATTTAATTCCTTTTTTGGTATAATTCTGTCTATATATATAAATATAAGGTCTATTTTCATGTCCATAAAACCTGAACAAAGGCAGGGAGATTGAACAAAACTTCAGCTGATACCAGTCTAATAGTTTAGTGATTCCCAATTAGTTCAAGATAAAAAAAAAATGAAAGGAAAAGAAAAAAAGGAATATTGTTCATCTATTCACCAACAAAGCATTACCTATTATATACTGTGCAAGAAAACAAAGATGGTAAGAAAACAAAGATGAAAGAGCTATAGTTTCTGCCCTTGAGGAGTTTATAGTCTAATGAACTATATAAGATAGAATGGAATACATGAGAAATCACACAGAAGTAACACGTTGAAGGAATATAGTTGATACGATTAATTTTGACAGGACAATTGTTTAGTTACCAGGTTGTATCCGATTCTTTTGCAACCCTATGGAATGTAGCCTGCCAGGCTCCTTTGTCCATGGGATTTCCCAGACAAGAATACTTGAGTGGATTGCCATTTCCTTCTCCAAGGGAATCTTCCTGACCCAAGGATTGAACCCGCATCTCCTGCATCAGCAGGTGGATTCTTTACCTGAGCCACCAGGCAAGCCCTGAAGAGCCTAATGGATGAAGCAGTATTTGAGCTGGACTTTGGAGAAACAGAGTTTGAATGGATGGAAAGCAAAGAAGAACACTCTTCAGGAAATAGCCTTGGACCTATATTGAGTGTGGTGCTGGAAAAGCAGGACTGAGGTATGGTCAAAGCAACAGAACTAAGGGCCAATAAGCCTGGAAGAGTGATTTGGGGCTGTGCTGTGCTGTGCGCTGTGCTTAGCTGGTCAGTCGTGTCCGACTCTTTGCGACCCCATAGACTGCAGCCCGCCAGGCTCCTCTGTCCATGGGGATTCTCCAGGCAAGAATACTGGAGTGGATTGCCATGCCCTCCTCCAGGGGATCTGGGGCTGGGTCACAGATAATTCTGAATACCCTGTTAAGGAGTTCAGGTTTACATGTGGCAAGGCTTTTGAGCTGAAGTTTGATGTGATCCAACATGTATATTTTAGGACGATGACAAAGGAAGTAGAGTGACTGGTACATAGAAGTAAAATTGAGACTGAGAGTTCATTAAAAGCCAGTGATATTACTCATCTCCAGTACTGGGTGGGGAGACTTGGGGTATAGGGTGGGCACCGCCAACATTATAGAATTATAGGCAAGCAAGTCAGGATATCCTTATAAACTCATACGTAAAATACAAATTACCTTCAATTCACTGATTCAGTTTGTGGGAAATTAGATTTCAAGATCAGTTTGGTTGTACAAGGAGGCCCAGGCCAAGGTTAGTAACTGGATATAAAAAGGAGATGGGACGTAACAGAAAAGCATCTCTGTGGCTCAACCAAATGTGAGTGTGTCCACTGATTTGTAAATAAACACTCCTTGATCCAAGTTAAACACATGCATGGCTGGTATTGTAATGGACTTTCCATTTCGTCCCTACTGGTCTCTATAAGTTAGACCAAAGTCAGGACCATGTAGGGCCAGGCCCACTAAATAACACCTGGAATGACCCCTGAAGGGCTGGTGAAATATCATCCCTTTGGTTGAAATAGGCCTTAACTTGTGTCTTTCCAGCAGATGCCAGGATCAAGAGGAGTAATGGTCTATATTCTGCATGAAGCGGGGGCTCGGGTATGACCACATGGGAGGCTTCCATAGACCAACGAGAAAAACTATCAAGAAAACATTTTTACTACACTGAAAGAAAATGGAGCAAGAAGGGTTATTTTTTTTTTTCCGTAAAATATATTGTTCTTCCAGGCTGCAGTGAAATAGTTTCTATTTAATTGCACAGAAATCCTAAGAAGGTTACAGCAGTGAAACATTAAAATTCTAAGGGCAACTAATAACATTAAAACTTTATAGCCCCAGATAGAATAATTTAGACAAAAACAACATGAACATATGTTTTGTGTAATAATAACAAACATTTATAGCTGTCAAGAGAGAAAAACACAGGTTTATGCACACCTTAATGGTGTGCATGGGTGAGCATGAGTATATTTAAAACATAATATATTACAAAAGTGACAGCAGGCATGGCTCTTCTGGGTACTATGTTAAATCAATGAATAAATTACCAAAAGTGAGCTGTGGCTGTTTGGATGTGTAATTGAGCTTAACGTATGTAGTGTTATTTCAAAAGAAACTGTTCAAGGAGTTTCGAGCCCAATCCACTCTGCATCTATCCTAGGCAGTTTACAAATAGCAATAAATGAAACTGTTTCACAGTAGGAAGGAAGTTTAGTTATATACATTACTTAAATGGAGGGAAAGTTAATTTTAATATGCTTCGCAGGAATTGAAAACAAACTTATAATAATTTTCTTGTGTTCACCAAATTGGAAACTGAAATGTAATATTTGAATTTAAATTTATTTTAATTATTCACTGTATGACTCACAAAATCACTAGAAATTATCTGTTCAATGTAAAACAAATACATATACAATCCTTCATAAATATATGTTTATTATTCTACTTGTTTTAATTACACCATTTGAATGCCACGCTTTTTCAAAAAAAATTATTAGACTACAGAATGTGAAATAAATTTTAAGCTTGTTTGTGCCAACAAGTTAATGGCAATTGGTAATAACTGTGCTGCAGACAAAGCCATTAATGTGATTTTTAGAATAAAAATAACTTCTCATAATTTTCTTTCTAATTATAAGGTTGTTTGTCTTACTTAGTACTCTACTACAGTTTTATGAAACTGAGAAACAGGTATGTTCTCTTATTTTTCCCTGCTTGTTTTTTTCTGGACTTACCCATCTCATATTTTTGTGTAATATATAAAATGCTGTGACTCTTTTACATAGAAAAAGTGAAACAAAATTCCCTAAGAATTAAGTCCTGAACCTACTGAATTACAGATCTTTCCAAGTAGCCAAAAGGGCCACTCTATAACTGTAATTTATTTTTTAGGAACAGCAACTTTAAGCAATTTAAAATGTTATGATGGGTTTAGGCAACAAGCATGCTGACTCATTTTTCATTTCTTTTTTGTTAATAGGGTCCTTATATTATGGCAGATGCAGGATGCAGGAATGTCATGTGTTTTACAAAAAGGAGCCTATTTTTATTGAACAGCATATTTTCATCTGTCCTGTTAGTCCTGTGCTCTGTCGCCATTTATGGCCTAAACCGAACCACCTATCAGAAGTATCTTCCAATGCTCTCTGCAACTGTATGGGCCCCTGGACTCATAAACCCAAAGACTTGCTTTTCATTTGTACTAGATGAAACCGCTGCTTACTAGCACTGAAAAGAACTAAAATGAGCTTGTACTTAAACATAGTTTTATTGAAAATCACAATACAACTATTTACATCAACTACACCTCAATTTAAAAAAGGGACATTATCACTAGGTAGGAGTTTGTCCCTTGGCATTTTCAACATCACTTCTTCTCACGTTGCCAGTTAAGTCATTTTGCCACTCTACTCTCTTCTCCCAAGTTTGCACAAACCAACCAATTTACTGACTCTGCCAGGCATTAATCCCCCAGGGTTTCCATGCTTCTAAGAGCAGATGCTGATTAACACAGTCAGGGCAGACAGATGTAGACAGACAGTGAGGCCCACTTACTGCTCCCTGTTTGTTAGGAGACCAAGATACAGAAATTACTAGGACAGGAAATACTGTTTTATGAGTTGGGAGTTTAAAGACCAGGCCATATATGCTGAAATAGGTAAAGCTATTTGACAAAAGCTTCCTTATCTTACCCTCTTTCAAGTCTTCTCTGTCTGTAACTGTGGTCAGAGTTCTCTCATCTTCAGGGACTAATCTCACTGAGACAAGACTGGTAGTTAAAGCAATAAGAATCAAATACTTTGCAGAGAGAAATTTACTGAGGCTCCTAAGAGCAAGGCCATAAGAGCCAGAGCCTTTCCCTGATGGCACTCATTTTTAAGTAAGCCATTTTCCTTTCCTGATTTAAACTGAGTCCTACAGAATTAATGGGCAAAGAGTCAGGGGACGTGGGAAGGGAAAAGAGACGGGCAGCTAAATTAGTGCTCAATGCCAACTGGTATGTTTTAAATGTTACCCTATGAATACTAGACCTACCAAGAGTAAGTAATGAATGTAAGTCACAGAAACAATTTACTATAGAGGTCTAAATACATAAATCTTAATAAAATCTTAACCTCAAAGACCCTTGAAAAAATATCATACTAGTTATTCCCAATAATAACAAACATAAAATCATAATTCAGGAGTTCAGATCCTAAATCATTAAACTCAGGATCTAGTCACCTAAGGGTACAATGCTACAGTTCAAAAAGTATGAAGATATCACACATCGAGTCTGTGGGGTCTATAGGGCCCGTATTTTTGCACTGAAGAGAAATTCCAGGAATCACAGGATGGTGTGTGGAAGGCATGGCTGTGCTAGGAGTGATTTTTATGGCACCTTAATAGGTCCTACGGCCACTGCCTACCTCTGGTACCACCCAGGGTCCCTACTGTGAAGCATCTGGCTCTGAGGATTAGTGCCTCAAGGTGGCTATTTTCAGATTAAAATGACTGTTTTTCCTTTTCACATCCATTACTTCTGACTCCAGTTGTGGATTCAGTCCTTGCTTCAGACTGTGTCTTTGGTTCTCATGCTCGACTTCCCTGAATGAGGTGACTCTCCTCCATTCCATGTCCCACTCACGGCTCCTCACTGTAACCCAGTGAGGTCCCATCCCCACACACCCACACCATTGCAAGAGAAAAGGGAGTTAGACTCCTACCCTGGCTGAAACTATGAGATTGGGAATGTACAAACTATCTCTGCTGTTAGCTACCACGTATGAACTGGTCAACCATCCAACTCTCACAGTACTTCCATGTCTATCATCTGACCACGTCAACAACTCTGTGAGGGAGGGAGGCAGCATTATTACACCTCCTTGGCAGATGATCACACAGGTGCAGAGAAGGGATTCTCTGATTTATGATCCCTGGGGACAGCACCTCCCATTTGTCTATGGTGTGTGGATATACAGACTTATGTTAAGCCTCAGATTTCTAATTCTGAAATATATCTATTTGTCTCCGTTATTATTTCTAGTCTCAATGTCAGTTCTTCTCTGGTTATGAAAATAATTGATAACATTAGTCTCAGGAAAAAAATACCTACTAAATTTATTTGGGCATTTTCCCTCCAAAGCGTATTAATTATTATATTATCACTACTGTATCATGGGATATACTCTCAATACAGTTTTATTGAAATATAAACTTTACCAAATCATCATATGTTTTCTTCATCCAAAACTAAAGGTGTTACTAAAATTCAGTTCAGTTCAGTCACTCAGTCATGTCCGACTCTTTGCGACCCCATGAATCTCAGCACACCAGGATGGATGCCTCCCTGTCCATCACCAACTCCCGGAGTTCACTCAGGCTCACATCCATTGAGTCAGTGATGCCATCCAGCCATCTCATCCTTTGTTGTCCCCTTTTCCTCCTGCCCCCAATCCCTCCCAGCATCAGAGTCTTTTCCAATGAGTCAACTCTTCACATGAGGTGGCCAAAGTATTGGAGTTTCAGCTTTAGCATCATTCCTTCCAAAGAACACTCAGGGCTGATCTCCTTCAGAACGGACTGGTTGGATTTCCTTGTAGTCCAAGGGACTCTCAAGAGTCTTCTCCAACACCACAGTTCAAAAGCATCAATTCTTTGGCGGTCAGCTTTCTTCACAGTCCAACTCTCACATCCATACATGACCACAGGAAAAACCATAGCCTTGACTAGACAGACCTTTGTTGGCAAAGTAATGTCTCTGCTTTTCAATATGCTATGTAGGTTGGTCATAACTTTCCTTCCAAGGAGTAAGCGTCTTTTAATTTCATGGCTGCAGTCACCATCTGCAGTGATTTTGGAGCCCCCAAAAATAAAGTCTGACACTGTTTCCACTGTTTCCCCATCTATTTCCCATGAAGTGATGGGACCGGATGCCATTAATTAATAAAATTATGAAGCACTAAATAGCTAAAATGAAGTAACAGAAGCTAAATAGCTTAACAGTATAGTACATTCTCTCCTTCACCAACTTTTGTAACTCTAATTAATTAAACTTAATTGAATTCTTACACATACTCTAGAAAGGAATAATAATCTTATAGAAATTATAAGAAACAGAAAAATAAATACAAAAAGAGATATACTTTACTGAAATTACATGTTTCATTGTCCTCCCTGGGAGCAAAATAACAATTATTTAAATAAAATTGTACAGTATTATTTAATTGAAAATTAAATATTTTTAAATTATTTAAATTTAAAATTATTTAAATGAAAATAATATAGTATTATTATAGCTGCCATATTTATTAATATATAATTGGTATGTATAGGATGTCACTGAACTAGCTAACTCATAAATAACTGTTTAAAATGTCAAGAAAAGGCAAATTTCCAAACACAGACATAGGTTGCTTTGTTTTTCCTTTTTTAAAAATTATAAAATGCAACTAAAAAATATTTTGCATTAAAAAGATATTTCACTTTAATTTTATAGAACTGGCCTAGATTCTGTCATATCAATTAAATTTAATCTACATAACCTCAGAGAATATAGATCAGTTTACACAACTGGTACAAATGTTTAAGGCACTAACAAATAATCTAAAGAATAACCATGTAATTGTAGGATTTTGATTTCTGTTGCAAATATTTTGTTCATTAACAAGCATTTTTAAGAGTAATCTTTAAGAGACATAGGCTGAGCACCACAGTGTATGGAACAATGAATGAGAAATAGTTCCCCATCTTCAGAGAGCAAACAGCCTGAGGAACATCTTTAATACAAAATTCAAAGAATGTGATATGTACTATAATTGAGGTATGAATGCTATGGGAACATGCAGAAAATTGAGTCATTTGACTAAGTAGGTATTGGGTGGGAGTGGAAAGGATTGAACAGGTAGAGATGGGAAAGATATAAGAAGCAGAATGAGAAGAGCACAGAACAAAAGGACAAACTGAGCAGATTTGGAGACTAGAAGAAGCCCTGTGTAACTAGCAAAGGAAGACAGGCTCAAAGAACAATGCTGAAAAGGATAGAACTTTACAGGCAGCAACGGAAAACCACAGAAGCATCCTGGGTAGGAGAGTCACGGTGCAAATGGAAAAACAGCACTGACAAGAAGTTCAAATCGAGAGGCTAGTTTCAGAACTTTGTCTGCTGGAAGCTGTGAGCTCTGCAGACGTTGGGGACAGTGAGGGCTATACAAGGTCTAGTTGGTAGCAAGCAGGGGACAGAGCCTCCAGGTTCTGAGTCAATCAGGAAATTTCACTTGGTTTTATGTTTTGTATGGGATTATGAATAACATTTAGTTTGAAAATTTTTCCATTAAAAAACCCACTAATTAAGATGAAATGCTCTATTTATAAATTAGGGAACTGAGACTCAGAGACTGTTTTATCTGGTAACCAAAATCATGAGTGAACACCAGTGTGCCTTATTTCAATAGAGTGACTGTTGCTAAAGTTATCACAGAGCAAAGAGTTGAGAAGTAAGAGGTTAAAAAAAAGATGATAGTTTAACAGTATCAGAAGTAGTAAAAGGGAAGAAGTTAAAGAAAGTATTTTGAGAAGTAAAAGGTAGAGAAAGATGCAAACTGTATAATAAAACAGTGAAGTGAAGTGAAGTGAAGTTGCTCAGTCGTGTCCGACTCTTTGCGACCCCATGGACTGTAGCCTATCAGGCTCCTCCGTCCATGGGATTCTCCAGGCAAGAACACTGGAGTGGGCTGCTATTTCCAAAACAGTAGTCTATAATTATTAATTTAAACAGTGAATTTGTTGCCTAGGGTGCTTGTGTTCCCAATAAGAGAAAATTCCAACTCCACTAACAGAAGAAAGCCAGACAAAGAGGGAAATATTAAAAATGCTGAAGGTAGGATGGTTCCTGGGTTAGTTAATGAAGCTGTTCAATGATATAAGGAATCCATCTTTCCCCTCTGTCATCCTTGGCACATAAGTCCTGTCCTCAGCTAGCTCTATTCCCAGTGACAAAACTATACAGGTCAGCATCTTGTCCTTTTGAAAGCATTCAGAACTGTTAAACGGAATCGTTTCCTCCTGTTTGTCTCTTTCCATAAGGAAGAAAACCTAGGCAGAGACTTCTCTTCATATATCACCAGTCAGAAGGGCATAAATTGAGTGCCTGAACCACTCATTACCATGGCAAGGGTGGCCCTTGTGGTTATCTGGTGACTCATCATGGTTAATTGCCTGGGCTGGAAAATGGGGTCCACTGGAGAAGGAAATGGCAACCCTCTCCAGTATGCTTGCCTGGAGAATTCCATGGACAGAGGAATTCATGGCGGGCTACAGTCCATGGGTTGCAAAGAGCTGGACGTGACTGAGTGACAGACACTTTCACTGTCAGTTTTTCACCTCGGCCACCTAGTATGGAAGAAGGTGGGTACGTAGACAAAATATGTTATTCTGTTAGGAAACAAGATGAGAAAAATGGCTCTTGGTTAGGCAGTCCACATGCCTACAAATGAAGCTTAATAACCATTGTTTGATGCTGTTGTTGATGATTATACCATTAGCACAATATCCCCAAACCATTTCCCTTTTAGGAGATGTGTGCCCATACTTCCTAATATCCAATTTCACCATTTATAGGAAGAAAGAGAGAGAACTACTGATTGCCTAGGAAAGTACACACAACAGGAGTTTCTATTTCAAAATATTCATTGAAAAAGGATGTTGTAAGACAACAACTGCTTAAAATGCAAGATTTCCAAAGAAGTTCTATCTTCAAACTCTTTCACCCGATTTCCTTTTTGTGTATTAGCCAAAAGAGAACAGTCATTAAGCTTTTTTTGTACAACTAAGACTAAAAGAATCTGCAGATAATGACAGAAGATGCTATTTGTCAAAGGTGTGAAGCAGGAATACAACTGAAAACTACTTCACAATTAGATAGAACACAGAAGTAATTACAAAGGAAGAAAAAACACTCAGTACATCTTCTGGGGCTCCAAAATCACTGCAGATGGTGACTGCAGCCATGAAATTAAAAGACACTTACTCCTTGGAAGGAAAGTTATGACCAACCTAAATAACATATTGAAAAGCAGAGACATTACTTTGCCAACAAAGGTCCATCTAATCAAGGCTATGGTTTTACCAGTGGTCATGTATGGATGTGAGAGTTGGACTGTGAAGAAAGCTGACCGCCAAAGAATTGATGCTTTTGAACTGTGGTATTGGAGAAGACTCTTGAGAGTCCCTTGGACTGCAAGGAGATCCAACCAGTCCATTCTGAAGGAAATCAGCCCTGGGATTTCTTTGGAAGGAATGACGCTAAAGCTGAAACTCCAGTACTTTGGCCACCTCATGCGAAGAGTTGACTCATTGGAAAAGACTCTGATGCTGGGAGGGATTGGGGGCAGGAGAAGGGGACGACAGAGGATGAGATGGCTGGATGGCATCACTGACTCAATGGACGTGAGTCTGAGTAAACTCTGGGAGTTGGTGATGGACAGGGAGGACTTGCGTGCTGAGATTCATGGGGTCGCAAAGAGTCAGACACGACTGAGTGACTGAACTGAACTGAACATCAAATTTACCTTTATCCACTGATATCTTTGTTCACATCACTGTGCTCTTTGTTCTATACTAAAAAGTTAATAATTCTTAGCCTTCACCCCTCAAAATTGGGGGAAAATTTTCAATTACTGATTAACAGTTATAAAATTCTCAATTATTAGGAAATGAGATGATTTACTTTCATTCTAAAATGCCACATTAGCACTATTCAATGACAATTTGAAAAATATATTTTGTTTTCTGTTGTCATATTAATCTAATTTACTTGGAATAAAAACTTGTGACACAAGAATTTCATTCATGAGGACATGTAGTGAGGTCCAGAAAGCTGCTAATTTATAAATATGTAATTCTTAGAAGAGTTTGTGAAGAGGAGAAACAATGTGTGATCAAAAAGGGGGTTCAGTACAAAAAACTTGCTAAGTACACAAGAGGTCAAGTTCTGAAACCTCTGAAGTCTTGGGTAATGGGGTAAATCCCAACACATTAAGCTGGTTGGCATCATCCTACAAGAGTCAATATCACTGATACTACTGAGCTCACTCAGCATTAGAATCATGAGTTTATATCATGTAGTTGTTGCTTTTAGATAGGAAACCACTTCAGTATTCTTGCCTCAAGAACCTCATGACCCTGGAAAATGAGCCCAACAGGTTGGCAGATGTCCAATATTCTACTGGGAAAGAGTGGAGAAACAGCTTCAGAAAGAATGAAGCAGCTTGGCCAAAGTAGAAACAATGCTCAGTTTTGGATGTGTCTGATTGTGAAAGTAATGGTCAAAGCTGTAAAGAATAATATTGCATAGCAATGGGCAATGTTAGGTCTATGAATCAAGATATTTAAGGTCAAAGACTAACAGAGTTTTGCCAAGAAAACACACTGGTCATAGAAAACACAACAATGCAAGAGATGATGCAAGAGATGAATCTTCCAACAACACAAGAGATAACTCTACACATGGACATCACCAGATGGTCAACACCAAAATCAGATGGATTATATTCTTTGCAGTCAAAGATGGAGTTCCATACTGTTAGCAAAAACAAGACCGGGAGCTGACTGTGGCTCAGATCATAAACTCCTTATTGCCAAATTCAGACTTAAATTGAAGAAAGTAGAGAAAACAACTAGGCCATTCGGGCATGACCTAAATCAAACCCCTTACGATTATACAGTGGAAGTGACAAATAGATTCAAGGGATTAGATCTGATAGAGTTCCTGAAGAACTATGGATGGAAGTTCATAACATTGTACAGGAGGCAGTGATCAAAACCATTTCCAAGGAAAAGAAATGCAAAAAAGCAAAATGGTTGTCTGAGGAGGCTTTACAAATTGCTGAGAAAAGAAGAAAAGAAAAAGGCAAAGGAGAAAGGGAACGATATACCCATCTGAACGCAGAGTTCCAAAGAGCAAGGAGAGATAAGAAAGCCTTCTTAAGTGAACAATGCAAAGAAATGGAGGAAAACAATAGAATGGGAAAGAGTAGAGATCTTTTCAAGAAAATTAGAGATATCAAAGGAACATTTCATGCAAAGATGGGCACAATAAAGGACAGAGATGGCAAAGATATAACAGAAACAGAAGAGATTAAGAAGAGGTGGCAAGAATACACAGAAGAACTATATAAAAAAGGTCTTAATGACCTGGATAATCATGATTGCATGGTCACTCACATAGAGCAAGACATTCTAGAGTGTGAAGTCAAGTGGGCTTTAGGAAGCATTACTAAGAACAATGACAATCCACTGCAGTATTCTTGCCTGGAAAATCCCATGGACAGAGGAGCCTGGTAGGCTACATACAGTCCATGGGGTCGCAAAGAGTAGGACATGACTGAGCGACTTCACTCGCTCACTCACTCACTAAGAACAAAGCTAGTGGAGGTGATGGAATTCAAGTTGCAGTATTTCAAACCCTAAAAGATGATGCTGTTAAAGCACTGTACTCAATATGCCAGCAAATTTGGAAAACTCAGCAGTGGCCACAGAACTGGAAAAGGTCAGTTTTCATTCCAATCCCAAAGAAGGGCAATGCTGAGCTATTTGTTTGTCTCAGATCTGGTTTCACAAATGGGCCAAAAAGTCCCATATGAAATTATTGGTTTTAGTAGTTTTAGGCAGATGGAACTATCCAGTGAAATTTAGTATTTCCCCCTATCTTTCTAATGGCTGCCAGAAGAAGCACCAAATGAATGACAGTAGGGAAACAAATGCGACCAAGCTGTTTTGGAAAAACGCATATATAGATTCTGTTCCAGAGAAAGGATCTGGGTCATTTTACAAGGCAGAGCTCCCCAACCCTATATTTCCAACAAAGGTCTAGAAGGGTATAAAAGAATATAATAAAGTGCATTGTGTTAGCTAAACCTCATTCATCATTTACTAGAAGGATATGTATGCATACAGATTATGGTGCACCAAATATAACATGTCAAAGATTAGACTTTGTTAGAGATTCAAACAGTATCATGATCTAGTTCTGCTCTTTGAATTTATGTCAGTTTAGAAACCTTTACCTTCTCAGTTCAATCTCACCTAATCTTGTTAGAGGACTTTAGAGCAAAGACTACAAATTTCATCAACCAGTGTGCTGGTCAGCTGATAAGTCACATTAGATGCTTTTAGTCTTTTTCAAAGCAACTCAGAATGTATTTTTTAAGAAAGTCTGTTCAAATAGAGACCAACCTCCACCACCAAAAAACAAACAAACAAACAAAACAACCTATTAAAATAATTAAGTGACTCAAGGAAATACAAAAAACATTAAAAATCACACTTTTTTATTCTTTATTATAGAAATTACTAGTTATTTGGGGAGAAATAGGTGAAATGGCTCTTTTAAAGATTGTTTAACTTACAGTAAAAGCCAAGAGGCAAAGGAAATGGGAGAGAACTGTAGAAAGGAAGATCAAATGGTAAGATAAGATTGTGCCATTACACAGAAAAGAGAAAAAGAATATCATAAAAGATGAGAAGATAGAGTTCTGTCTTTAATAATAGTACTATATATCAACCAATTTAAAATTTTAAATATATATATTTTTAGTTCAAATAACATTTAAAGTGAGCAAAACAAAGAAGTTTAGGATGTAGTTGCTGCACTGAGGAGTCTTCAGTCATGGAGTACATATTGCCTGAAAAGTTAACTAACAAAAGATATAAATGAGAGCTCAAGACAACAATAGAAATAGTGTCACAGGCTGTGTGTGATTAGTCACCAAATGTGTGGTACAAATAGTAAATGCAATATAGTTTAGAAGAAATAGCAATCACTTAGGGCTGGAAGGTTGCAGGAAATCTCTACTGTAAAGGAAGGATTTGAATCCCATTCTTGTTCTCCAGTTCCTCCTCACTCTCAACCCTCTCTCTATTCAAATAATTGCCCTATTGACTAATCACATGGAATCTGCCTTCATTCTAAATTCTTTGGTTTCCTTTTCTCTTTACAATTGCTTACCACTCAATATTTTTTCTTTCTCTTCTATTTCATAAGACATATCCTCCCTTCCCTCAGTTCATAGCTCCACCTGATTCACTTCCTCTCCATCATCTGAATCATTATGCCAATTCATCTTCTTTCTTATCCTTCTGAAACTATCTTCTTCAACCATCCATTTTTAACTAGTTCTATTCTATAGTCTATAAATGTGCTAAGGTCAGCCCTATTCCATGAAAAGTTCCTTTGACCTAGACCCCTAGTATCCCCTGTTACCAGTATTCTGGAAGGCAAGAGCTGGGAGTTTCACTATTGAGCATGCAGATTCTCACTTAATCCCCAGTATTAATATGACATCTTTGCTCTCAGTTACCCTAGACATCCCCCAAAGTTCTATCACACTTCTCCATTCTTACATAATAGGCTTTTCTTGTCAATATAAACTTCAAAGGCTAAAGCTATTAAATCTATGTAGACTTCCCTAGAAAATTACCAGTGGCATTTTTCACAGAATTAGAAAAAAATCTTGCAAATAGCCAAACCAATCTTGAGAAAGAAAAATGGAGCTGGAGGCCTCAGGCTCCCTGACTTCAGACTTAAACTACAAAGCTACACTCAACAAAAAAGTGTGGTACTGGAACAGAAGCAGAAATACAGATCCATGGAACAAGACAGAAAGCCCAGAGATAGACTCCCGCACATACGGGCACCTTACTTTGACAAAGGAGGCAAGAATACACAATGGAGAAAAGACAGTCTCTTCAGCAAGTGGTGCTGGGAAAACTATACAGCTATATGTAAAAGAATGAAGTTAGAACACTCCCTAACACCATACACAAAAATAAAGTGGAATACAGACTTAAGCATAAGGCCAGATTCTATAAAATTCATGGGGGAAAACATAAGCAGAACACATTTGATACAAATCACAGCAAGATCTTTTTTGATCCAACTCCTAGAGTAATGAAAATAAACACAAAATTAAACAAATGGGACATAATTAAACTTTACAAGTCTTTGCATAGCAAAGGAAACCATAAATATTTGCAAACAAAGTAACCAACAAGGGATTAATCTCCAAACTATACAAACTTCTCATGCAACTCAATATAAAAAAAAAGGTTTTAATGTGCAGGAGATCTAAATAGATATTTCTCCAAAGACATACAAATGGCCAAAAAGCACATGAAAAGATGCTCAACATCACTGATTATTAGAGAAATGCAAATTAAAGCTACAAAAAGGTATCATCTCACACTGGTCTGAAAAAAATCTGGCCATCATCAAAAAATCTACAAACAACAAATGCTGGACAGTGTGTGGAGAAAAGGGGCCCTTCCTATACTCTTGGTGGGAATGTAAGTTGGTACAGCCACTATGGAGAAAAGTACGGAGGTTCCTTTAAAAACTAAAAATAGAACTACCATATGACCCAGCAATCCCACTCCTAGGCATACTCCTGGAGAAAACCATAATTTGAAAAGATATATGCACCCCAGTGTTCACTGCAGCACTATTCACAATAGCCAGGACAAGGAAGCAACCTAAGTGTCCATCAATAGAGGAGTGGATTGAAAAGATACAATACATATATATAATGGAATATAGTTGTTAAGACGTGTCCGACTCTTGCAACCCCATGGACTGTAGCCCACCAGGCTCCTCTGTCCGTGGGATTCTCCAGGCAAGAATACTGAAGTGGGTCGCCATGATCTCCTTCTGAGTAATGGAATATTACTGGAATATTACTCAGTCATAAAAGAGAACGAAAAATGCCATTTGCAGCAACACGGATGGACCTAGAGCTTGTCATACTGAGTGAAAGATGTCAGAGAAAGACAAGCATCACATAATATTGCTTCTAAATGGAGTCTAAAGAGTGCTACAAATGAATCTATTTATAAAATAGAAGTAGAGCTACAAAAGTTGGAAATAAGCTTAAGGTTACCAGGTGGTAAAGTGGAGGAGGAATAAAGCTTTTCAGGCTTTATTTTCTATTAGGTCTTCATCCCTTCCCATAAATATGTGGATACTCTGTGTTCAAAAGAGCCAAACCATTCACTGTTCACCACTCTTCAGATGTCCCTCATATTCTCCATATCATGGTATTTCCTCTACCTAGCATGCCCTCATTCTAATATTTTCTTACTAACAATTTGTCAGAATATTAGAGATCTCCACAAAATACAAATTCCCTTAGAGGAAAGAGCTTTCCCAGGCACCATGAAATTGAAATAATGTCCCCTCCACACAATTTCTCTATTTCTTATGTCCCTATCTCTCATTATAGTATTCATCACACAGTCTACCTTAATTTAGAATGATATGTGTGTGTGTGTGTGTACTGTTGGGAAGTGAGCATGGAGAGGAATAGTGTCCTGTCCAGAGCTATGACATCATAATGTAGTTACGTATTCAATACTTATCGATTTTAAGGATGGATAAGAGCAGTGTAAGTAGAGAGAATAGGAAAAGTCCTGGGCAAAAGCAAAGAGAAAAGGGAAAAGACATTTGGATGATGGTGAATTAATTAGAACATTAATGAAATGAAACAGTGACATGAATCTTGACTAAGCAGGTGGAGTCAAGTGACAGGGGAAGGAATTTGGTCTTTATGCTGTCACACATGAATTTTAAAAGACTTTGAATAAGCCTGAGTACCTAATATGAGTTTGGAGCCTACATTTTCTATCAGTAAAGTAAAAATGATAATAGACGCTACAACTGCTATATTGTTGGGAAGAATGAATGAAGGACTTCCCTGGTAGTCCAGGGGCTAAGATCCACATTCCCGATGCAGAGGGCCCAGGTTCAATCCCTGATTGGGGAACTAGATCCCACATGCTTCAGCTAAGAATCTGCACACCGCAACTAAGACCATCACAGCCAAATTTAAAAAAAATCTACAAAAAAAAGAATGAATGAGATAATCCAGACATAAACCTACACCATAGTAAGCCTGCTAACAATGCTAACCCCATTAATACAGCATGTTACACACACACACACGCATACTTTATGTGATAATATCCATGATGTCAAAAATAAAGACAGTTTGTCAGGCTTTGACTTCCAGACTAGAGAAAGGAAAGAAAAAGACAGAGGGAGTAAAAAGCGAGCATTAATGTCCATGAAGTGACAGGCAGATGAGCTTCCCTAGATGCATACTCCCTTCTTTTATCTTTCTGTTCCTTCTCTCGTCTTAGCCTCCTGCTTTAGGCTTCCTTCTTTCCTCTTCCCTTTCTCACACAGCAAGATCCATGACCCTGCTTAGCCCTGCACAGAGCCAGTGCTGGCCTCTGCGGGCCAGATTAAGTACAATAAGCCACCTCCCCCTCCTAGCGCAAAGTGGCCTGGAAGCTGCAGTGAGATGGGTCCCTGGACTGTAGCCCAGCAAAACCTCAATTGAGATAATGTCCCCTGAGAAACATTAACCTTCATTTTGACACAGTGGGAGGTAAGACTGGGGATGTTCTGTGGGGCCTGGTAGCAAAAAGCACTATAGCACACTGAAAATGTCTCTGTCTTTGTTAGCATCAGAACCATATAAATGGCTATATTCCAACAGACTTCCAAAGAAAAGGAAAAACCAGTATGTGGACATCTCCGTGCCTTCTGACCTCACTGGATGGAAGAGATACTCCAGGTGTGAGAACAGTTAAACGAGCATTTGGAGTACTCAGGGTGTTGAGCGTAGGTGTGTGTACATTTGAACGCTGCTGTTTTATAAGAAGTCCTAGGTGACTCAATAAGCACAAGAGCCAGGGCAACCTAATCCCTTTAGCAGGGCTCTCCCCAGCTCAGATGCTCCCCTGCCAGAAACAACACATTTGGGGGTGGGGGGCGGCCAAGTGTAAATCACACACTGAGGTAACTGTTTCACACTTTCAAATAATTTACTTATTAGTTTTAAAGTGGTTTTAGAAGCAATTCTGTATCTTGCCTTCCGGTTTTGTTTTGTTTTGCATAAATACTTGTAGATTAAAAAAAAAATGCTGACCCCCATTGTATATCAAAAAGTACCTTGAATGTGTTTACAAAATAGATCAGGCTGAGTTAAGAAATGTTAGTTCTGCCTATAAAAGAGGGCTGCTTTCCATAGAATGTAACTTTGTATCTAATACCATGCATCTCTGCAACTCTAGGTGTTACAGATTCAGAGATTAGGTACTCTTGACTAAAAAGGAAAAACATAAGACTACCTACTCTTGTCAATGACATTTCCCTGTGTTGACTAGAGACACCAAAGAATTTCACTCCGCAAATCACCCAGCACTGGAAGTACAGTGCAAAAATCAAGATAAGGTATGGTTTTCTATATCACATAGACCATGATGGGGCTGACCATTAGCTATCCTTTGACCTAATATATATTAAATCATCTCCATCATTTTTTTCAGTCACCTAGTTAGAATGGCAGACTTCTTTAAAAAAAACTCATCTTGGGCCACCCACACATCTGATAATATGCAAATTTCAATGCTTCAAGGAGATTAGAACTATCTTTTATTCGATTCCATCACAAATTTAGTAACCACAACTGATCTTCAAAGAAATAACTCACTTTTGTTTCTGTCTTTCAAAAACACTTTTGAAGCAAAGTTGCCCTTCTTTTAACAAAAAAAAAGGACTACTGAAGAATCCACAGTAGAAGAAAGTGCTCTCCCTAGGTACTACATTTCAGGACTGTTTATACCGTTCAGTGGGAAAGGAACTGGATACTGGCTTTTAGGAAGAATTCTGTAAGGAAGAAGGGGAATTGCTAATGCATTTACTACTCATTTGCTTGCATCAAGAACCCTGTTCCCTTTCAGTCTGCCAACATCCTAATTAAGATGATCTAAATCTGAGGTGATCTATTATTCTAGATCTAAGATAGCTCAATCTACATTAGACAAGA
Source organism: Bos indicus (assembly GCF_029378745.1). NCBI lineage: Eukaryota > Metazoa > Chordata > Mammalia > Artiodactyla > Bovidae > Bos > Bos indicus. Next base: position 43,163,172 of record NC_091780.1, on the reverse strand, counting down.
TGTTACAGTGTGTGCTTACAATGAGATGATAAGACCACTGAGCAGGAAAGCATGTCTTCCCTCATGTCTAACCCAGCATGGGGCAGAGCTCTCTGTCAGCACTCAGTAAATAATGGCCAAGCCTTTGCCTATTGTTTTTGTTTCTACTAATTCAATCTTATGATATCATTTCTGGTTCCTCTGACAACATATAACTGTGCTCTTGTTTTGAAAGAAGAAAAGAGTAAATCACCTCAAGTAATTCTTTATATACCTCAGTGCCACATACAAGTGTGACTGACCACATATAAATGCAATTTCCATCCAATATCTTAAGGCTGTTTCTGAAGTTCTATATTAAAGAACATGCAACTCCATAAGCATTTGAGCCAGAAAAGAAAAGAATGCAGAGACAATGCTTTAGAAGAATCTGGATCAAATTCCGTTCCAGGATAATAATATCCAGCTGCACTATTACCCAAGAGGTACTATATAACACAGAGACAAGATCATAAAAAGGGCCTTCCCCAATCAGCCTCTTTCTCTTCCTTCAGTTAAAGAAAGTTACTCATAGTTATTAGCATAAATACTAGGTAAAGACTTGAGTGTCTGGTAAACAAACAGAAAGTATGTGTTACTATTAGACTTGCCCTCTCTTGACATCTAACAAAAGGCGAGGTGGTTAGCAACATACCCAAGTCAGAGGACACACAGACACCACTTCCTCAGCCAGTACCTGAAACTGTCATTTGTAGGGCTGAGCAAACATATTTAAGAAATGTCCTTAAGCTTGCTCTTGTGCTATTGTTGAACAGATAACATTGATGACCTTCACAGTCTGATATCCATTTCCAAAGGGATGACAACTTCAATCTATGAACCTCAAAAGAAACCAGATAAAATAAGCACAACCCTAGAGTTCAAAGCAGCTAACCCTCTGCCTCCTTTCACTAAATAAGGGAAGATCTTGGTTGGAACCCAGGCGAGGTCACCCTTTCTATTTGCTATAAAGTTTGCTGAATTTACATTAAAATCTTCAAATAGTCTTTGTTTTGGGAATGTATATGTTTCTTTAAAGAGGACAAAGGAACCATTGCTGTGTGCTTTCAGAGATGCAAAGTTTGAGATGTCAGGCGGGGAAATCCCAGCCTTGATTCTAAGACATCCGTAATGATGGCAAGCTCTATAGGTAAAAAATAAAAACAGGGATAAGAACGTTTTAAAGGAGGCAATGTGCAAAATTTAAGAATGCCTTTTTGCTTTCACGATTTTTGTTTTTTGCCTTGAGATGTCAAAAAAAAAAAGAAAAAGGAATGTAGCCTTTGTTTGGAGTTAGACATTCGCTGTGTTTTGAAGTCCCTCCAGCTATACACCATACAGAATTTTAACATGCTAAAAAAGCCTACTTCAAAATGATAAACTTTCACCAATCTATCTTAAAATAAAATATATAATTACAAGCATACATTCAATCCTTGGATTGTGTGTGCCAAAGCTCTATTTCTAGAATTGGTGAATTTTGTTCTCTATTTCCATGTATAAAAGATCTCACAGTCCTGGGAAAACATTTTTTTTAAAAAATGAAATACAACAAATAAGGTATGCTGCAGAGTCCTGGGGGAGAAGTTTCCCAGAGTCTTTGAATTTCCTCCTATCCTCCTTCTTTACAAGATTTCTAAGACCAAGCCCTTTTCTACAGTCTCTCAAACAAGGTAAAAAGAAAAATACCCCCTAGATATATTCCTTAGATTTTCTATTATGCTTCTCAAGTTCCCACAGCTTCTGATGTAAACCTAAGATGAATTCTAGAGTTATTTTTTTATTATGTTTTAATTTTAGTTCCTCTTTTAGGTCTAAGATGAAATAGATGATCATAACTGCTATGCTTGGAGATATATTTCAAGGGACAATTTGTACATGACCTATGCAAGGTCATGTCACGGAAAGAGGGCTCCCTGATAGACAGACAGGGAGCGAAATTCAGCTTTTAGTCTTGTAGAACTCCAGGGTTTAAGCTTGTTCTATGTGTGCAATATGTTTCTGTTTAAACAGGTCATTTTAGATACTTTCTGTATAGGGACCTCACTCTGACTTGAATAGTGTCAATTAGAGGCATACGAGGAATTATTGCTCAGGTCACTGATCACTAAGGGTCATTTTTTGTCACACGAACCTGGGTGTGGCAAGTTGGCCTAATCTCGTCCGAAAGGTCGCATGTTTTCTGCATGTGCTGTTCTCTCTGCCCATCAATTTCACTTGGGCAAAAATCCTTCCCTGTTTAAAACATCAACTGCCCTCTAAGTCTTTCCTTGAGACCCCTACTTGAGGTTAGTTAATTCCTCCTCTGTTTACTCCCAGAACTTTGTACCCCCACTCCAGTATTCTTGCCTGGAGAATTCCATGAACAGAGGAGCCTGGTGGGCTACAGTCCATGGGGTCGCAAAGAGTCGGACACGACTGAGCAACTAACACTTTCACTATTTCACTTTCTACTAGAGTAATTATTAGATTCTATTACAATTATTTGTTTGTTGTCTCCACCACTAGATTATGCAGTCTGGCATATTTACCCTCATCTCGGGCTTCCTATGGGCCCAGCGCTGTAAGCACTTCAGATACGCCAGCTCTTTAAATCTGTATCACAGTCCCTTGAGGTGGATGTTACCATTGCCTCCATGGTACAAATGAGGGATCTGAGGCAGAGAAGTTCAGTCATTCTCTGAAGGACACATTACTAGTAAGTATCAGGTTGAACACAATCTGACTTCTGAGTCTGCGCCTCTCCTATTATTCCTCGTGCTTGCCCACAGGACTGAGGAAGGCAGGTGAGCAACATTAAGCAAACAGAAAGAATGACCATTCTGGTTTGCCTCAGTTTCCTAAGTTTAAATTTAGAAATGGATTTTCTTTATCTTAAGTTGAGTTTACCTTCACCCTTGACTATGGATGAGTTCATTCGTCTAGAGAAAATTCAACCCAAACTGAAGAAGAGAGAACTGGCTGGGATACAAGGGCCTGGGGTGTGGCCCGCTCTGCCAGGCTGAAGCCTTCACTCTCACGCCTCCCCCAGGTTCACACCCTGAGACGCCCACAGAAGCCTCTCCTGTAGCTGATTTCAGATGCCAGCTGTGCGCGTAGAATGACAAAGAATGTTTGGGAACAGAAATACTATTAACAGGAAAGACCACTGATGTTATTCTTTATAAACAGGTGTGAGTTGAGAAAGACATTTTCACTTAGGAGATGATTCAAATACAGAGGACTTTTGTTGTTGTTGTTTTGTTTGGAACTGAAACATCCAAGTTCCAAAGTTGGGTGACTGGTGATGGAAGTAAAGTCTGATGCTATAAAGAGCAATACTGCATGCAAACCTGGAATTTAGGTCCATGAATCAAGGCAAATTGGAAGCAGTAAAACAGGAGATTTCAAGAGTGAAAGCCGACATATTAGGAATCAGTAAACCAAAATGGACTGGAACAGGTGAATTTAACTCAGATGACCATTATATCTACTACTGTGGGCAAGAATCCCTTAGAGAAATGGAATAGCCCTCATAGTCAACAAGAGTCTGAAATGCAATATTTGGATGCAATCTCAAAAATGACAGAAAGATCTCTGTTTCCAAGGCAAAGCATTCAGTACCACAGTAACCCACGTCTATGCCCCAACCAGTAATGCTGAAGAAGCTGAAGTTGAATGGTTCTATGAAGACCTACAAGACCTTCTAGAACAAACACCCAAAAAAGATGTCCTTCTCATTATAGGGGACTGGAATGCAAAAGTAGGAAGTCAAGAAATAGCTGGAGTAATGGGCAAATTTGGCCTTGGAGTACAAAATGAAAGCAAGGCAAAGGCTAATAGAGTTCTGCCAAGAGAACACACTGGTCATAGCAAACAACCTCTTCCAAAAACACAAGAGATGACTCTGCACATGGACATCACCAGATGGTCAACACTGAAATCAGATTGATTGTATTCTTTGCAGCCAAAGATGGAGAAGCTCTATACAGTCAGCAAAAACAAGACCAGAAGCTGACTGTGGCTCAGATCATGAATGCCTTCTTGCCAAATTCAGACAAATTGAAGAAAGTAAGGAAAACCACTAGACCATTCAGGTATGACCTAAATCAAATCCCTTACGATTATACAGTGGAAGTGACAAATAGATTCAAATGATTAGATCTGATACACAGAGTGTCTGAAAAACTTTGGACGGAGGTTCATGACATTGTACAGGAGACAAGGATCAAGACCGTCTCCAAGAAAAAGAAATGCAAAAAGGCAAAATGGTTGTCTGAGGAGACCTTACAAATAGTTGTGAAAAGAAGAGAAGCAAAAGGCAAAGGAGAAAAGGAAAGATATACCCATTTGAATGCAAAGTTCCAAAGAATAGCAAGGAGAGATAAGAAAGCCTTTTTCAGTGATCAATGCAAAGAAATAGAGGAAAACAATAGAATGGGAAAGTCTAGAGATTTCTTCATGAAAATTGGAGATACCAAGGGAATATTTCATGCAAAGATGGGCACAGTAAAGGACAGAAATGGTATAGACCTAACAGAAACAGAAGATATTAAGAAGAGGTGGCAAAAATACACAGAACTATACAAAAAAGATCTTCATTACCCAGATAATTACGATGGTGTGATCACTCACCTAGAGCCAGACATCCTGGAATGCGAAGTCAAGTGGGTCTCAGGAAGCATCACTACAAACAAAACTAGTGGAGGTGATGGAATTCCAGTTGAGCTATTTCAAATCCTAAAAGATGATGCTGTGTAAGTGCTGCACTCAATATACCAGCAAATTTGGAAAACTCAACAGTGGCCACAGGACTGGAAAAGGTGGGTGTGGTCCAATCCCAAAGAAAGACAATGCCAAAGAATGCTCAAACCACCGCACAACTGTATTCATCTCACACGCTAGTAAAGTCATGCTCAAAGTTCTCCAAGCCAGGCTTCAACTACGTGAACTGTGAACTTCCAGATGTTCAAGGTGGATTTAGAAAAGGCAGAGGAACCAGAGATCTAATTGCCAACATCCGTTGGATCACTGAAAAAGCAAGAGAGTTCCAGAAAAATATCTACTTCTGCTTTATTGACTACACCAAAGCCTTTGACTGTGTGGATCACAACAAACTGTGGAAAATTCTGAAAGAGATGGGAATACCAGACCACCTGACCTGCCTCCTGTGAAATCTATATGCAGGTCAAGAAGCAAGTGTTGAAACTGGACATGGAACAACAGACTGGTTCCAAATTGGGAAAGGAGTATGTCCACGCTGTATATTGTCACCCTGCTTATTTAACTTACATGCAGAGTACATCATGAGAAACACTGGTCTGGAAGAAGCACAAGCTGGAATCAAGATTGCCAGGAGAAATATCAATAACCTCAGATATGCAGATGACACCACCCTTATGGCAGAAAGTGAAGAACTAAAGAGCCTCTTGATGAAAGTGAAAGAGGAGAGTGAAAAAGTTGGCTTAAAACTCAGCATTCAGAAAACTAAGATAATGACATCTGGTCCCATCACTTTGTGGCAAATAGATGGGGAAACAGTGGAAACAGTGATGGACTTTATTTTTGTGGGCTCCAAAATCACTGCAGATGGTGACTGGAGCCATGAAATTAAAAGATGCTTACTCCTTGAAAGAAAAATTATGACCAACCTAGACAGCATATTAAAAAGCAAACACATTACTTTGCCAGCAAAGGTCCATCTAGTCAAAGCTATGGTTTTTCCAGTTGTCATGTATGGATATGACAGTTGGACTATAAGGAAAGCTGAGCATCAAGACTGATGCTTTTGAACTGTGGTGTTGGAGAAGACTCTTGAGAGTCCCTTGGACTGCAAGGAGATCCAACCAATCAATCCTAAAGTAAATCAGTCCTGAATATTCATTGGAAGGACTGATGTTGAAGCTGAAACTCCAAAACTTTGGCCACCTGATGTGAAGAACTGACTCATTTGAAAACTCCCTGATGCTAGGAAAGACTGAAGGTGGGAGGAGAAGGGGATGACAGAGGATGAGATGGTTGGGTGGCATCACCAGCTCAATGGACATGAGTTTGAGTAAACTCCGGGAGTTGGTGATGGCCTGGCGTACTGTAGTCCATGGGGGTCACAAAGAGTCAGACACATCTGAGCAACTGAACTGAACTGAGACATCCAAATCAGTAAGAGTCAGATATATTTATTTTTCCTCCTAATATTTAAATTCACATCTCAAGTCCCTTCAGATCATGTCACCTTTTAATCACTTTTTAATTCTGCATTTTACATATATTTATTTTTTGGATTCAAATAATTCTTACTCATTGTAGAGACTTAGAAAATTCAAAGGTATTTTAAAATATATAATTGCATATTATAGGCCTCTTCAAATGTTTGAAAATTCTCTTCTAAAACATTAGTTTTAAATGGTTATGTAATCTTTCATTGGGATAAGATGCAGCATAGTTTAGTTAAACAGCCCCTATTTTTGAACATTTTGAAAGTGTGAAAGTGTTAGTCGCTTAGTCATGTCCAACTCTTGCAACACTATGGACTGTAGCCCACCAGGCTGCTCTGTCCATGGGGAATTTCCAGGCAAGAATACTGTAGTGGGTTGCCATGCCCTCCTCCAGCGGAGCTTTGTGACCCAGGGATTGAACCCAGGTCTCCTGCATCACAGATAGATTCTTTACCATCTGAGCCACCTGATACCAATGGTTTGGTATTGGAAGTAACAAGAAGACAGATATCCTTTCACATTGTTTTGAGGATCCCAGTTATGTGAAGATCATACGGCCCTGTAGGAAGAGGTTTTCTGGGAGCTGTGGAATGCAGATTCTGGGGCCCTACTCAGGTGACTGATTCATTTGAGGTGGGGCCTGGGGAAGGCGGTCCTATTTTTGAGAAATGTTAACATTGCCTCTCATTTCATAATACCTTCTCCTCATTGGGTTTAGCTATCTTCTTTATCTCATCTGTCTCCCACAGAATGAGCAATAGTGTCCAATTCAAGCTTGCCCTGGTGAATAGAGCCACAGGTCCTTATGAATGCAGGTGACTGCATCATCTCTGCTCATCCACCACCCCGACTCACCCCACTTACCCATCCATGCTCCACACCAAAGCCAAGGACAGGTCTTTCTTTATTCTATGAGTCAATGATGTCCTTTCCCTGCTCACTCCCAAACCCTCCCATTCGCCCCCACAGCCACACAGCTTCCCTTGCGTACTCCCCGCTCTCCACTAGCTGCAACAGCCTGTTCACAGAATGTCACTTCCTCAAGGAAGTGCTCCCCCATACTTGGATCTCAATCACTTCTCCCAGGCCAGCCTCTGGTGGCTCCCTTTGCTTTTCTTTCCCAGTCCATCATGGTTTATAAAAGCATGGTTGTGAGATTTAAGTCTGTCGCCCCACTTCACCACAAGCTCCATGAGACAAGTACCGAGGCTGACTGTTCATCACTGCGTCCTACCCTGAGCGGTGCTGGTAACAGGCAGTGCTCTAAGCGGTGTTGAAAATGGGCTCTGGGGCCAAAGGGCTCAGATTCACATCCCAGCTTTGCTACCTAACACCTATGTGACCTTAAGCCAGTTACTCAACTTCTCTGTGCCTCCATTTTTTTTCCACTGGGAATTATAATAGTACTGCCTTAAGGTGTATATAGTTTGTTGTGAGAATTAAATGAGAGAGTACACAAAAAGTAATGTACAACACAGTAGCTGGCATGTAGAATGAATCCAATACAGGGTAGCTTTTAAAAAGATAATCACTCGGTATATTTTTGTTCAATCAATAAAACACAACAGAATTTTCAGGCGTGTCCTTTCTCATCATCACTGCCCCCTAGTCCAACCAAAGCATCAGCCCAATCAACTTCCACTACAGTCTGCTCCTTGAAAGAACAGCATTTCTGTCCTGAGAAGTCTGCTGAAGACACTCCCGTTCCCCGTTATTAGTTCCAGCTCTGATCACGTCACTTCCTAAAATGTGTGCTCATGTGCCAAGCCACCTCTCTTCCTTCCTTCAAGTATTTCCTGAAATGTGACCTCCTCCATGGAGCCTTCTTTAAATGGAACTGAGCTCATCATTCCATCCTCTGTTTCCAACAAATAAGGTAAAGTTTGTTGCTTAAGATTTCAAAGCTATAAACCACCTGAGCTTTTCAACTAGCTGCATGGCCTCACCACTGCAGAACAGGTTGGGTTTCTCCTTGCCTGAACTTAAGAATGTGAGGCTAACGAGGGCAGAGCGTTTGTTTAACTTGCTCTGTATACATGTAGCCCAATGACAATCCACATGGAGGCTGAATAAATGTGACTTGATGATGATTTAATTACTTTGTCCGTGCCAGGAATAGAAGCCATGAACTCTTAAATCTGTTTCCCCCATTTTATAGTATGTTTCCATGCTGAGTCTATTATGAGACCTGTTTTCTGCATTAACTTTCACAAAAGAACAAATACAAAAGAAAAGAGAGATTGAATGAAAATATCAAATTAATAAAATTATCTTCCACATCGTGAGACCAAAGATACCTCTAGAACTTGGCACACTGTATTAAAAGGTGCCTCATTTAAAGTTCAAGTTCATATGCTTTACAGATTACTTTGTAAATCTACAATAGATGACCAAAACATGTCAATATTCATTTTTAAAGTACTTGTTGTATTTGGTGCATGCACCATTATGGAGAACTTACACTCAGAGCAAAAAGATTTGTAGCAAAGCATATGACCTTCTTCCCACTACAATGACCATCCCCTAATTAGGCAATGCATCTGATAGTCATTAACAGGAATGAGATAATGAATCACTTTCTCTCTTCTTTGTTAATTTGCTGTAACCAAGCGGCTAATGGATGTCAGAGCTGAGTGATTGCACTGATTATAGTGATTTATAGTTGCAACAAAACAATTTAAAACCATTCTGATTATTCATGTTAAAGATGCTTTATGTTTTGTTTACTAAATGTTTTATGTCCCCCTTTCTCCTACCCTTAAAGTACTGGCCCCCTCCTACTCTGCCACTTTTCACAGAAAGACCCCTTCCTGGAAAACTTGAAAGTTGTAGGAGGCTTTTTTTATTGTTTTAAACTAAGCCATTTCATTTTGTTTATACATACCTATACATAGAGAGAGAGAGAGAAAGTTTACCCAGTAGAAACGAAAAGCCTTAGGGGTAGAAAGAAAACTTCAGTGGTGCCTAGTTCAAAAGAAGACAGAAATAAGAGGAAATAAGGCAAACTTCAAGCCACTTACCTTGGGGCTTCCAGTCCCTTCCTCGCCCTCCACAGACACATCAGTAGCCAGAATCTCTGCTTTGATGGTATCCAGAGCCCGGAGAATCCAGCTGTGTTGCCGTTTGATTTGCCTCTGCAGCTCCTTCCATTGACTCGCAATCATCCGCAGCATGTCCTTCAGCCCTTCTCCAAAGGAGGGGAAAGCACACGTTAGCGACTCGGCTGTGTTTTTACCCAGTATTGTTTTTCATTTAAGATTAGATGGATATTTCCAACAATAAACATAATTTTAAACAATCATTACCATCACCTGCCTCTCAGAACCGAGACTGAGGGTTTCTGACTTGACAGAAGGCATAAGGACACAAAAATGGGAAAACCCCATAGATGCATGGTTTAGAATTGACTTAGATTTAACACATGGACTAAAAAAATGTATACAGAACCAAAACCATGATACATAAAAATTATTAAGACTCTAGCTTCATGTCCCAAATAAAAGGCCCTGTGTATATCTTTTTGTGGAGACTTTACAATGATCAGAAAATGTATGGAAATAAGTAAAGGTAATTCGACTTGAAATACAGTAAATGGGCCAAATTTAAGACAGCAGTCTTTAGCGTTAGCACATCAGATTAATGCTGCTCTTTTCTTACTGGGCTGTGGTAAGCTCAAAACAAGGGGCAAACTAATTCATCCTGTCTTACAGTCTTTTACTACCAGGATAAGCATAACCAAATGACAAAACTATTTTTTATTTACAATCCGTTTCTCATAAATACACTAATACTGGGGTAAGAACTGGTCTGAGGCTAAAACTCTGCTAATGCAATGACCAGCAAAGAACATGCAAAACAGTCATGTGTGTGAACTGGCAGGGAAATAATCATGTGTCTCTAGACTGCCTGCCTTATATCTGTAATGATACCTACAAGTACCCGGATGCATATGCATTATAACTATATGCACAATTCTCATTCATTATCTTAATGTTATTTCCAGAGCACCTACATCAAAAAGCATGTCAATGTGAAGTTTTCAGGAATGTGATTTCAATTGAAACTCCGCTGAACAGCAAGCCCCAAATAAAATGAACAGACCATTTGGAGGCAGTATTTCATCTTATAAGTATCACAGCATTGTATGCAGTATATGAAACATTTATAAATCTTGAAGGTCAATCTGATAATGTAAATATTAATAATACATAAGGAAGTGAATATATGCAGTAATTTACAGCAATGCTTCTTCATTCTTAATAGTCTGGAGACATAAAGACTTGCAATATTTCAGGAGGATTTACCTGCTTTGTGAGACGCAATAAGCTCAAGAAGTTGGTGTCCTTCCTCCTCCACAGCTTCCTTGAGTGCACAATGACTGTCTACATTCAACTTAAAACTCTGCAAGGAAAAATATGAGCATCAAACCCTGGCAAGGCCATTAAACAGAAAACATCCATATAAAATTACTTGCTACTTTTTATTAAGAGCCACACAGTTCAATTTACCCAATAGATACAATAGACAAACTAATTTGCAATACTAAAAGCTATTGATATTTGGGATCTGGGCTCAAAATGTTTCCATTAGATTAGCAGAGTGCATCTGTTTAGAAACAGCTGACATATCTAGAAATTCATTAGGTTTTTATGAAAAGTCACATCCCATAGGCTATATCTAGAGTAGCAGTGTTCTATAATATATACTGAAATTCTACCAGCACATATGAGGTCTTTTCTTCACTTTTTTAGAAACATTAGTGCTAGCACTATTTATGAAACCATAAAAAATTGGCAACATAAATTATGTGCACATATATAAATCCATTAATATAGTAGGGTTTGATTCAGCTGTTTTTCAGATATCACACAAACTATGGAATACTGAGGTGAATTTAGGTGCTGTAGGGAGGAGTCAAATGTTTTTCAAATGTTTTCATTTCAAGCTTATTCCTTACCATGTGACATTGCTTTATAAATAAATACATCAAGCACATGAGGGGCATTTTTCACTTATGATAGTTACCCAAAAGATAAAAATTGTTCTTATGGGTGAATTTCAACTCATAGAAATTTCTTGCAGGAAGCTTTCCATAATGTCTTTCATAGAATTAATTACTCCCCTCTCCCGGCTTCCTCTGTTCCTTATATCTGCTTCTATTGAAGAATTTATCATACTGAATTCTGCTTTATTCATATATTTGGTTACCAAATTATTACAATCAAAAGACTTGCCAGTTTCACATTTATTTCCACCTCATGTCACATACAAGGTGTTCAATAAATGTTTGCAGGAATATTGGATATCTGCTGAACTGGATCAATAGGACTCTCTGAAGGGGAAGGTTTCCATTTTAATATTTCAAGAAACAGGGATGGTTTTTCCAAAGATTTTTTTTCCATCTCTGGAATGTTATAAGGTGTTCCAAACACAGGAGGTCTGATGGAGAGCAATGATAGTAACCAATATGTTGAATCAATGGTTAGTCTTCAGAGTGAAAATACAGCCCTTGACTTGATTAATCTGAAAAGGTATGGATTTTGAAAGACTATCTGCCAAATTCTGGCTTCTCTATAATAGGACTCCAAAATACATGATATATTTTGCTCTCTCTAAACACTTGTTCAGCAATGGCTCCATGTACTACACTAAATTTAGTATTAAGAATAATTGACAAGTTTGAGATGATACAGTGTCATCTGGAATATAATTCAGGTGAAAGAGGTTCAACAATCATATGCTATGAAATCAGGTATTAATTTTTCCCATTCTTTCATTCAGAAACCATATTGTGCCTCTTCTGCATACTGGAGAGGTAATAGCAATTTAAGGGGTACAAGGCATGGCCCTGCACATCAAAAGGAACCTGAACCATCTTGGAGGTTCAGGGTGAGTCTTTTTCTTAGTGGAAAAAAGGGGTCTTTTAAAGCTCAGAAGAAAAAGCAGAACAATCAAAGTAAGATGAAAATGAAGGAGGTAGGGACGTAATCAGAACTTGGAGTATAAAGATAAGAATTTTGATTTAAAAAAAATGACTCCAAAATGATGAATCATTTCATCCTACTAGAGGCATAAGGAACAGTAAAACTGCAGCATATGGCATAAAGAAACATTAGATTTCCCTGAGGGTTGTTCACTATTTCTTGTATTGTCCTCTTTCAACTACAGGTATTTGGTTGAACAAAATTAAGTATGGCAATGTATCAGAAGCCTGATGCTTCTGGTCAATATAATAGTTATTAAAAATTAAATTATTATGATTTTATAGCCAAAACATGGATGTTATTTATTTTCTGCCACAACAGTGGAGAGCCTCAGCTCTGAAGCAATGCCATGCAAATTGAGGTGCGTTTGTGTGTTTCAGGGAGAAGGGACATAGAAAAGAAAAATACTTGCGATCAGCCCAAGAGCGCCAACACTTAGGAAGAAATCTAGAAAGAAATCTATTCTATAGATGATTTCCTTATAACTGTAAATTTAGCCCAGTGCTCTCTTTGATTCTGTTTACCTAAAACAGACAAGTGTTGAATGTTGGTAGTCATGAGCTTCTGAAGGCATGCATCAGACCTATGTCTCAACAAAAGAGAACCTTAGGACCTGTGAGTAGGTTGCATAATTTGACATAATTGAGGCCAATAGTACAGAATAGAAGCAGTTGGATCTGGTTCTGCCTCAAGATTATGTGGAAGGATTTGATTAGGACATTGAAAAAAGTGGTGTTCATTACTAAGAAAAAGATAAGGGGACAAGCTTTATGCTACAGAAAAGAACCATTTAATATATCTACAACCCAAATGATATTGCTTGATTTTCAGGTGTATCCATTAACGATTAATAACATCAAGTGAGGAATGCACAATGGGCCTCTGAGAAGGCAGACAAGCCAGCACATGAACAAAATTGTCAATGAAATTTCTGGCTGCTCAAGAATTCTGTAATAAACTCACCTGGTTCTGTGCCCACCTCTTCCCTAGGGAAGGAAGCTTAAGCAAAAGACTTTTTTGTTGTTGTGTCACTTGACACTTGGACACATTTCCATTCCTGTGCTACTAACATGTTTCCTCAGCAATGCCTTATGACATATGGTCCCTCTCAGCATCCATAGCACTCCCTGAAAATGCAGGGCATTCTCTGGAGGTTTAATTTATGGCAACAACATGGCCATAGGCAGGTACCACAGATCTGCATACTAAGGACATGAAAAATACAGTGGCTGAGACAAAGGACCAGATTATCAAACAGATGATACATCAGAAGTTGACCAGTGGGTATTCCCCTTAGTTCAACTTCCAGCCTCACCAGCTGTATATATATGAGTGCCTTACTCCTTGTCAGGATCCAAGTTCAGGTAAGGCACAATGACTGCACTTTGATCACGATCACAGCTTACCAAGTAGATAAAGTACTACATCTTTATCTATACTATCCCATCCAAATTTCTGCAGAACTCAGTTTGATGGAAATATGGAGGTCACAAGGATATGAAATGAAATCAGGGAAATGTATGCCTTGATACACAAAACTATGACAAATGTGAAGAATGTTATTCATGAGGGATCATAAGAATTGATACAAATCTCCTGATATACGAAATAGTGGGAAAGACCATAAGCACATTCAGGGGCTTCAAGATCCAAAATTTCTGTTTTAGCAGAATCATATCATGAACACAGACTTTCCGCTATCCCCGTGGAATATTGTTAATGTTGGGCCAGGTCCATTGAGGTCCATGAATTTTATGTTTGTGACCAGAGTTCACAAAAAGAGTTACTGCATCTTTCTTGACATAATTTTAGTTTTCTTTTTAATAAAGCATATGTTAACTCAGTAGTTATTTTTTGAGTAGTCTCTACCAGACCTATAGATACAAAAGTTAACAGTACACAATACACATGCAACATATAGTCTGTTGGGTAAAAGAGATCAAAAGCAAATAGTTGTATATGACCCAGTAAAAAATAAATATGTAATCAGGGCTTGATGTATGACAGAGAGTGGCAGGGCCTTCAACTGAACAGTGATATGCCATGCTCAATGAGATTTAGCTTTTTTAAAGTACCATGCTGGCCAAATAAAAACAAGACTGTGGGCTATATTCCGTATGACAGTGCTGGATAGGTACTGAGGGAGCTCAACTGGGAGGCAGGTTCTGCAGAGCTCAGTGGGGAGCTCGTGGAGAAAGGACCGGATTTCCATGTAGGGCTGGAGACACCCTGTCTTGCAGCAGGAAGCTGGGAGGCAGAAGCAGAAGCCACTTGGTGTGGCTAAGATGAGGTGGAAGAAGGGGAGCTGGGAGCTGTGGCTACACGTGATATTTAACTCTAAGAGCCACAGAAGAAGAAGTGGAAGAAGATGTTGACAACATGAGAGAGTGACTGGTAGAATTCTGTGTTCTAGAAACATCTTTCTAGCTGTTATGTAGAGTTGATTTTAAAAGGGCGGACAAGGAGACCATTTAGGAGGCTGCTATGGTAATAGAGGCCAGATGTTTCTGCATGCTCATATTTTTTTTAATTAAAAAAAGGTATGCTTTTTCTTCTAAATGAATGGAAGAAGGAAGAATGGAGACAATCTTCTGTCTTTTTAAGTTTTTCTCAGTGCGTGAGAATAGCATGTGCCAGAATTTAGTTCTTTGGCTGTTCTGATGATAAATACCAGAGTTTTATTAGTCAGGAGTTTCCAAATGTGAAAGACATATTGAACTGATGAACCTTTACTCCCACTGTCATTTTAAAGAGATGGTATATATGCTGATGAATAAGACACCTGATGACACTTTTTCTTCACACAAAAGATTTTTACTATCCTAGGAAAATGAAAACTTGCTTTTTCACAAGGACAGGAGGAAGAATGTGTGTTCAGTCAGAGAAGCAGGGGCTTGAAAAGTCACCTGCTACCTGTCTCAGGCCATCTCTACCCAGGCTCTATTCTGAGCTGTGCCGAGTACCATCCTGCGTCCCCCGAAGGGCTCTTGGTGGGAAAGAAAGCCATGATCCCCTGTGGAGAGCCTGGCAGTTTCTCTCCTGCTTGTCCCAATGCCATCGATAGAGGATGGTCATATGGTCCTCAAAATATAGTATATACCTTCCAAATGCCATATGTGTCAAA
Organism: Bos indicus; assembly: GCF_029378745.1. NCBI lineage: Eukaryota > Metazoa > Chordata > Mammalia > Artiodactyla > Bovidae > Bos > Bos indicus. Next base: position 43,147,852 of record NC_091780.1, on the reverse strand, counting down.
AATTGAAAGACTTTTATGAGTAAATATTTATTTAGGAACCTCCTAAAAACTTGATAAGACACTACACAGCCATTAAAATGAAGACTATGAATTGACATGAAAAACAGAACATATTACAAGTCAAAAAATGAAAGTTCAATGTTGGTGGTATAGTGGTGAGCACAGCTGCCTTCCAAAAAAAAAAAAAATGAAAGTTCAAAATTGCATCTATGATGCAATGGACAGACCCAGTGTGTAGAAAAAGAAGACAGCAGGGACTGTGCAGTTAGGACTTGGAATGAACTTAGTCTGGTCTCATGGAACAAGTTCTTGGGGCTTTAGCTTTCTGAAACATAAAATGTAATATCATCCAACTTCAAGTTGTTGTGAGAATTAGTGGCAATGACTGGAAAGCATTGAAGCAGTGTCTGGCAATGAGTGGGGCTAAAGAAAAACCATCATAGACTTTCAAACTCATTGTCTCTGTTTTCCAAATGTTCTGCGCAGTAGGTGTGCTTCACGGCAGTTTTAGGTGACAAGTGGCACTTCCTGTTGAAGCTGCCTGCACTCCTCAAGCACTGACCCCAGGTTCTCTCTGCGTCTGGGCTAGTACCCAGCACAGGCCTGCCACCGGCGGCATGGAACAGATGCTGCTCACTGAGAGTCCAGGGAGTCGGGGACCGGGAGACCAGTGGTCTGGGTCTTCATTTTGCTTCCGGTGTGTGCCCTTGGACAAGTCATCTAACGCTTCTGGGCTTCTGTTTCCTTATCTACAATCCAGGCATTTGGACTCAATATTTTCCAGTTCTTGGATACTTTGATTCTATCTTTAAGCCAGACAGTTAAGAACAGATGGGTCAGGAGAATTTTTATTTATTCTAAACTAGAAAATTTTCAAAGGGGGAAGAATCCCAAAGGCCATCTAACCATTCATCTACCCTAGGGCAGCTCTGTGCCTCTACCATTCCAGGCAGATGTGTTCATTCTATTTTTAACTGTCTCCAGGAAACCTTCTTCTAACTTCTCATCCTGAGTTTGCAACATTTCGTCTCAGGAATGTGAGAGCTGTGTGAAGAGCAGCATGAGCTTCCCTCCGCTTCAGATTGTTTTGCCAAGTCATCTCTCCAGTGTAGAAGTTGGAGATCAGAAATACTGTGAGGATATGCCAACAAAATCCACATGTCCAATCAATCACCAAGTTCTGCCAATTTATTTCCCATCCTCACCACTCTGTATCGACTAATTCAGGCCCACATTGTCATCCCTTGACAGGCTGACTTCAACAGCCTCCAGTCATGACCCCCTAAAAACTACATTTTTTCTTTATTTGCGGCATGCCTTGAAGGTGCAGGCATCATCTTAAGCTTGAGGGATGTGGCTGTGAGCAAGATAAATATAGTTCCTGACCTCACAGAGCTCACAGCCTAGAAGTAGAGATAGGAGGTGGAGGAGTGTGCAACTTAAAAACAAGGAGTCATAGTCAATTATATCAAGGGGATTGTGACACGGTGCAGCTGTTGGGGACAAGCATGGGCTTTGGAGCTGGACAGGCCTGGGTTCAAATCCTGGCTCCTCCATCACCCCCTCCATGGCTGTGGGCACTCTCCGTGGACTCAGTTTCTTCATCTGTAAAACGAGGACATGTGAGTGCCTGCCTTATGGGGTTCTTGTGAGTATGAGATCTCTTGATATCTGTAGAGTAGAGCCTGGCATATCATAATAACACAATACAAATATTTTATTACATGGAGTGGTCCAACTCTGAGAAAGATGCTTGTTAAAATCTCCCAGTGCTTCCCCAGGTTGCAGGATAAGGTCTGGCCTGTGAGATCTCCATCAAGTCTGCTTCTTGGGCACCAGGTCTGCCTTGAAATGTGCCTGAACTGCTTAAAATTTCCAGCTCACACCAGTCATTTGCTCATCTAAGATTCTTCTCTTGCAGGCACCTCTGCCTGGAAGGTCCTTTCCCCCTCCCCTAACTCGTCCTGCTCATTCTTTATAATTCATCTCAGGTGTCACCCTTTCTAGAAAGCTTTCCCTGACCATCTTCCACCCTTCTGGCTTCCCCTCCTCAGCACCCACAGTCCCTGTGCAGAGCTCAGACCTCCACTTATTACACTGCTGTGTAACTACTGGTAACAGGTCTGCTTTCCAACCATGAGTTCTGTGAGAGGAGGATGTAACTTTTCACTTGTGTCTGTATTCTCACTGCCTAGAACAGTGCCTGGCACACAGCACACACCTAATAAATGTTCAGGGAGCAAATGAATGCACATTCATACCAGAAACCTTTCACGATGCTTTCGAATCACCTATACAGTATTTTGGGCAATACTGGTGCAATCACTTCACTTGGAAGTGGTTGATAAATGTTCCCAAATTTTATTCATTGAACACCATGTAAATGAGCTGTCATGTTCCTTCGCTTACAAAATTACTTGCCAATTACACTGAGATGATCCTGGTGTAATTGCCATGTAAACTGTATCCTGGCTGAAATAGCCCAAATCATCAATTTAACTTTACCCTCTCATCATATGGTACTTACCACATAATTAAATAAATGGTCAGCTACCACCACAATTATATATCTCCCCAACAAAATGAGGTGGCTACATTTGTCACTGATTTATTAGTTATGACAACATGCAACACACCACCACATATAATATCAGAAGCTTCATAAAATGAAAAGCACTATGTGCTCTTGAGAAAGATGTTCTAAGTTTATGAACAAAGAAATAAGCATTATAAAAACTTTGTTCTCTGTTTTTTTTAAGGGCATTAAGATATAAAGACAAAACTCCTGTTCTTTCTGAAGAAACTTTTTGCTCCTGAAATCTCAGATAATAAAAACATCTAGCATTTGAAAGTGAATTTAGCTCCTCAAATTACAACTTCTTTCAAACAGTTGCATTTTTTTGTGGAAGGTATATAAAGTATATATTAAGGCTGGCATTCATTTTTGATAGACTTGCTAATATCTAATGCAAGGATTAGAGAAGTTGGAGAGATCCTGAATATTGATGGTGCCTCTTAGTGACAAAATGTTCATGTTTTTCTGGATGCTGCCTCCACACCTGGCACAGGTAATCATATTGACTTCCTAGCACGGCCACATTAGGCCAAATAGATTCACAGAGGTTCTGTCTAAAGGGACCATTTGACTTCCAGAACACACTGCTTCTGAGGCCCTAATTGAAAAAAGAGGTCAATGCTAGCCCAAATATCTCTCTACCCCCTGCGGTGGAATAATTGATGTGCAGCAGCCTCTACAGATGTGGAGTCACTAAGGTGATGGATGGATATAAGTATATTATTCACACGTACAACTGCTAATACACAGGTCCCAGTGCAAACACCAAGACCTAAGAATATTATGTGGATTTAGGACAATCCCTGAAGGACTCTAGTTCCATTAAAAATTTGTTTGGAAGCCTGGGGCAGATCTATTCCAACTCCCACATGCTTCGTGCATTTGAGAGGGGGAACCAAACTGCTTTAGAAATAAATTTAATAAATTTTGTAATGTCAAGTCATTAACATCCTGTCTAGTCATATAGTCTTCATCTTTTGAAATGGTAATGTTAACCTGTGGAATTTTTTTTTAAACTTTCTAATATCTGACTTAACATTTTTATTTTCCTTGTATTTTCTGCCAGAGGGGATGAATTACATCCTGAAAGCAGAAGAAAAATATCCTACTGTTTCTCTCTATAGGCATTTTTCTTGTCACAAATATACCAGACAACACCCAGAAAATCTGTAACCAGGGTCCATTTTGATTTGGAAATTGTACAGGAAATTATTGCAGACATTCATGGTTTATAATCTTAGTTATAATTTGCTGCTGTAATGGTTGTAACACTGCTTTTACAAATGTTCGTTTATTCATCTGGCAGATTTGTTTAGTACTCATTAAGCATGTGCAGGGTAGGGTGTCAAAGGAGACACCAAAAAGACACAAGCCATCTCTCAAGTCAGAGGCGAATCATTCAGGCAGGGAAGCTAGGGAGAAATTCAACCTCTCTAGGGACACCTGAGCCACTCACACCTGTTCTCAGGTCTCCGACGGGTGTGCGTGAATCTCTTGAAATGAACAAAACAACTTCACAAACAAGAGGCTTATGTGATCTTCACAACACCTTCAGGAGACATGACAGGCTTTTTTCTGGCTAAAGATCTGTTTCAGGCCTGAAAATTTATCTTAATATCATTGTTGCCAGGTGAATTGTTTCAAGATTCCAAAATTCCATGTGACACAGTAGATAAGGAAGATCTGCACACAGGTCTACACAAGGAGACAGATGGTGGGTGACAGCAGCCTGGCTCAAGTGAGTTGGGTCACCCACTGGCTCTCCTCCACACACAGAGTCCTTCAGTCCATGCAGAAACCCTCGTAGTTCAAGGCAGTCTGCAAACTTTCTTTCAGCGTTTAGCATACCACCACCCTAAACAGCTCTGATGCTGGGAGGCATTGGGGGCAGGAGGAGAAGGGGACGACAGAGGATGAGATGGCTGGATGGCATCACCAACTCGATGGACGTGAATTTGAGTGAACTCTGAGAGTTGGTGATGGACAGGGAGGCCTGGTGTGCTGCAATTCACGGGGTCACAAAGAGTCGGACTCGCAAAGAGTCGGACACGACCGAGCGACTGAACTGAACTGAACTGAACCCTATACAGCAAGTGCTCAATAAATCCAGTTATTCTCTGTCATTCTATTTTAAAATAGTCATCACATCCGAAAGAAAAAGAATAAAGTAATAAATCAGGAAAATGTGTAAGTGACAGCAATTTTCAAAATGATGGGAACAAGAGTCCTTAAACTGAGTCAGGCAAAAAGTACATCCCCAGGTACTTTGAACAGTTCAAAATGAAGACAAGACTATTTGTCTCCCAGATGCACAGAATTAGTTATATGAGCAAAAGGATGTGGTTCAGGACTCTCACATGAGCCTCCTGTGCCCACGCATCAACCTCAAAATTCCTGCATGCTATAAATCCCCAACAGATCTTTCTTCCACAAGCTACCAAAGGAAGGAACTCAAGGCTGCAAGTTGAGTACCTCAAATCCCTCAAAGAGAAGTGATGCTGCTCCCTACTAAACTCCCAGCTACTCACCTTAAACCTTAAACTGACAGGAATCAAGGGGGACAAGCATATAGAACTTCAAAGCTCCTGCAAGGCCACCAGCCCTGCTCTGTGAGGCTGAGTGGGGTGGCGGCCAAACTCACATAGCTCAGGCTTTTGAAGTCTGTTGACAGTCTCTTATTAACTGAAGCGTATGGGCATGTGGTAGCTGCTGGTCTTGTGAAGCTCAACTTTTTGGGGCCAGAGCTGCCTATCTCAGCAGAGGAGGGTAGGCAGGGAGAGTTGGGCACCAGGAAGTGTGAAATGGAAAGCCTGTCATCCCTTAACTTCAAACAATGAAAAGTGGAACACAGGTGGACGCGGAATGGCAAGCTAAAGAAAAACAGTTGAATGTATTTTGGGAAATTTTCTGGCATGACTAAAAGCTCTGTGAGAAGTATCATGTTTTTCTTATGATACAAATGAAAAATATGATTTAATTTAAAATGATATAACATAAAGATCTAACTATAAATGCTAAATGCATGAAAACATCTGTATTGAGATTTTGTTAGCCAGTCACATTATTAGTTTGATTCAAACTGCTTTTGTAAGTTCTTAGGAGCCTGGTAGGCTGCAGTCCATGCGGTTGCTAAGAGTCGGGTCCGACTGAGCAACTTCACTTTCACTTTTCACTTTCCTGCATTGGAGAAGGAAATGGCAACCCACTCCAGTGTTCTTGCCTGGAGAATCCCAGGGACAGGGGAGCCTGGTGGGCTACCGTCTCTGGTGTCGCACAGAGTCGGACACGACTGAAGAGACTTAGCAGCAGTAGCAGCAGCAGGGTAATGACACAGTAAGGAATAAGGAAAAGTTTTCAGACAATTCTGCACCAATACAAAAGTACTGTCTGCAGGGTTTTGGTGCGTTTGTGCCCCCTTGAGGAAGACACTTCAAATTGCAGGGACCACTTCTAAAATGAACAAGGTTCTGGAAAGTGGGCTTTGAAAACTACCCTTACAAACACAAATTCAGAGCTACACACACACAAACATGGCCCTATTCACTTTTTAGGAACTGGAGCAAAAGCTTTTCCGAAAACATGGTAGACTCTCATTATGGCCCCTGAACTGCTGCTGCTGTTGCTGTCTGTCTATAGCGGCAACTCTGCCGTAGACAGACAACAATGGACAAGGAGGAAACGCTCAACTGTTGCTACAACAACGGGAATGCTCGTTGCAGTATTATGTGCCACAGCATCAACAAAGAGGCAGCTTAAATGGCCATAATTATGGCAATGGTTAAGAAAAGTGCGGCAAATCCACACAAATACTAAGCAGCAGCTAAAGTGTGTAGTAGATTTTCATGTTCTGACAGAAGGATGTCTGAGATATATTAAGATACAAAAACAATCACTGAAGAGTATGCACAATGAGCGAAGAATCTTTACAATGTATGCACTTTTATGTAAAAAGGTCCAGAAAGATATAGAATAAACTGTCTATGTTGGTTATCCAGAAAGTGTAAGGCTTTCTACTTTTAATTTCATGGCCTTTATACAGTTTCAACTTTTCCAGTGAGTACAACTTAATGTTTTCCTGTAACTAGAGTTCCATAATTACAACAGCTCTATGAATGAGAGTTTCCTCCCCCTTAAGCAAACGCCCCCAGTAATCACTGAGTTCTAGTAATGTCCCCTCTTTTCCATGTGAATACTTCTCGTAATGTTCACATTCCTGGATTTCACAAACCCCTAGAATAACCCTGGAGCTTCAATCCCACCCCACACACAGAGAAGCTTTCAGCCAATTTCCAGACCCTTCAATACATTGAAGTCTTGGTCAGATTTCTGTCTGCTGTGGGGCAGCAGGCCTTCCTGTGCTAATCCCAAGGGCATTGGTAGCACCTGGGGAGACTACAGAAGACAAACCAGATGTTGGTAATGAGACTTCTGACCAGACAACAGCGTCAAAAAGTGAAGAGATCTTTTTCTGCTGACATCTCTTTCTAATTCACCCCCTTTCTAATCTATCCCCTCTATTCTTACCCATCTCCTGCCTAACTCTGTCCACTTCCTCTCCATTTCTCTCATTGCTCAGACCTCATTTAACCCTCTCACTCAACAACAGCCTCCCTAATTTTAGGCTTGTTCCATCCATGACTAAGGAAGCAAAGTCTTTAGCACATACTGGCCTTTTCAGTACTGGAAACCAAACACGCTTTTGCCAGGGTTAGAGACCTTTTACATACTTATCAGTCTGGCCTTCAAGCCTGCCTAACAGTGGATTCCTCAAACTGCTGAGATATCCATGTTCTTTTAGAACAGAACCCCCAAAATAGTTTCTTTTAAAACATTTTCTATTCACGTCAAAAACAAGGGACTCATTTCCTTAATATACACAAAGCTCCCATAAATTCCAAAGCAAAAGGCCAATGACCCAGCAGAAAAGTACGTTAAGAATATGAGTATACAGTTCTCAGAAAAGAAATACAAATGACTTCTAAAAATAAAAAGCGGTACTCAACACCACCTAAATACAAGAAATAAAAACTAAAATACAAGGAGATGACATTTATCAAAGGGACAAAGATCAACTGATCTGATAACATGGTCTAATAGTAAAGATGTGCAGAAATAGGCTTTCTCATGCATTGCTGAGTATAAACTGGCACTATCTCTGTCAAGGACAATTTGACAACACATGAAAAATTTAAATATGTATAACCTTTGACCCAGAAGTTTCACATGAAAGGTATTTATTTTAAAGATAAGCCAATACTATGCAAGAGAATGAGTATCCAAGGATATTCACTGAAGCGCTGTTTATAATAGGAAAAGACTGCAAGCAACCTATGCTTTCATCAATAAACGACGGCATATTTTTAAATGGAACACCGCGCAGCCATCCGAAAGGATGCAGTAGTTATATATTTACTGATTTTGAATTATTGCTAATATAAAGTAAGAAAACAAAGTTAATTATACATATGCATTTGTTTTCAAATACCAGGAATAACTGTGAAAGAATACAAAGAAACAAGGAACAATGGTCACCTCAGGAACAGAACTGGTAAAGGTGGTGGCTGGGGGGCGCGGGGGTGGACATAGGTGGGAGGCATGCCTTTTTCTCCCTTCCTCTATTTACCTTCAGAATTCTGTGTTCTATCCAAGTATTAGTTACTAAAAAAAAAAAAAAAAAACCCACATTTAAAAAATTTGACACCAGAGTGCCAGTACTAGCACATCCTTCAAATGCTGTGTGTGTGTGTGTGTGTGTGAGCCACTCAGTTATGGTACAACTTTTTGCGACCCCACCAGGCTCCTCTGTCCACAGAATTCTCCAGGCAAGAATACTGGAGTGGGTAGCCATTCCCTCTTCCAGGGGATCTTCCTGACCCAGGGATCAAACCCAGGTCTCCTGCATTGCAGGCAGACTCTTTACCATCTGAGTTACCAGGGAAGACCCTCAAATGCTATACTCAAATTCATTTTCTACTATGCCCGTTGTTATTCTCTCACTTAATCTATAGACTTATCCAGTTAATTCATGGCAAGCTGAGACTTTCCCCATGGAATTTACAGTTGATTCTTGTCACTTTCCTGCTTTAAAATAAAATCAAACCTTCTATGAATCCCCATTGCCCACAGAGAAAAATTCAATCCACTCAAAGGACATTCAATCTCTTTTACCATCCAGCTCTAACCTGCAAGACAAAACCTAGCCTCAGCCATACCAAATAGCTCACCCCACCTCCCTTACTTGCCCATAAAATTTCCTCCCACCTCCTCACCTCCCCTCTTTATCCAAGAAATCATATATGGTCTATGAGGTCTACATCAAATTACATCTCTGAGCCTTCCCTACCCTGAGGAAGAGCAATAAAACTTCACACTATGCTCTAAACAGTGCTTGGCTTATCTCACAAGAAGTTCACTGCTCAAAATTATATTACATTCATCATTTATGGGACTATAGATGACTACATTTAATCTATGGTCATCTCCCTTAGATTACAAATCCCTGGAAGAAAGATGTGAAACTCATTCATCATGTATTCCTAACATGTAAATAACTGCCTGGCACTCATAGGTGCTTAATATATATGGACTCATCATCACCACCTTCCCGCCTCCATGTTTTCTCATTTATCAAACTGAATTAAGAATGTCGTTTTTCCAACACTTTTTCTATGTCGTTGGTTAATGTTTGCCCAACCTGACACGGCGCTGCCTGTGCAAATTTATCTCCCAAGTTTAAGCCAGGCCTTTGGGCTTGGCTCCTTTTCCTAATTACTATGCAGATGTCTGGTGTCAGTTTAACTTTGCCTTCTCCTACTGGATACTCTGGCTACAGGTTCAAAAAACAAAAACCAATTTCTGCTTTGTTTTCCTGCAACTGATTGCATATGATGTGGTGCCATTTGGTGAATTAGGCATGGATAAACACTACTGAGGAAATCGAAGTTGTCTTTCAGCAAATGGACATGGACTGTCATTTCTGTTGAAAAAATTACTATCCTGCTCTCTTGCTTTGCCTCTCAGCAGTCTAACTGAAGATAATAAAAATCCTTTTGAAGGGAAAAACTACTTATGATGCTTCTACTTAAATGTAGTTTTGGGTGACTTTTGCTTCTTTAGATAATAAAAATGGTGGTGAGGGAAATGACCTAAGTGTCTACCATCAGGTGAATGGGTAAACAAATTGTATTATATCTACACAAAGGAATACTATTCAGCAATAAAAATGAACAATTGAAACACACAAAATCAAACTAAGTATGCTGGGTGATCTCTTCAAGAAAATTAGATATACCAAGGGAACATTTCATGCAAGGATGGGCTTGATAAAGGACAGAAATGGTATGGACCTAACAGAAGCAGAAGATATTAAGAAGAGGTGGCAAGAAAACACAGAAGAACTGTACAAAAAAGATCTTCACGACCAAGATAATCACGATGGTGTGATCACTCACCTAGAGCCAGACATCCTGGAATGTGAAGTCAAGTGGGCCTTAGAAAGCACAACTACGAACAAAGCTAGTGGAGGTGATGGAATTCCAGTTGAGCTATTCCAAATCCTGAAAGATGATGCTGTGAAAGTGCTGCACTCAATATGCCAGCAAATCTGGAAAACTCAGCAGTGGCCACAGGACTGGAAAAGGTCAGTTTTCATTCCCATCCCTAAGAAAGGCAATGCCAAAGAATGCTCAAATGACCACACAATTGCACTCATCTCACATGCTAGTAAAGTAATGCTCCAAATTCTCCAAGCCAGGCTTCAGCAATTCATGAACCATGAACTTCCAGGTGTTCAAGCTGGTTTTAGAAAAGGCAGAGGAACCAGAGATCAAATTGCCAAATCCGCTGGATCATGGAAAAAGCAAGAGAGTTCCAGAAAAATATCTATTTCTGCTTTATTGACTATGCCAAAGCCTTTGACTGTGTGGATCACAACAAACTGTGAAAAATTCTGAAAGAGATGGGAATACCAGACCACCTGACCTGCCTCTTGAGAAACCTATATGCAGGTCAGGAAGCAACAGTTAGAACTGGACATGGAACAACAGACTGGTTCCAAATAGGAAAAGGAGTACGTCAAGGCTGTATATTGTCACCCTGCTTATTTAACTTCTATGCAGAGTACATCATGAGAAACGCTGGGCTCGAAGAAGCACAAGCTGGAATCAAGATTGCCGGGAGAAATATCAATAACCTCAGATATGCAGATGACACCACCCATATGGCAGAAAGTGAAGAGGAACTAAAAAGCCTCTTGATGAAAGTGAAAGAGGAGAGTGAAAAAGTTGGCTTAAAGCTCGACATTCAGAAAACTAAGATCATCCATCTGGTCCCATCACTTCATGGGAAATAGATGGGGAAACAGTGGAAACAGTGTCAGACTTTATTTTTGGGGGCTCCAAAATCACTGCAGATGGTGACTGCAGCCATGAAATTAAAAGACACTCCTTGGAAGGAAAGTTATGACCAACCTAGATGGCATATTCAAAAGCAGAGACATTACTTTGCCAACAAAGGTCCGTCTAGGCAAGGCTATGGTTTTTCCTGTGGTCATGTATGGATGTGAAAGCTGGACTATGAAGAAAGCTGAGCACCGAAGAATTGATGCTTTTGAACTGTGGTGTTGGAGAAGACTCTTGAGAGTCCCTTGGACTGCAAGGAGATCCAACCAGTCCATCCTAAAGGAGACCAGTCCTGAGTGTTCATTGGAAGGACTGATGCTGAAGCTGAAACTCCAATACTTTGGCCACCTCATGCGGAGAGCTGACTCATTGGAAAAGACCCTGATGCTGGGAGGGATTGGGGGCAGGAGGAGAGGGGGATGACAGAGGTGAGATGGCTGGATGGCATCAGCAACTTGATGCGCATAAGTGGGTAAACTCCGGGAGTTGGTGATGGACAGGGAGGCCTGGCGTGCTGTGATTCATGGGGTCAACAAAGAGTCGGACAGGACCGAGCGACTGAACTGACTGATGCTGGGTGAAAGAAACCAGACCAAAAAAGGAAAAAAAAAAAAAGAGAGAGAGAGAGAACATATAGCTTGATTGCACTTATGCAAAATTCTAGAAAGTACAAACTAAACTAAAGGCTCATGACTACTTAGGGATGAAGACAAGTCTGAGAGGGCAGGGAGGGAGCAATTACAAAGGGGCAGGAGGAAGCTTTTGGAGGTGATAGATATGTTGCCTGTCTTGATTATAGTGACAGTTTTATGGGTGTATACATTTGTCAATTTATCAAAACTTGTAAAAATGTTTGAATATATGCAATTTAGCATGTCAAAATTATACCTCAATTAAGCTGTTTAAAAAAGTGGACAGAGGTGAAGAAGCAGCAAATCCATTCAAGAACACACGTATACAGTGCTACTGTAAAAGCAGTGTTTAAAGAGGGTCATCCAATGTGCTCAGTATTTGCAAAATACCTTTCCAGACTGACATTTTCCTGAAAATGTCATTTTCTAAAAAGACATGAATTGTATTTTTGAAGGAGCAGCCAGGTTGCAAGCAGATGATTAATTATCATGGAAAATCATTGATGTATCATTGCAATTTCACAGTATTTCTTACAGTTAGAATAAAGCTCCTTCATATCTCCCATAAAGGTATTGTAAAGCTTTAATTGATTTGTGTTGGTAAAAACCCTTGGTTACTGTCATGGAAAATAATTGAATTAAGTATCAAAACATAAATGTACAACTTTTGTTATTGTTTATTTGCTTTTCTTTATAATAAACCTTGCAGGGTGCCAACTATTCTATCACATTATTAAATCAGGGAAGACATGGGACCCAGAGGCTTTCACATCCATTGGTTTAACATTAAATTATAGACTCTACAGAAATGTTCATCATGTAGCTAACTCCACATACTAGATACTCTTGAAAATACTTCTTGCCCACTCATTAAGAAGCAGCAAAGACTTATACAGGGTGAACTAAGAAATATAAATCTCTAGGCTTAGTTGTATACTTTCTTTATGGAAAGGTAGATTTTTTTTTCACCTACTTTTGAGAAGAATAACAATATTAACTCAGCACTATAGTAAAAAAAATACAATAAAAAATATAAATGACAATATTGCTCAGGAGCTACATAGATAGACATTGTGCTCAGAGAGACAGAGTAATGCAGAGTTTGCATGAAAGATGTTTAAATGACAGGCTGTATCTAGATTAACAAACAGAGCATGCAGTAAAACAGTCCCAATAACTGTCTTTTAGCATCACTTAATGGCAATCCATACACACTAGGTCTTCAGTAACTGTTAAAACAAAATTACTCCTAATTTCAGTTCCTAAAATTGTGATTTAACAACAGTGAACAAATCTGAGATTATAGTCCCTCACTATTTGCAAAGCAGAGGTAATGAAGATGTTCCTGTGTTATCTCTTGCAACTAACACAGACATGGTAGTGGAGAAAATTCATTCAAAAAAGTGTTGATCATCAGGTGGAAACAAGGTTATTCTTTAAGAGATAGATAGACATTTTAAGAAGAGCTGTTTGCTGTGGACCTAAGGTAGCAGAGAGAATAATAGTTTCTATATTTTAGGCGGGAATGTCATTGTGAAGCCGGTACTGGATACCTGCAATTCATTATGGTCTGTAAAGAGCTCTGCAATTTACAAGACCAGAATCCAGTGGACACAGGCCGCATGTGGCAATTTAAATTCAAATGTAAATTCATTAGATTGAACAATTCATTTCCTCAGTTACTCTAGCCACATTTCAAGCGCTCAGTAGATAGGTGTGGTAGGTGGCTCCCACAATGGACGTTCAATATAGAATATTCCATCATCACAGAAAGTTCTACTGGATGGTGTTGGGCCAGAATGAGACAGAGGCCAACATGGGGGTGCTAAGTGAATAATTCTGCAATATGGATTTGAGAAGAGGAGTACATATTGCTTAAAAAGAGGTCAGGTCATTCAGCTCCCATAGAGAGGAGAGACCTTGGTTCATATTTTCCTTGCCTGGCTTTCAATAAATAACCTAAAGTCAAAGTGCCCTTTGTGTCCTCATGCCCTCTGGGACCTCAAAAACAAAACTGGTGTTTTCCATAAAATATTAAATCAAGAGAAATTAAGACAGCACATTTAATGTGAAATAAAGTTCATATACTCCTGTTTAAACACAGATTAGAATTTCTGTCAGAACAATGCCAGTGAAAAGTTGACATCCTAATTAATACAATTTACATTATAAAGCAGTGAATATCTTTATCTTGCTATTATGAAATGCCCTCTTTAAAAAAAAAAATCAAGGCTCTACTCAACAGGGATTTGAATACTAAGGGTAGTATTTAAAAACCCACATACAAGAGAGGTAGTTAGGGTCAGTGGCATTTTTACACATCAACCCAGGTCTCTAAAATTGGAAACAATATATTCAGCCTCTACCACACAGTTTTGTGAGTTTTTAAAAAAATCATCCACAGGATATTTACATGTAGCAACAGGATTTTGAGGCTGTTCTTCCTGCTTTTCTTGCAATGATATAAAACACACTGCAAAACACAAACACTGAAGAACTAAAACATCCCTGCTCTCTCTCCCCTCTTCTTCCCTTCTCTCTCCTTTCTCTCTCTCCTCCATGCACTTAATATCACAGGGAGCAGTTCCGAAACCCTGTGAACTCACATACATGCAGGACTCCCACACAATGTGTATTCAATCCAAATTCTGAGCGTGTGAGAGGGGCAGAGAATCAGCCCCACAGCTGGGCACCCAAGAATTCATGTTCATTGCCTTTGTCAATTTTATGCTATCGGTGAAAGGAATAAAGATGAGATCCTGAAAGCTTGAATTTTCATTTCCTCTGACAACGTGCTTTTTCTTCATGCTTTATCACACTCCACTACTTGGTTTCCACCCCTTCATAATTGATATCGGCCATTTGAAGCATTCAGTAAAAACCTCATGAGGTTCATCAAATGTCCCCCAGTCTATAATTCTTGCTTCTAACATATTCAGAAGCATATTCATCCAAGTGTTTTCTACTTTCTCTCCATGGCTTTCCTTGTGCACAGGGACAAAAGTAATGACAGTTGTATTAATTATATGCTGAAAAACCCACATAGCAGCAAAAATGATGGAGATCATCATTTTAAATATTTTATTAAAATAACCCAGTGTAGAACAGATAAAGTAGACCCTCTTGATAATGAGAGGTTCATTAATTTTACAAGAATTCTAGAAAGCTTAGAATGGTCATCAAAATGACCTTTCACTTATTTTTTTAAGAAGAAGAAAAACGTCAGTCATCACTTTAGAGAGCAAGGGTCTAGTAATATTTTCTAAGATATTTTTAAAAATAATTACTTACCTTTCTGGGAAAAGTTTTTAAAAAATAGCTTGAAATATGGAGAATTCAGATTTCATAGTATTACTTGAAATGCCTGTAAATTGTCAGCTTCTGTAATTTACCCCGTTAAAACTTGGTTTATTAGCATATAATGACTTCTGATAAGTAAAATCAACATTCTCCATAAATAAACAAGGACCACATTAAAATTCTTCCCTAACCAACATTAAGAGCAACGCAGTCTTGCTTACCAAGTGTGTCTCCAGGTACAGTTTTAGGCTATCCGTCTCTGCTTTAGGAGGTGTCCAATTTTCAGTGGTTTCCATGGCTTCGTTTAACCATTGAATAAATTCATCCAGTTTGTTTACAAACCCCTTGTGACAGAAAAGGGGGGGAAAGAACAAGAAAAGCATGTTAATAGGTTATTTTTTAAAGCCAATCTTGAAAATTCCATACCTCATGGATGGTAAAACTGATACCACGGCAGTCCCATCCTATGTCCACACTGTACAACAAAACTCCCACCATTCCTGCCACTGAACTCTGTTAAAATGGAAAGAAACTGCTCATGATACCACTATGGTTTTTTCCCTAGGAAAGATTTTGCTTTTTTTTTTTTTTTTTTGAGGAATTTAGACTGGACTACAGCGTGTCATTGGAAAGGTGACCCTCAAATCATCAAAACATTTCTGGGTGTCTGACAAGAGCCCCCTCACTAAAAAGTCAGGTCAAGTCTGCCAGGAACCTGGCTTTGGGGGATAAAGTAAAGATGGTGTTCTTTACTTAGAAGCCCAAGGAGTTGAGGTGCCTTAACTGAAGGAGAAATCCATTTTTAAATCACATAAGTGTTTAAAGGGACTTGGATGAGTTCTACTGACAGCTCAAATGTCTGTGATTGAGTCTGGGTTCTAAGAAACTAAAAAAGGTACAGGACCAAGGAACAAATGTAAACGCCTAACTTTGGGTGTGTCCTGGACATCAGAAAAAAAAAAAAAATTCTTGGCTAAGAAGCACAATTCACAATAACCTTGCAAATTTTAAAATGGTGGTTACAAAAATTTATTGGCCATTTAAAAGAACACATCTGTGGAAACGGAAAATATTTTGAAAAAAATGAAAGCCCAGCTCTGAATCTTAAGGGAAGGAAATGGGGCTGCCACCGGCTTGCCATGGCTGGGTAAACAGCACCACCTGGAGGTCGAAAGGAGGAAGGACAGGCTTCTGTATTTGAACTCACTGAGATGGCTTGGGATGCTAGTTAACTAACTTAACCTGTTCTTCAGAGTTACCTTTTGATTATCTTTGATTAATATTTTAATACTTAACTGGCGAGTTAACTTGCAATAAAAATCTAAGCACTCCTCATCATCAGGGGAAATTTTAGCTTTCCACCTTCCCTCCTACTTATGTAGAATATAAGAATATAAACAGAATTTATGAAGGCAAGTGATACTAAAGTCCATCTGATTTCTGAAACTTTTGTCACCTGCTATTTCTCCACCTCTCTCAGCCTGTTTCTGTGTGGTGTGTCAACCAGTGTTCTGTGAAGTGGACAGACAGATCTATTCTCGTATCATGAGAGGATATTCTTAGAGAAACCAAAGAGGCTCCACTCTATACACTGAGCTATGCAACGTGCAGGAGAATTCACATTTGGATGCAGAAAAACAAATATTTGATGTTCATCTTCAGAAGGTCTGCTAGAGTCTTCATGGTGAGAATGAAGGAAAATGAGGCTGACGTAAGTAACAACATGAGAAAATGACAAAAAAATGCAAAATTTTACTTATTTTGTAATATAAATCAAATCCTAGTAAAATAGATACTGGCCTTTCATTAATTCTTTTTAAGCTTTTATGTATTTATTTCTGTCTGTGCTGGGTCTTCACTGCTGCTGCACAGACTTTCTCTAGTTGTGGCCAGAGGGGCCACTCTCTGGTTGCGGGGCATGAACTTCTCCCTGCAGCGGCTTCTCTTCTTACAGAGCATGGGCTCCAGAGTGTGGGCTCACCAGCTGCGAAGCACGGGCTTAGTTGCTCCACGGCATGTGGGATCTTCCTGGACTAGGGATTGAACATGTATCCCCTACACTGGCAGGAGGATTCTTAAGCACTGGACCACCAGGGAAGTCCCTTATTCATTCTTTCAACAAATATTTATTAAGCAGCTGCTTTGTGTGAAGCACACTGCTGGACAGTACTGGGAACAAAAAGATAAATATCAGTGAAGTAAAAATATCAGCAGAACATAAAGCATGTCTAAGCACTGGCTTACTGAATTCTGGTCATTTCAATCAGTAGAAAAAGTTAAACCACCAATAGAGTTGAGACACGTACCTGAACTTTTTTGTGAAACTTCTTCTGCCTGTATCAGAATTCTGTCTGCACCTAAGTTTGTCTCTGTTCTTAGTATTTGACCTGCCTGTTTCTCTCATATTCTGAGTTTACGCTTATTTACCTGGAGAGTCAAAGACGACTATAAAAATCAGATTTTCTTCATAACACAATTCAATGCTGCACTACACAAAAAGCACATTTTACACACGTTCGCCTCACTGCTACAGACTGAGTTACAAGCCTTTGAAAGGCCACATTTTAGTTTTCCTCAAACTCCTGCATCTCATCTATTCCATCTCTCTCTCTTGCCATTTTCTACCACCAGTTACCTTATTGTTCCTTCTTGGCCCTTCTTCCATTATCTTTCTCTGCCTCCCTGCCAAGCACCCCAGGGGCACACTGAGGGTGACCCAGGCCACAGGCACCAGTCCTCCTGGGCCACCCCCTTAACTGTCTCCTTATGGGTGTATTCCTTGCTATATTCATATCTGATACATGTTCTGAGAGTCTGATAACTGAAGCCAAGCCAGGATTCCACCTGCAGAAGAAACCTTGGTCATCCAACTTGGGAGAAAATGGAACAGCCACTAGCCTGTTATCACCAGTAACAGCGCACTTCCCACTTTCAAACCATCTGCTGGAGGAATCAAATTATTTACATTTTGAAAGTTCCTTAATGAGATGAAACTTTCTAATGCATGAATTTTTTTAAAGGCTAAGAAGCACAGTGAAAGTATATAAAAATGTACACTTACAAGTTTGTGTAAAATAACTTGCTAAAGCCCTCAGTTAACATACATTTGAAGATTACATTTGCAAGGAAAATAAAAGGTTGAGTCCTGCAAATAGCTACACTCATGACAGGTTAAAAATACACATTATTAATCCTCCTACACTGTTGGTGGGTAAACAGGTACAGCCACTACAGAAAACAGTGTCGAGGTTCCCTTTAAAAGCTAAAAATAGAGCTACCGTATGACCCAGCAATCCCACTCCCAGGCATATACCCATGAAAAAAGAAAACTCTAATTTGAAAAGATGCATGCACCCCAATGTTCATAGCAGCACTATTTACAATAGCCAAGATGTGGAAGCAATCTAAGTACCCATTGACAGATGAATGGATAAAGAAGAAGTGGTGTGTGTGTGTGTGTGTGTGTGTATAATGGAATACCTCTCGGCCACAAAAAGTATGGCATATTGTCATTTGCAGCAACATGGATGAACCTACAACTTATCATAGTAAGTGAGTTAAACCAGACAAAGAAATAGTATATAATATCACCTACACATGAAATCTAAAAAATAACACAAATGAGTCTATTTACAAAACAAACAGATTCACAGACATAGGAAGCTAATTTACAGTCACCAAGAGGAAAGTGGGGGGTGGGGATAAAGTGGGGAAAAGAGGGAGAAATTAGGAGTACAGGATTAACAAATGCACGCTACCACATATAAGATAGACAATAAGGATTTTCTGTATAGCACAAGGAACTATATTCAACATCCTATAATATCCTATAATGAAAAATATTCTGGAAAAATATATATATCTGAATTACTTTGTTGTAAACCTAGAACTAACACAATATGGTAAACCAACTATATTCCAATTTTATAAAGAATACTCACTGTTTCTTTTATTTTCCTATTTCTCTTCTGTGACAAACCTAGTCTGGTTGACTAGAAACTGTGGGGGTGATTACTGTTGCCCTTTGACGAGACTGCTGTGTGCGGCTAGGACAGAAACAGAGCTTTCCCTGCATCAGACACGGGACCAGGAAAGAGCAACACAGTAGAAAATAAGACATGGTCCCCCTGCCTTGTGTTGTTACAAGTCTGGGGGTAATTTTTTTTAATAGAATTACATGATTTTTAGAACAAATTGAAATTGAAAACTATTTCAATAAAAGAGGAAAGGGGTATAAAATAGGAAGCAGATACTTGGGTTGTCAACGCAAATCTGTGAAGTGGTGCTGATTATGGTCATTTTACAGATGAGGAAACTGAGGGTCAAAGAAGGTGGGTGCCTAGCCTGGAGGCAGAGCTGGACTCTGAATCCACATCCCATTCCAGAGTCTGTTCCTCCCACAGTACCATAGCGCCCTCAGAAACAGTGCTCCGAGAGACGTATTACCAGACCCAGATGATGGAGAAGAAACACTTGTTCCCACTCTCACATTCTTAGCACTGAGATTAAAACTCAAAAAAGTGCCCCCCCCCCACCTCACATTCAGTATTTTCTATTAATTTTTCTGAAACGGGATCTCTGATGAGAATAGGGACTTTTAAAAAAATCTTTTTTTTTTTTTAGCAAGCAAAAATTTGCTTGCTATTTCATTTTTGCTTGTAATTTGCTTGTAAATTTTATTTTTATAGAAAATTTAAACCAAAATTTTAAGGCAGCACATGCTTAAGCAAGCCCATCCCATCAGTGCCTCAATTACAGATGAGTTTGACTCAGTTCAATCAGAGAGGAGACAGCTCTTAGTCCTCAGGAGGTAGTTTAACCAGTGAGCTGAGCTGCCAATGTCCTCTTGGTGTTTACTGTTTGGATATATGTGAACATGTGTGTGTTCATCCCGAGAAGGATGCACATTTCTTGGTGGACACAGAAATCAAGTATGTTGTCTGACCTAGCCCAGATCACGTTAACTACCTTCAGAGAGGGACATGCTGAAAAGCATCAGAAAGTGAACTATTTTCAGTGTATTTTTGAAACTAGAAAAGGTCAGCTTCTGCTGTTAAAACTTTTTAAACCATTCAAAAGTATTTACCCCTTTCTTAGTGTTCCAAGATTAAAGGATTCCATGAATGACCTTATCTGAACAATGCTGCTGCTGCTGTGTCACTTCAGTCGTGTCCAACTCTGTGCGACCCCACAGACGGCAGCCCACCAGGCTCCCCTGTCCCCGGGATTCTCCAGGCAAGAACAATGCTAGCTGAAACAATAAGTAATCCTCATATAGCACTCACTAAGCCTGGCATGCTACAGTCCATGGGGTTGCGAAGGGTTGGACACAGCTTGGCTTCTGAACAACAACAAACATGCCAGGACCATTTAAAAGCAATATACAATAGATCATCAAGCCAGACTTTAAAATATATTTTCTCTTGAAATCTTCACATAAACCCCTAATGGATGTCCCCATTCCCATCTTATCAATGCAGAAACTGAATTTCAGAGTCACCAAGTAGGGTCATAAAGACCCTGTGAGGTGGGTGCTACTGTCGCCCCCATTTTACAAATAAGAAGATGGAGGCCCCGAGAAATAAGGAGACATGCCCCGTGCCATGTGGCTAGAAGGTGGTGGACTCAGCACCTGAATCCAGAGAGCCCAGCTGGCACCATGTGAAATCATGAAAGACCAGCTGATCTAATGATTTGCCTAAGTCCCTGGCAGAAATTAGAACTTGAAAAACATTTAAATGAGGATTAATCATGATGACAGGAGAAGGTATATTAAAAGGTGGGGAGAGGAGGAACATGCTTATCATGAACCAGTGCAGATAATATTAAGAGAACAGCTGTTACAACCAGACAAAACTGAACTTAATTCCAGGCTCTATCTGTCTCTTACTAACAGTATAAACTAAACGAGCTACTTGGAGCCTCTGAAATTCAGTTTCTTCATTGGTAAGATAGGAATGGGGATATCCATTAGGGGTTTATGTGAAGATTTCAGGAGAAATAGATATTTTAAAGTCTGGTTTGATAAACAATTTTTAAAAACCATTTCTAATGAACAGGTTCCACTTTGATCTTTTATGTCATTCGCTCAAAACATTTTGGTTATTCACTAAGCATACAGCATCTTGCTGGCTGTCACAGGGAAGATGGAAAGAAAAGTTCCCCCTACAGTCATAATATGAGAGGTGGCATTGACTGCTCTGGGCATGCAGAGGGGGTCGTAACTTGTCTCAGGTCATCGCATGAGGTGATGTGGCAGGGGCAGCATCTGAATCTGCAGGTGAGCAAAGATTTCCCTACTTCTTATCCCACCTGCTGGTCCTGAAGGGATCATGCTTCTCTATTTAAACAGCACACACTTTAAGGATAATCTGGCTTCATTTTTCAAACCAGGACAAATGCTTTGGAGCCAGTCTTCTTTACATTAACAATCAGTACCAATGAGTAATTGCAATCCTCTTATCTTACCCAAAAGGAAGCTTTATTTAGGTTCTGGCAGCTGGTAAAATTAGAACTCTACTTAGAAGCAAAATTATGCATTGAGATTTAATATGTGTATTCACCAACATATGGGACTTCCCTGGTAGCTCAAGCTGATAAAGAATCCTACAATGCACGAGGGAAGATCCCCTGGAGAAAGGATAGGCTACCCAGTATTTGGGGGCTTCCCTGGGGCTCAGATTATAAAGAATCCGCCCACAATGCAGGAGACTTGAGTTTGATCCCTGGTTGGGAAGATCCCCTGGAGGAGGGTATGGCAACCCACTCTAGTATTCTTGCCTGGAGAATCCTCATGGACAGAGAAGCCTGGAGGGCTACAGTCCATGGGGTCGCAAACAGTCAGACACAACTGAGTGACTAAGCACAGCACCAAGATATGGGCTTCCCAGGTGGCACCAGTGGTCAAGAACCCACCTGCCAATGCAGGAGACATAAGAGATGCAGGTTTGAACCCTGGATCAGGAAGATCCCCTGGAGGAGGGCATGGCAACCCACCTCAGCATTCTTGCCTGGAGAATCCCATGGACAGAAGAGCCTGACAGGCTATAGTCCATAGGGTCACAAAGAGTTGGACACGACTGAAGTAACTTCGCACACCCACTACCAACATATATATTTAACCTTCCATTTTTGCTTATATACCTAATTCTTATATGAAATGACTAATTTAGCTTTTTACACAATAGCTTTCAAATGCAATTCACCTTTCCCAGCCACATATCTGCGTATGTAATGTGCTACCAAGACTCAGAGGCTCAAGATCAAATGAAAGGGAATTAAAAGAGATACTTTGAACTCTACCAACTTACACATTTACCCACATTCCTACCTATCAAATCCAACACAGTACAAGTAATTGACAGAAGGGAGGATATGGTACATGCTTTTAGAAGAAAGATTGAAGAGAAAATGAAATGCTTTAAGGCAGTTTTAACTCTGTTGCCATAAGAAAACTCAAATACTGAAATGTTTTATGAAATATTTAGCTTCTCTTCTAAAGGTTGAATGAAATGTCTTTAGAATTTGAAAATATTCCTAATATAACTATACCAGAATAAAGGCTGTCAGTTGGAAAGAGAAAAAAAAGGGCAAAGAATGGTATTATTTTAAACTGGCCGGGTGAGATGTCTTATTCTGAACTCAGTATCATGTGAGTATGATAAACTAAGCTGAATCTCTAATTCCTTCAAATACTAATGACAGTGGCTTCAACTGGGAAAAGAAGAGCCCAGAAAGATCCCTGACTCTCATAATGGGAAAGGCTTTCCTCCAGCATCCAAAGGCTTTGACTTCAGTTACTCCCTGTTCTTTAGTTGCTAAGACATGTCTGATTCTGTGACCCCATGGGCTGCAGCCCACCAGGCTCTTCTGTCCATGGGATTTTCCAAGCAAGAATACTGGAGTGGGTCAGTTACTCCCTACTTATTTATAAAAAGAAATAGTCAATGTTAAGGGCAAAACAAGTTTGGAATGCATATCATCAAGGTCTAATAAAGATGGGAATGAATAAAAGAGGAATAAACTGGAACTCATAATAAGTTAATATTAACTGAGTACCTATTATGTGCCGGGCACTTATGTATTATACTTACAACTACTCTATGCTGTAAGAGTCCCACACTCTCCATTTTACAGAGAACACTGACGCACAAACTCAAATGCTTACAACTGTCAGGAGTGAAGCTGGGGACCCTCGCACAGAGCTGTGCTCACTGACTCTGTGTGACACACTGTCCCCAGCACCCGCAATGTTCCAGAGGCACTGGCTCAGCAGATCAGGCCATCTTTATCTGCCTCTGAATCCCAAACAAGGACCCAAGTTGCTCTCACTTTAGAATTTAGGATTATGATTGTTTCATGGTTTACTTGTAGGCTTTTTATATCCAGTGTTATAAATAACAGTACTTAACATTTGGGTGCTGACTATCTACCAACTATTCTTCTGATAACTTGTGTAGTCACTTAATCTTCGCAAATGTCTCTACTGTACAGATGAAGAGGCTGAAGCATAGAGGAGTTATGTAATTTATTCAAGGTCATAAAGCCATTAAATAGCTATTAAGTAGTTTTGTTCCAGGGCCCAAGATCTAAACCACTAAGCCATAGTCTTTGTAAGCAGACTTGCCCTCGTGGGGTTCACAGAAAGAAAAACAAAGGACAGAACATTCACTGTTGTCTGCTCTTACTTCTCAAGCCTCCGTGAGAACCACAGTCCGTGCCACAAGACGCCAACGTTCCCATCACCACCACCTGTGTTTTAGATAATTCTCCCTTCTTCACACTATTTTCCGTCCTCCTTTGCTCCTTTTTCTTTAAGAAAGGGCTAATTTTGTATTGACATTAGATGAATATTTACTATTATATAGAATCTTATAAATATTACTTGGAAATATATAATAAAAATATAGGCATTGTAGACATGTTATATAGACAAGAGCTCACATATAAACTTTCTATAGAAGATATATAAACATTATATAGAAAAAAGGAAATATTTTATTGAGATTGGATGAATATTTTCCTTAGCAAGTATTTTTGCTCATTTTTATTGGAGTAGAGCTGCTTTACAATGTTGACTGCTGTTTCTCTTTCGCTTTTTCCTTCTCTTTCCTCTACTCCTTGCCCCTCCCCTCTCTTGTTCTTCATTTTTCTCTTCCTTTTTCGCTCCTCTCTTCCTTCCTCTCCTCCTCCCTCTTCCTTGTCATTCCTTTTCTCTTCTTCTGCAGCTCAAAGTCTCCCCCAACCATGTTGCGGCTAATCAATCACTTTTAATAAACATTTCCCCATATGTCCATACAGTTTTAATGAAAAGGACAGTTTCCTCGACACTGAAATACAGAGCTGAAATGATATAATCCCATGTTTAGATGGAAATACTTTCCTGAATAGTAAAACCTCCTTGTAAATCTAATAACTGGAACAAGAATGCATGGAACTAGATGGGGGTGCTTTTAGATGCTACAAATTTTCAGAAGATTATCTGTGATTGTTTAAATAGCCTAAATTTTCTCTAAAGAACATACAGTTCTTTAGTAATAACAAAGTTATTGCTTTAGAAAAAAAAATGGAATTCAGTGTAGAGAGTTTATCACACTGGATGAGCAAGAAAACAGCCAACTTTCTACCAGAGAACTTCAGAGCAGCGAGTCGGTAAAGGGTAACAACGCAGCCACTGTACTATCAGTGGAGCCAAGAAGATAGAAAATAGCATTATCTAAACACATCTGCTTGCAAAGAACAAGAGTTCCCATGCACGTTAGAAGCACAGACCCAGTCTTCAAAAGCCCCTCAGATCCCAGGTAGTTCAATGTCTTACAGGTAAGGAAACTGAGGCTCAGAAAGCTCAGCTACTTGACTGGTAACAGACCCGTAGGCAGCTGAGGCAGAAGAACTCAGGGGTTGTGTCCTCAAGTACAGAGCTCTAATATTGTCCATTTTTAAGTTTTCATGAATGTCTTATGGGGTAAAAAAATTTCTAGAATTAAAACAAAGACAGAATTAGAGTTTAAAAAAATAATGTAGAATTCCAGAGTTCTGTTGGCTTAGCTAATTGGGTATGCTATCTGATTGGGTGGCACTAGGCCAGATGAAAACCAATAGAGGACACTGAGAGGAGCCAAGAACACTCTTGGCAGATAAAGTCCAATAGAGAACAACTCATTATGAGAAATCTAAGTCGCTGAGCATGGCTAATGTTCTGGAGGCAAACAGGGAAACTGAGAGTGAGGTTGAAGAGTCTAAGCCAGGAGCCGGGCATATACACTGCACTCTCAAGTTGGGGCTTGATCCTAAGAACAATGAGGGTGTCACTGCGGTTCTGCAGCAGAAGAGAGAGAATCTGATCAGCATCTTAGAAGACTCACTCTGACTGCAGTGTGGAGAGTGGATTGGCTGGTGTTGGGCTGAGATCAGAAAAGCCAGTTGAAAGGCTACTACCCTAACTCTTGTGAGGGCTAGACTGAGGCAGAAGCAGTGGGCATGGAGGGAACATGCAGGATTGCAGAGAGAGAAGTTAACACAGACAGGAACAGTTGAATTTGATAGATAAAAAAAATTGGGGAAATCTGTTACAATCTGATATGACTTCTAGATTTCAATTTTGGTTGAAGGTACTATTCTCTGAAAGAAGCAGTAAGATATTCAGAAGGAAGAAGTCATTTTACATGGTCTTAGATAGCATGTGAGAGGTAAGGAACAAGATCTAGGTTAGAGAAAGCATCATACGGGTGGTGCTGGAGACCACGGGCAGGGATGAGAACCCAGGAACAGTGTGGAGGGGCATATCTACTGGGTGTCTTCCACAGACTGAGGCCCCACAGTGTAATGCTCTTAATTTTATTCACCCCAGACCCTCATTATGTGTCTGTCTCAGTGGTTCTTGACACTGGCTGTGTCCCCAAATCAACTGTAAAATATACCAGATTCAGAGAAGGGAAATCTTCCTCAAAGTCCATCAAGGCTACAAAGATAAACAGCCAACAGCTGAGAGGCACTCGAAACATACTCATGTTGTTCGTGGTGGGGGAAAAAAGTACTCACTGCCCTTTTGTGACAAGCTAGCAAAATCCGGCAGAGAAGGCAATGGCAAATCACTCCAGTACTCTTGCCTGGAAAATCCCATGGGCAGAGGAGCCTGGTAGGCTGCAGTCCATGGGGTCGCAAAGAGTTGCACATGACTAAACGACTTCACTTTCACTTTTCACTTTCACACATTGGAGAAGGAAATGGCAACCCACTCCAGTGTTCTTGCCTGGAGAATCCCAGGGACGGGGGAGCCTGGTGGGCTGCCATCTATGGGGTTGCACAGAGTTGGACACGACTGAAGCGATTTGGCGGCAGCAGCAGCAGCAGCAAAATCCGGTATTAGTAAGAAAACAAAATGTGCTAATAGGAAGCACCAGACCGCCTCACCTGCCTCTTGAGAAATCTGTACGCAGGTCAAGAAGCAACAGTTAGAACTGGACATCGAACAACAGACCGGTTCCAATCGGGAAAGGAGTACATCAAGGCTGTATATTGTCACCCTGCTTATTTAACTTAAATGCAAAATATATCATGAGAAATGCTGGGCTGGATGAAGCACAAGCTGGAATCAAGATTGCCTGGAGGAATATCAATAACCTTAGATATGCAGATGACATCACACTTATGGCAGAAAGTGAAGAAGAACTAAAGAGCTTCTTGATGAAAGTGAAAGAGGAGAGTGAAAAAGTTGGCTTAAAACTCAACATTCAGAAAACTAAGATCATGGCATCTAGTCCCATCACTTCATGGCAAATAGATGGGGAAACAGTGACAGACTTTATTTTTGGTGGCTCCAAAATCACTGCAGATGGTGACTGCAGTCATGAAATTAAAAGACGCTTACTCCTTGGAATAAAAGTTATGACCAACCTAGACAGCATTTTAAAAAGCAGAGATATTACTTTGCCAACAAAGGCCCATCTAGTCAAAGCTATGGTTTTTCCAGTGGTCATGTATGGATGTGAGAGTAGTACTATAAAGAAAGCTGAAAGCAGAAGAGTTGATGCTTTTGAACTGTGTTGTTGGAGAAGACTCTTGAGAGTCCCTTGGACTGCAAGGAGATCCAACCAGTCCATCCTAAAGTAATTCAGTCCTGAATATTCATTGGAAGGACTGATGCTGAAGCTGAAACTCCAATACTTTGGCCACCTGATGCGAAGAACTGACTCATTTGAAAAGACCCTGATGCTGGGAAAGATTGAAGGTGGGAGGAGAAGGGGACGACAGAGGATGAGATGGTTGGATGGCATCACCAACTCAATTGACATGAGTCTGAGTAAACTCTGGGAGTTGGTGATGAACAGGGAATCCTGGCATGCTGCAGTCCATGGGGTCGCAAAGAGTCGGACATGACTAAGCGACTGAACTGAACTGAACAGAATAGAAAGTACTCCTGGGAGAGGCATGTTCCAATTGTAAAATGAGGGAAATGAGGTGGACAACTTCTCATGCCTTTCTGACTGTTACCATCTCTGGTTCTTGCACACAGAGCCTCTTTCAAAGCCAGGGATGCTCAGATGATTTCCCCGTTCTCTTCTAGTTGAACGGGAAACTGTCCTTTGGTGACTTCTGCACACCTTCCCAACGTCATCTACTCCTCTCACTACACCCATCCTTTAAGATTCAGCTTCAAGGCTCCTCTCCCAGCAAACCATCCTGACCTAGCACTCTCTCTCCAACACGCTTTCTTACTTTTTCCATCTTTTGCACTCAGGGTTCTGATGGACAATTGTAAACCTCCTGGAGCTACTTCCTTTTTCTTCCCAGAAATCATAATGATCTTCCCCTGGCTAAAGAGTGCTGTGGGAATTATTATTTATAAGTACAAAATTATAAATACATATTATAAATATGTATAAATACAAATTACACATAAATAAGTACGTATTATTTATAAGGATGCTGTGTGGCAATATTATAAATGAGAAGTTTATATTTATCTGAACACATATTCACAGCATAAATTCCTCTACATAAACTTCCTAACGTGTCAGAGAAGTGCATTAACTAAAATTATTGGGCCAATTAGAGAAGAATCATCTCTAATGCAACAAAAGAATCATTTGTCAAGGCAGGAGGCTCAGAGTCTCACCGAGAAGAGGGGTGCAGGAATCTAGGGTGACTATCACAGATCCCAGGAAGGAGGAGGGGTGGCCTTAACCACAGTGGGTGGGTGTTGAGTAGGAGGTTGAGGCTTCATAATAACCAAGATGGCTGAAGGTAGGAGGAGAGAATAGGGTGGTGGCATCCGATCCCAAAAGGCCAGAGCCACCTGCATACAAACAGCTACTGAGGCCTCAGCCCTCCCGTCTCATAATAGTAATAGTAACAATGACAACCACAGGAGCGAACATTTATTAAATGCTTAGTACATGCCAGGTACTATTCTGAGCTCTTTAAACATTTTAACACATTTAATCGTTTAAAAAAAAAAAAAAACTGTATGTGGAAGATACATTTTTAACTTATTTTGCAAGGGAAAAAAACTGGGGCAAGAGAGATCAAGTCACTGGCTCGAGATACACAGAACCACATCAACCTGAAAAATGCAAAGTACCTGGGCCTGAACTTACAAGCAGCACCTGTCCTGGGTAAAGTTGCTTATCCACCATGAAAATCTCAGGCCAATCATCTTCATATGATGAGATCAATAGACTGACATGATGACATCATGTGTGACCTTGACACAGAACCCACACTTGGAATCATCTGCCCCCACACTGATTAAAATTTTAAAAGTTAATTTTAAGACATCACAACATGTCAAGATGAATGTTTCCAATCTGCTTCATTTAGCTGAA
Organism: Bos indicus; assembly: GCF_029378745.1. Taxonomy (NCBI): domain Eukaryota; kingdom Metazoa; phylum Chordata; class Mammalia; order Artiodactyla; family Bovidae; genus Bos; species Bos indicus. Next base: position 43,119,120 of record NC_091780.1, on the reverse strand, counting down.
CTTACTTACTATAAATCAGCCTAATCCATATCTAACTCTTACTTGTTTAAGTCACATTGTCCCTAGCCTCTTGGCATCTTAGAAGCTCTAGCCAGGCCCTAGACTCCTCTAGGATGCCTGGTTCTTCTCATGCTAGAAATGCAGCATGCATAGTTTTATACCACCGGGCTCATTAATGTCACAGCCCCACACTCACTCACCATTAGGGTCTTCTAAAGAGAATTCACCCAGGATTCCATGGAACAGAAAGAAATTCCATGTTAAAGTGATATATTCTAGCGAGTATTTTACAGAGAAATGGCTGCATCTCTTAGTTATGCCGCTTAATCTCATAACATTTCAGAACTGAGAGGTATCTTAGAGGTCAGCCCGTTCAGTTTCTCTACTAATGTTTATTTTTTGAAACTGAGGCTTGAGGGCTAAAGTTTCTAAGGTCACAATGCTACATAGGGGAAGAATTAATATTCTTATTCTAAAATTAAGATTATTCTTTCCATTATTGTGGATGCTAATACCTTGAATTCACAGGAAAGGTCACAATCATGACAAGACTAGTATTCATGTACTGTTGGAGTTTACCATGAGCTGGTGCTCTTTGTAACTTCATACAACAAACTGTGCAGTGACAAACATAATTAATATCCCATTTTAGAGACTAAGAGATTTAAACAGTAAACGTTGAGTGATGTATTCACGTTTTCATAATTAAACAATGGGGGGCTATGAACTGAGCTCAAAGTTCCTGCCTTTCAGTCTGTACACTTGAGTAAATTACTAACTTCTCTATGTATCTCTGACCTCATTGGTAAAATGTGAATAAAATAAGAGTGTATTCATCACAGAGGTATTTTTTTCTTGAGAATTAATGTGATGATGTGTTAAATGAATGAAACTCTTAGCATCTTGCCTGACGTGGCAAGTGGGTAATAAATGTCAAGGCTTTATGTTTTTTTTTAATCACTATCTTTCTAAAACATCATACTGTTAACACAGAGTAATTACTTTAGGCTTAAGGATAAAGAAGGGTTCACTAATGCCCTAATAATTATTGTAATTGAATTAAAATTGCAACACTGAGTTTATTCCTCTTTTGATTTTCATCATCATAGAAATACTTGCTGTCAAATGAGGTTAGGAACTTTTATCATCCTGACACAACAAAAACCAATTTAATCATACCTTTTTTATACCAAGAAAAGAACAAAGAACTATTTTCATATTAATATTTAAAACTGCAAACAAAAAACTGCACCTTCCTTACAATACACTTCAGAAGCTCAAAATCAGCTGCACTGACTGGATGCAGCCTCATGGTGGTGCTAAACCACCATATAAAGCCTGGAGCTCCAGCTAAGGATCTGCAGAAACCAAACTGACACAGGACTGAAACATTCCTACTGAGTTAACCAGGAAGGTATTTGCTTTGAATTCCTACAGTTCTCTACAAACCTTGAGCAATGACCTTGACATACTGTCCCGACAAATCCATTAGTAATGCTGATTCAGTTTTTTCCCCTGGCATTGCAACAAATAAAATATACACATATATAATATTAGCCATAAAAACATCTGTGTAGCTTTATTTTTTAATGTTGTATTAATTGAGATTCTCAACATGGATTTGGCCACAGCATGTGCATACAAGATAATATTTACCTCTGCCCCATTCATCTATTGTAGATCTTAATTTCATATGTCCCTTGGAACCATTTATTAAAGTTCTTATATCTCTCAGCCCCCAAATCTTAGCTTGAAATCTCAACTCTTGACCTTCTTCCTCCACTATCTCATTTTTTAAAAGCCACAAAACTAGACTGATTTGCCCTTCATAGCATAACCCACCTCTCTTCATTTTCCTTAACTGACTTCCATAACCGTAGTTCAGACCCTTTTATGATATATGCAAGTTGTTGCAACAACCTTCAAAATTAGCCTTACAGCATTAGCTCCCAACCTCGACTGAACATCAGAACTGCATGAAGGAGCTTTAAAAAATACCCATCCCTTGGGAATCTGCTTTAATAGCTTTGGGTGGAGCCTAAAGTTGGAATTTTCTTTTCAAAGCTCCCAGTCATTATAAGGTGCAGCCACAATCAAGAACCACGTCACCACAGGTGTATCTAGCACACCATGGTCACGTTAACCTTAAACTATAAACTATCTGGGCCAAACATTTGAGTAATTTCTCCTCATCAGAAAGATTGCAAATAAGGGACTTGAAGGCCAAGCTGGATTTAGAAAAGGCAGAGGAACCAGAGATCAAATTGCCAACATCCATTGGATCACAGAAAAAGCAAGAGAGTTCAAGAAAAACATGTACTTCTGCTTTATTGACTATGCCAAAGCCTTTGACTGTGTGGATCACAACACACTGTGGAAAATTCTTCAAGACATGGGAGAACCAGACCCCCTGAACTGCCTCCTGAGAAATTTATAGGCAGATCAAGAACCAAGAGTTGGAACCAGACATGGAACAACAGACTGGTTCCAAATTGGGAAAGGAGTACGTCAAGGCTGTATATTGTCACCCTGCTTATTTAACTTATATGCAGAGTACGTCATGTGAAATGCCAGGCTGGATGAAACACGAGCTGGAATCAAGATTGCCGGGAGAAATATCAATAACCTCAGATACGCAGATGGCACCACCCTTATGGCAGAAAGTAAAGAGGGACTAAAGATCCTCTTGATGAAAGTGAAAGAGGAGAGTGAAAAAGCTGGCTTAAAACACAACATTCAAAACACTAAGATCATGGCATCCGGTCCCATCACTTCATGGCAAATAGATGGGGAATCAATGGAAACAGTGAGAGATTTTATTTTGGGGGCCTCCAAAATCACTGCAAATGGTGACACAGCCATAAAGTTAAACAACACTTACTTCTTGGAAGAAAAGCTGTGACCAACCCAGACAGCATATTAAAAAGCAGAGACATTACTTTGCCTACAAAGATCCGTCTAGTAAAAGCTATGGTTTTGCCAGTAGTCATGTATGGATGTGAGAGTTGGACTATAAAGAAAGCTGAGCACTGAAGAATTGATGCTTTTGAACTGTGGTGCTGGAGAAGACTCTTGAGAGTCCCTTGGACTGCAAGACCAAACCAGTCGATCCTAAAGGAAATCAGTCCTGAATATTCTTTGGGAGGACTGATGCTGCAGCTGAAACTCCAATACTTTGGCCACCTGATAAGAGAACTGACTCACTGGAAATGATCCAGATTCTGGGAAAGATTGAAAGTAGAATGATAAGGGGACAACAGAGTATGAGATGGTTGGATAGCATCTTCAATTCGATGGACATGAGTTTGAGCAAGCTCTGGGAGTTGGTGATGGACAGTGAAGCCTGATGTGTTGCAGTCCACGGGGTTGCAACCAGTCGGACACAACTGAGCGACTGAACTGAACTGAAGTGACTTGAAGGCCAAACCCATCCGATGGCTATATCTTATTTGGCCTGTTATTAAATTGTTCAGACTAAAGATTAAAAAAATTGGGAGATGTCACCTAAAATCCAGATTTCCTATTTCTTTTTAAAAACTGCAAGGTCTGGCCACACACAGCCCACAACCCCGAGCAACCATCTCATGGCTGCCTCCCACTAGGCATGGCACTGGCCCCTCAGCCATTCAGTCTCCTTCACTCCTTACTTACACCTGCCTGTGTGATTCATTTACACTATCTGTCTGCCACTCTTAAGAGTCATTTTAGTTTGCATCTCCTAGTCTAGAGGAAAAAGTTCAAACTGAATGATACATTTCCTCACCCACTTATTGGCGTCTTCATGCATTCATTAGACAGGTATTTATTTTGTGTCTGTGCTAGGCAAGCACTTGGAATACAAAGTTCAATATATTTTGGTCTTTTCTTTCTAACTTTACATACTGTTTCCCTTCAAGTAACTCTATTCTAACCAACAGTTGGTTTCAGAGACATCTCTCTCCTAATGTTCATAGCCTGGAGGCTAAATTCCCAAATCCTTTGCAGTTAGCTGAGGCTATAAAGACAAAGTCTGGACCAACTGGATGTGAACAGAAGTGACATGTACAACTTCCAAGTCCTGTCTGGAGAGTAAAGTTGGGTGCTCTCCATGTTCCCCTTCTGATGAGATGGAACACAGGCACAGCATTGGAGTCTCCTGGGACAAGAGCAACAGGGAGAGAGCACCTGGGTCCCTAGATGGCCTCTGTCTTCCCTGGATTGATTGCCTACCTCTTGTTATGTGAGACACCAACAATCTTCCATCTTATTATATTTCAGAATCTCTTTGTCTACAGCAGTTTACCCTACACCCTTTATTGTTTCCCAAATACACCTTAATATTCTTGCCCTCAACCTTAGCTTATACCAAAGCTTTTGTCACTAATATCCTGCCTTCTCATCTCTACTAAACTTGGCTCATCATTCAAGGCCCAGCTCAAGTAGTCCATGTTCTGTGATGCTTGTTATCTTCCTTTCTCTGTTCTCCCATTGTTTGACTTTCTACTTGATGAGACTTATCAAATATTATCATATTTAATAAACAGGGCCTATACTTATGTTGTCATAGCTCTCTCAAACTCCAGGTCCAGAATTTAAATCAAAATTTGAGATTTTACATACCATAAATACAGAAGAATATTCAGAGCCCAGTATTCTGTTACTAATGCCTCTTGTGGAAAAATAATCTGTATTATCAATTCATGCTCAGTTTGTTATCTTTTAGCACTCTTGAATCTTTCTATTTCAGCTACAAAGCTAAGCCTTTCCAAGTCTTTAAAATTGTGGCTTTTTCCTTGATATTTAAGCTAAATTCCTTACTCTTGCTTCTAAACAAATTTGTCAACCCACTGGATACACATCTCTAAGAATAATAAATGCACTGAGAAGATCAAGGGTTCAAGCTTGAATGGTGATGAAGAGTCATCTTGTAGTCCTCTCATACTCGGGATATGAGAATCTCTAGGACAACATTAGAGGGAGAAAGCAGAAGATGCACTTGGGGAAGGAAATTAATATGGAAAATAGGTGCCAGGGAGTGAATATATTCCAGAAGAAAACATATTCCAAAAGAATATATATTCCAGAAGAATAGTAAATAAAAAGGAAAAGGAAAAGAAAAAAGGAAGATAATTCAGATACAGGAGAAAGGTGAGACTAGCAACTATGAGGCAAAAGGTTAGCATAAGGGAAAGGCATGTACAAAATGAAATGCCAGTGAAGAAGAGTTGAATCCAATAACCTCAAAATGCTTCCTATCTGATCGGATACTCTTAAGAGATCATTATAAACACTGAAGTGCAGACTACCACTCCACCAACTTTAGGAAAACCGCTATGTGGTTGGTACAAAAGAAACATCAAAGGGAGGTGAAAATTAAATTTATAGCAGATCTCGATAAAGTTACTAAGTTACTCTGCTGCTGCTGCTGCTAAGTTGCTTCAGTCGTGTCTGACTGTGTGACCCCATGGACGGCAGCCCACCAGGCTCACCCATCCCTGGGATTCTCCAGGCAAGAACACTGGAGTGGGTTGCCATTGCCTTCTCCAATGCATGAAAGTAAAAAGTGAAAGGGAAGTTACTCAGTTGTGTCCCACTCTTCGCGACCCCATGGACTGCAGCCTAAAATAAAAACAATACAGCTGTGTTTCAAATCAAGTAAAGAATAGCAGACAGCGTTTTTTAAAAACACCCATGTTTTTTTGTTGTCGTTGTTTTTTATTTTTTAAGACAAATCTTGGCTCTTGAAGTTTTGTCCTATCACACAAAAAAGCTAGAGGTTGAGAGGTGAGATCTTTAAAGCATAAAAGGTAATCATCCTGAGATAAAAGGTAATCACACTAAGATAAGATAAAAAAATAACTCAAAGACTTAAACCTATGTCTTAAACTACAAAACGCCTAAAAGAAAACACAAAAGCCTCATGGCATTGGTCTTGGCAAAGATTTCTTGGCTATGACACCAAAAGCACAGACAACAAAAGCAAAAACAGACAGATGGGTCCACAGCACACTTGGAAAATTCTGGGTATCAAAGGGCCTGGTGAAAAGGCAACCTACGGAATGGGAGAAATGTTAGAACATCAAAAATATGATAAGATCCAGAATATAAAGAACTCCTACAACTCAACAACAAAAAATCAAATATCCCAATTTATAAAATGGGTGAAGGACCTCAACAGACATTCCTCCAAAGAGGATATGCAAATGGCCAACAAACATATGAAAAAATGCTCAACACATCACTCATCATCAGAGAAATGCAAATCAATATCCTAATGAGATATCACCTCACACCCATTAGAATGGCTACTATGATTAAAAAAAAAAAAAAAAACAGAAAACAACAAATGCTGGTGAGGCTATGGAGATATGGAGAAACCGAAACTCACGCACTTGGGATTTTAAAATGGAGCAACCACTATGGAAAATGGTATGGTGATTCCTCAAAATATTAAAAGCACAACTACCATATGATCCAGCAGCAATCCAATCCAATTTCTAAGAATATATCCATGGAATTGAAAGTAGGGTCTCGAAGAGGTATTTGCACGCCTACCTTCATAGCAGCATTATTCACAATAGCCAAGAAGTGGAAGCAAGCCAAATATCCCTCCAGAGATGAGTGGGTACACAAAATGTGGTATATATATACAATGGAATATCATTCACTGTTTAAAAAGAAGGAAATACTGCCATATGCTACAACATGGATGAACCTTGAGGACCTTATGCTAAGTGAAATAAACCAGTCACAAAAAGACAAATCCGGTATAATTCCACTTAAATGAGGCATCTATAAGCCTTCCCAGGTGGTGCAGTGATAAAGAATCCACCTGCCAACGCAGGAGACTCAAGAGATACAGGTTCAATCTCTAGGTAGGGAAGAACCCCTGGAGTAGGAAATGGCAACCTGCTCCAGTATTCTTGCTTGGAAAATTCCATGGGCAGAGGAGCCAGAGGAGCCAGAGGAGCCTGGTGGACTATAGTCCATGGGGTCACAAAGAATTGGACATGACTGAGCACACACAAAGGAGTCAAATTCACAGAAACAAAGTAGAATGGTGGTTCCCAACGGCTGAAGGAGAGGGGATAAGGGCATCATTGACATAGTTCCAGACGAAAGATGAAAAAGTTCTGGAGATACGTTTCACAACAATAAGAAGATACTTTACTGAACTGTACACGTAAAAATGGTTAGGAAGGCAAATTCCATGGTTTTTTTTTTCTTTTTTTTTTTTCCTTTTACCACAATGGAAAAAAAAGGAGAAGAAAAAGAGAACACAGGACACCATGATATTTCTTTAATCACTGCCACCATCAGTGTGGCATCAGTGATGTATCAACATATGGTCAAAACGAGGATGAAAAATAGGAAGGGTCCTATCTGCACCATTTTATCTCTGGGATAAAGAAATGCAGAAATCAGTGACAAATTAATCCCAGGACCACACCTCTTCTGTATTCCCATTATTCATTACTCGGTAATTGCTGACCAATTCCCGTCTCTCTCTCTAGATGGCGGCAATGGTGACCGCCTTTGCTACCACAGACTAGACTGCAATTCTATATAGCCTAGTTACAAAGAGCAAGCACTCTAATATCTGTTGCACTCAATCTGAAATTACTTATGTGCAAAGACATTCTTAGCTGATACCCAAAAAAGGTTTTCAAATTGGACTGTAGATGTCTCTGAGATAAAATGCTAACAACAGCTGAGTCATTGAACTATAGCTGAGACTCTATAGTTGAGCATTTGAAGACATTTATATCTCAGGGAGAAAAAGGAATCAGCTATGTCATGCATCCATTAACTTGGTACCAATAAATTCAACCTAATGGAGTCATGTCTTCCAGGGTGAGTTCTGAGAATTTAGAGTGAGCAGAAAGCCTGTGATGTGAGAAGGGAACCTGGCACTTATCCCAAAGGACAGATCTCCCGAAATGCTTTACTTGTTGCTCAGTCATGTCTGTGGAGAAGGCGATGGCACCCCACTCCAGTACTCTTGCCTGGAAAATCCCATGGACGGAGGAGCCTGGTGGGCTGCAATCCACGGGGTCGCTAAGAGTCGGACACGACTGAGCGACTTCACTTTCACTTTTCACTTTTATGCATTGGAGAAGGAAATGGTAACCCACTCCAGTGTTCTTGCCTGGAGAATCCCAGGGATGGGGGAGCCTGGTGGGCTGCCATCTATGGGGTAGCACAGAGTCGGACACGACTGAAGCGACTTAGCAGCAGCAGCAGCAGCAGCAGTCGTGTCTGACTCTTTGAGACCCCATGGACTGGAGGTCCTCTGTCCATGGATTTTTCCCAGCAGTAATACTGGAGTGGGTTGCCATTTCCTTCTCCAGGGGATCTTCCCAGTCCAGGGATCGAACCCAGATCTCCGGCATTGCAGGTGGATTCTTTACCATCTGAGCCCCCAGGGAAGCCCTGCTGTTATCACACCACACTGCAATTTTCCAGCTCCCTAAGAATCACAACTGCTCAACTAGCATAAGTAATCATCCACATTGGACTAGTGGCTACTTACCAGCTATGGCTATGAGAAAGAAGTCATACTATTCATTTGCTAATCTAGTAGTGGTCTGTGGGTTTTATAAATAGATTTGATCTGCCTATGTGATTACTGTCTAGGTTCCTTGGCATTTGAATACATCTCTAGGAGGAAAGCAAGTCAGTTCTGGCATCTCAGCTGAAATCCCAGCTCCCATACTTAGCAGCAGGGTGACCCTGGGCAAGTCATTAGCATTGGAGCCTTAGATGTGTCATCTGTAAAAACAGGACCAATAAAAGCTCTTCCCTGAGGATGTTATATAAATTAAATGAAGGAATCCACTCAGAACGTGGCATATAGTGGATGCTCAGTAGACATTATTTGCCTAGCTTCTTCCTCACTTTCAAGCAAAGGTCAGCAAATGTTTTCCATCAAGGATCATACAGTAAACATTCTAGGCTTCACAAGCCATTGGTCTCTGTCACAACCACTCAATTTTGTCACTGCAGGACAAAAGTAGCCATAAATGATGAGCACAGCTATGTTCCAATAAAATATTATTTTAGAAATTAGGCCTTGGGCCAGTTTTGGCCCATAAGCTATAGCTGCCATTCCTTAACACTTAAACCACATATGTCCAGACATCAGACTAAGCTAATTTTTCATCATTCTTTTGGATTTTGCTTGCCCAGGGACAGAGGAGCCTGGTGGGCTGCCGTCTATGGGGTTGCACTGAGTCAGACATGACTGAAGCGACTTAGCAGCAGCAGCAGCAGACGTGTCCTTGTCCCCTTTCTCTTCATTGCTTTTATTTCTTGAATGTATCAGAGCAAATAAGTGTAGTTCAATGGACTGACTCATTTCTTCACTTTTAATTTTAGGCCTTGAGAAGCCCCATAGGAGGTAAGCACTCAGACCTGGGATGCTCGTTTACCTTATCCACACAAGAGGTTCTCGGGAAATCAGCCACGTTTGAGGAAGATTCCCTCAACCTGCACAGAGACTGGAAGAGGGACCATCACTTAAGAACTCACCGAACTAACTGAGTAGCTTTCATTAACGGAGAAGGATGGGTTGCAACTTATTTCCCAGGTTTTAAAATACTGCATAACCAATATATTTGCATTCATTTGTGTATGTATAAAGCACTTCTTAAAGGACATTAGAACTGAAAACAACAATGATCACTGGCGAGGTGGGAACTCAAATTGAGGGACAAGGATGGGAGAGAGAGTTAATGGAATATTTTTTAAAGTTTATAATGGTTTTGTTTATTTTTATTGATGTATAGTTGACTTGCAATGTGTGTTAGCTTCTGGTATACAGCAAAGTGACTCAGTTACACATATATAAACACATTCCTTTTCATATTATTTTCTATTATGGTTTATTACAGGATATTGAATATAGTTCCCTATGCTATACAGTAGGACCTTGTTGTTTATCTATTTTATATATAGTGGCGTATATCTGCTAATCCCAAACTCCTACCCTTTTCTCCTTTGGTAACCATAAGTTGTTTTTGTTTTTTTTTTTTTCTATGTCTGTGAGGCTGTTTCTTAAGCATAAGTTTTTAAACCATGTGAAAACATACAATCTAGTCAAAGAAATTAATTTTTCTGATGAATTAAAAATTCAAACTAAGAACAAATCTTTCACATTCACAAAACCAGCCTAGAAAGAGAAAGACATACATGTGAGAGGTGAAGAATGACAAGAACATAAAGCATCTAAGACTCTCACGTGTCTCATGACTCCCAGGTATCCCCAGGGACTCTATGGCAGTCCATAGTTTTAGACCAGGCCACAGTTCCTCCCATGGAGTCCCACATGCCATGCTGAGATGCTTTCCAGCACCTCCATCTCTCTTGCTGCTGACTCGTTTATTCCTGCCTTCAAATAAGCTTTAACTTTTTAAATAGAAACTTTTATCTGACCTCACTTTCCACTACCATACTTTCTCTCATATGGCTTTCACAACTCAGTCCTGGGAGTCATTAGGAATGATTCTCTCTCACTTCTTAACCATCTATAACCCAGCTTCTACCTCTGCTCTTTCATGAAGTCCCCTTTTCTCTAAGGTCCTCACTGACTCTTTACAACAAATCTAGAGGTTGGTTTTTCTCCTTCATCCTTACTGTTCTTGTACTCCATTTTGCAAAGAACAAAGCTGATGTTCATCTTACTAAACATCTCTTCTCCCTTCATTTACTTAGTACCACAGAATTCGGTTCCTTCCTCAACCCCACTCTGGGCCGCTTTCATATTCCTGCCTCATAACTGGGCTAAAACTTGAGACATCCTTTTCTCTTCTCCATCTATCCTCATTCTCTCAGGGAATTCTTCTCTTCCCAAGACTTTATTTAGTGGGAAGAGAAAGCAGACAGGGCTTGAAGCATGGCTCTATGACATACTAGCTGTGCAGGTTAAGGGAAGTAATTTAATCTCTGTGAACTCATTTCCTCCACTCTAAAGCAGGGATCCACCCACTCTTTCATTCAACAGTCTTCACTGAGCACCTACTATGTAGCAGACAATGTTCTGGGTACATGAGATTCACTAGCAAACTAAACACATGAGTATTTCTACCCTCACAGAGCTCCCAGTCTAGCAGAGGGAGACAAAAAATTAACAATAATATACATGCTAAATAAGAGAATTATATAAAATGTCAAAATAAAGTAAGAGCTGAAGACAAGAATAGAGGTCAGGATACACCTTTTAAAAGGTGATCAGGGTAAGCTACCCTGTCTGCGTGTTTAGTTGTGTTCAACTCTTTGTGACCCTATGGACTGTAGGCCGCCAGGCTGCTCCACCCATGGGCATTCTCCAGGCAAGAATACTGGAGTGGGTTGCCATGCCCTCCTCCAAGGGATCTTCCTGATCCAGAAATCAAACCTGCATCTGTTATGTCTCCTGCATTGACAGGTGGGTTCTTTACCACTAGCACCACCTGGGAAATCCAAGCTTCCCTAAGAAGCTAATATGTGAGCAATCACTCAGAAGAGAAGGAGGAATTAAAAAACTGACAGAGAAGGTACAGCCAGAGGGAGCTGACAAAGGTCTGAAAGGCAGAAGTGTGCCTAGCTTATTCTAGGGACAGCAAAGGGGCCAAAGTGGGAACGGAGTGAAGTGAGCATAGGAAAGAGCAACTGGAAATGAGTCAGAGAGGAGCTGCGGGGGGTGGAGGCGGAGGGGTGGGAGCGGTGATCCATGTAGGGCCCCTGAATGCCATAGGAGCTGTTGTGGGGTTTTGAGTGGGGTGACATAATCTGATTTATTTTTTAAGGATCACTCTGGCTGCTCTGTTGGGAACAGACTTTAGGGGAAGCAGGGTGGAAGCAGAGAAACCAGCAAGGAGGCTACTGCAATAATCCAGGCAGGAGGTGATGGCAGCTAGGACCAGAGTGGGTGCACTGGAGAAGTGGTCAATTTAAGATTAAAAAAAAAAAAAACACACCTGGTAGGGTTGTTATGAGAATCTTATGAAGGCATGACTGCAGGTACAGTGCCCAGTACATGCCTGATAACAGGAAGATGTTACCTTCCTAAGTGGCTTAGGTGTTAAAAAAAAACAAACTTTGCCTGCCAACACAGGTGACTCAGGAGATGAGAAAAGGGTTCAATCCCTGGTGGGGAAGAGCCCCTGGAGTAGGAAATGGCAACCTATTCCAGTATCCCTGCCTAGAGAATCCCATGCACAGAGGAGCCTGGCGGGCTAGTGTCCATGTGGTTGCAGAGTTGGATACCACTGAGCACGCACGCCTGCACACTTACTATATTTTTCTGGTCAAATATGGGTCACCATATGGAAGAGATCAAAGCTAGAATGTAATACCCAAGGTCAACTGACCTGGGGATTGACAGTCACCCTCACCTGAAGTATTGAAAGGAGGTTGGGCTGAGGAGGGGGCTTAATCTCCTTTTAGCTTTTTACCTCATAGCCCAACTCCAGGACAATATTTCCCATGGCCTACACTCCCTCTTAAAAGTTTCATCATCTACTCAACATCAGTGCATATGTTTTTAAAAACTACCTGCCTCACCTCCATCTCAAGATGTTTCTTCTGTTACAACTACCCCAGTACTAGAGGCTGAAAACTTAGCTTCATCTTTGTAGAATTATGGAATAAAAGATGCTTCCTTTGGAAGTTGGTATAATGCCATCATCTGTTTAAAACATCTCTACCTACAAAAAAGAACAAGGCCCAGAATGGAGCATGACTAGCTGTGAGCCACTCTTTGTCTGTAATGACTGGGCAAGGTCTGGAACTGGTTTTCTGGATCCCGGTCACGTCGTCAACAGCCCTCCCCACATTCACCCGTCACCCATTTCCACAGCCCCTTACACTGGCTGCCAGAGGCATCTCTGTATACGTCACCACCATGGCTGCCGTGACCATCTTTCCTGTCACTGCCCATGAGGCCTTCCAGAAAGGCTATTGGAGGCCACGGCCTATGCTGCTTCAAGTGTGCTGGCTCTGGGTTCAACTCCTGGCTCTGCACTCACTAGCTGTGAGGCCCTGAGCCAGTTTCCTAATCACACTCTGCCTTGCCATCTTCATCTGAAAAGTTCTTACCTCCCAGGACTTAGTAGAACAAGGCATGTAAGGCCCTTAGCACAGAACCAGCGCAAATAACAGCCCAAGAAGGAGCATGAGTTACCGTGAGCTGTGTGACTATTCTCAGTCCCTTTCAGAGAAGTTACCACAGATGTCTGGTGAACAAATTCTACTTGCCTTGGTCTGGCCATCAGGGCCTGGCAGCAACCAGGTCTATTAAAGGTATGGAAATGTAGTGCTCCCCGCTCACTGACCTTCTGATTGAGAAATTCTCTGTGCCCCAGTACCATGCTCATTCCCAATCCCCACCTCCATGTTTTGGTTTTTGCTCCTGCCTGAAATGCTCAGCTTAGTTCTCTCTGTCTAAATCCTGGCACATCTTTCAAAGCCTCAGTAAAATCTTATTATTTCACAAGGACTTCCGAGGCAAATCTTAGCTCTGCTGCTATTATTTCTTCTCTTCAATACTGCAGTATTTACATGCGGTACACACTGGTCACTTTCTTGTGGAAAGGCATGGGAGCGTTTAGGTAATAATATGCGTTCTAGAGCAAACTGCCTGGTCTCTCTCAGCCTCGGTCTCCTCATACATAAAATAGGGTTAATATTAGGGTTGTTGTGAAGATTGGACACACAAATACTTAGTAAAAAACAATTATTAATATATGTAACTAGTATTATATATTGCTGTTAACTTTTCCCTCTTTGTTTTATATATTTCCATCTTCTTTCTCCAGGTCATTCCATCCATATGTACTATACTTTTATCTAGTATCCTATATCACAGCTTACATTAATGAGCTGAGTTCTGAAAATTTTGATTTCTCTTTTTAAAGATTTCATTACATCTAATAATTTGCTCTAAAAGTACAGATTTGCCCAAAATATCACCTCCCCATCTCAGAGCCCATAGATGGTACAGAATACAGGGAGCATGGTTATTAGCCAGAGGAGGAAGATTGAAGAAAAGAAAAAATCCTGAAAAACTAGAACTGTCTGGTCTTTTTCTACAAAAGTTAATATTGGAGACATGGAAGCTATTCTGGGGTTAAAACCAACAAATCAGAAAAGCACTGAGGGTAAGTGGAACTTTGCATTCACATATCCCTGAAGTACTGGTACGTGTGCTTGGCTACTGTTGTACTTTGTTTTGTATTTCACTCAAGCGGGTCCACCACTCCCCAGGAGCAATGTTAGGTCTAAGCAACACCAACCAAGAGTTCCACACCAGCAGGCACACAGACATGCAGAGTTCCTGGCTGAGGCCACTGTCACCAGGCAGTGACCATTGTATGTTCTTTTCTTTCTTTGGGGAATCAACTATGTTTATCAACAATAGCAAGACATTTTATAACAGGGAGGGGAGGATTTCACCTTTTCCCAGCAATACTTCCAAAAATCAGGTAAGAAACCATCTAGATTAAGAAGACCATCCTCACCTCTATTTTTTCCCATATGGCCTCATAGTTGTCCTGGTGTTGAATATCTTGCATCAGTTTCTGAATTAAAGCAGATTTTGCAGCAGAATGGCTCTCATTTTTCTCAGAGGATGAGACTCTCTCTGACTTCTCGTCTGCATATTTTTTCATGCCAGAGAGAGGCATGCCCAGTTCCTCGTCAGAAAGAAGGTCACTCAAGGGACCAGATTCCACACTCTCCCCGAGCGAAGAGGCTATGTCACTGGAAGAGCTTGGAGACACCCTGCCTAGCCTCGTATGCTTCTTCTTGACATGGTATGTTGGATACATCTCAGAATCTGAGTTCATTTCAGACAGTTCCCAGTCATCAATATTCTGAATGGTTTCTCCTCTGGGTTTCTGAGGCAGCAGCTTTGTTAGGTTTTCCAACTTCAGAGCTAATACTTCTGTCTGCTTGAGGTGAGAGGGCAGTGCCAGGTACTCATCAGAGCCATACCAGGCCTCCACAACCTGACCGTTCCTGGTGATGTGACTTGGGGAGGAGGAGTAGCTGCTTTTGCCTTTGTGCTCTGAAAGAGGGGGTCCTAGAGATGTGACGCTGTCAGAGCTAGCAGAGGACTCGCTGCTTTGAGTAAAAGGTGGTGAACTGGATGTTTCTGACTGCACTGGCAATTTGGCGTTCCCACTGCTCTGGTGACACGGCTCCAGTGAGGAGGTGGAGGCAGACTCTGCCTCTGGCCTCTGTCTGGCCTTGGAAGGACTAGAAGGAATTGCATTCGGCACTGTCGCGCTCCTAGTGTTTTTGGCTTGCTTGTCTGAACTGGGTTCCTGTTTAGGGGCCTGGCATGGAGGCATCTCTTCTCCGGTCTTGTGGGGCTTTTTCAGTCGAAGCTTCTCTTTATGGCAGTCGTTGAGCCTCCCCAGGCTGGAGGAGATCTCCTTAATGTGACTTCTAACTGTATTTTCAAGATTCCCATCCCCCATCTTGTGCAAACACTCATATGACTGGCTGGCGGCAGAGGGGCTGTTGGGGTAAGAAGACTGTAACACCAGGCACAGCTTAGACCTGTCAGGAGGATCCACCAGGGATGGGGTGCTTCTGCTCATCTCAGGCTTCAGATCGACCATCTGCTTCTTTCCACTAGGGCCTTTCAGATTATTCTTAACTGTCTCGTCTTTAAGGAAAAATCCTCTTTTTGGCAACGTGGGCTGTGTGGGAGAGTCCTCATTATAGTTAAAGCAGTCTCTGATGGATCGCTTGGGGGTTGTGTTTTCACAAGCAAGAGGCTGTGGATTCTTCGCCCCATGTTGGGAAGAGGAATCAGATTCTTGCTTCACAGCTTCTGAAGCGGGTTGAACAGCATTTGTCGGAGCTTCCACTGAAGATGATGGCCCCTGCATTAAGCCTGGTTGCTCCTCCACTGTGCACGCATTATTTTCCTCACTTCTGCCTGTGTCATCTGCTGAAAGAGATACTTGAGACGCCTCCTCGCTCACAGCTTCACTGAAGTTGGAAGGGACGGAGTCAGGAGCCACCGAAAGTAACCCAACGCTTCGGATAAGCTCGGGGAACTCCTTTTCCATCTCACTGTAGCTCCACGAGTCGAAGGGTTTGGTTTTGACCTGGCTAGAGGTCATATCACCCAGGCCACCGAGCAAATCCTCACTTGGGCTGTAGTCAGATAATTCGAAAGCAGTAATACCGCAATCCAGAGACAAGTAATTTTGAGAGCATTTGATTGTTAACTGTCCAGAGTCATCTACTTCTGTTAGAGCATCAAGCCGGCCCTGAAACAGACAACGGAAATGGTTTCAGCAAATGTAACATTACACTCATCTGCTGGGCACATGAGATTCTCAGCAGAAGCCACGATACAGGCCCAAAATGCATCAATCTCAATTGCTTCTGGTTTGAGGTACAGAAAGGCACATTCATTAATTACCATATTGCTTTACATAGTATCCTGTTCTTAAATATTTAAGGATTTTTCTTCAATCTGGAGAACAGAGCCTTGGTCAAGGCCAATCCAAAAATAACCATTCCTTGGCTGCGATCCAAAAGTCTACAAATAATAAATGCTGGAGAGGGTGTGGAGAAAAGGGAACCCTCTTACACTGTTGGTGGGAATGCAAACTAGTACAGCCACTATGGAGAACAGTGTGGAGATTCCTTAAAAAACTGGAAATAGAACTGCCTTATGATCCAGCAATCCCACTGCTGGGCATACACACTGAGGAAACCAGAAAGGAAAGAGACACGTGTACCCCAATGTTCATCGCAGCACTGTTTATAATAGCCAGGACATGGAAGCAACCTAGATGTCCATCAGCAGATGAATGGATAAGAAAGCTGTGGTACATATACACAATGGAGTATTACTCAGCCATTAAAAAGAATACATTTGAATCAGTTCTAATGAGGTGGATGAAACTGGAGCCTATTATACAGAGTGAAGTAAGCCAGAAGGAAAAACATAAATACAGTATACTAACGCATATATATGGAATTTAGAAAGATGGTAACAATAACCCGGTGTACGAGACAGCAAAAGAGACACTGATGTATAGAACAGTCTTATGGACTCTGTGGGAGAGGGAGAGGGTGGGAAGATTTGGGAGAATGGCATTGAAACACGTAAAATATCATGTAAGAAACGAGTTGCCAGTCCAGGTTCGATGCACGATACTGGATGCTTGGGGCTAGTGCACTGGGATGACCCAGAGGGATGGTATGGGGAGGGAGGAGGGAGGAGGGTTCAGGATGGGGAACACATGTATACCTGTGGCGGATTCATTTTGATATTTGGCAAAACTAATACAATTATGTAAAGTTTAAAAATAAAATAAAATTAGAAAAAAATAAAAAAATAACCATTCTTGCCCTGATTTTCTATTTTACAATAGTGTACTGTTCACTTAGTAAGCATTTGTGAAGTGATGCCTTAAGTAGTAATATTTCTGAAAACAAATTAATATGAGTGTAAAATCTCCATGTATATCTCTTTAGCTTATCACTCCATCACCTGCTACAGTGGTAAGCTCATAGTAAATGCTCAGTAAATATTTTAAAGTAGAATAATTAATTATAGTAAGTCTGCTGTGTTAAAGATATGTTCACAAATCACAGGAAGATGAAATACTGAATTTTCATACATAACAAAAACAGTTTAAGACCAGCTTCTACTGTCCCCATCTGTGTGAAGGTAAACACGAGAATCCTGGGAAAAATTAATGTGCTTCAAAAGTGTATCTTTGTAGCCCCCAACCCTTCCTCTGTGTGTATTCTCCCATACTCTCCCACCCTGACGCCCACTTCATCTGTGTATGTTAGATACCAAGTGCCCACCTTCCTTCAAAGTAGGCTGACTTGAAATTCCCTTATGCTAAAAAATAGTATTATAAGTGTTTTTAATTTAATCATTGGTTGTGTGACTAAGGCTTTTATCTCATTACTAATGCAGTTTCTAACATCACACAACAAATGGGGAGAGTTTTAATTGACGATTTGCTTGGGACAGAAGGGCCCCTGGCATCCGACATGCCTACAAGGCTGAAGGAATAGCTGGTCTAATCTAGCCCTTTAGGAGACGAAGAAAAACTGCAGAGTGAAATCTCTGTGCTCCTGAGGGAGGAATGGGGTGAGCACGACTCTGTTATTTCAGTTGGGTTATCCCAAGATCTGATCTCTCCAGGCCCTTATATCAGGTTTTTTGGCTCATTTGTTTGTTTGGATAGGGGAGGTTCTCTCTCTTCAGACCTTGCCTTTATCTCCTATTCCCTTCAGTCTTATTCCACAACATCCAGGTAAGTAATAATAATGAAAAGCCTCATTTTATTTTTAAGCCTAAATCTCCTCATCTTATAAATGGGGATGGTTCTTTATTACTATTACTTTTCCACTTAATCCTCAAAACGATTTTCTCCTGGGGTCTGTACTGTTGTCCCTGTTTTATGTAAGTGGCTGCTGCTGCTAGGCCACTTCAGTGGTGTCCGACTCTGTGCGACCCCATAGACGGCAGCCCACCAGGCTCCCCCGTCCCTGGGATTCTCCAGGCAAGAACACTGGAGTGGGTTGCCATTTCCTTCTCCAAAGCGTGAAAGTGAAAAGTTAAAAGTGAAAGGGAAGTCGCTCAGTCCTGTCCGACTCTTAGCAACCCCATGGACTGCAGCCTACCAGGCTCCTCCATCCATGGGATTTTCCAGGCAAGAGTACTGGAGTGGGGTGCCATTGCCTTCAGTGGAGCCTGAGCCAAAAGAAGGTGCATAACTAGCACAGGGCCTGGTGACTAAAGCTGAGCTAAGCCTTAAATGAAGGCTGTCTGACCCAGAGTCCACACTCTGACCTTTGTGCCAACATTTTCTGACTCACTGGGTGCTATTTTAAACTGGATATGTCCCCTCCTCCAGTATGCCTTCCACATTGCCACCAGAGTAATCTTTACAAATTGCAAGTCTGACGCTATTACTTCTTTGCTTAAAGTCTTTTGTTAGCTTCCTGCTGCTAGATTAAAACTCAAACCCTTCAAAGACAGATATGAAGAGGCCTCTCTCAAGCCACCTGTCTGTCCAAGGCTGTACTCAGCCACAGCATCATCATTTCATTTTTTGAATATATTGTGTTTTTTCTGCCTCAGAACCTTTGCACATGCTATTTCCTCTGCCAATAAAGCTTCCCACCTATAACACCCCTAACTAGTTAACTCTTACTCACCCCTCAGACCTCAGATCAAGTTTTATTTCTTCAAGATTCTAAAGTCCCACGTAAATCAGAATCTTTTATAATCTCTCAAAAAACTATGTTGTTTTTCCTGAAACATTTATCTCAATCTTTAAATACATACTATTGTGATTCTTTGATTAATCTGTTTATCCAAGTGGTTTGTAAGTACCACAAAGGTATAAATCACATAGAAAATGGCTTGCTCACCAGGATAACCACAACATTTATCATAGTGAGCTGCAGAGAGTAAGCGTTCAAAGATACATCTGTTGAATGAATGAAGGCATTTGGGAATGTATGTCTATGCCTTCATGAAGTTTATTCCTCTGATTATGTAGTTTTAGTTGACTCCAGTGATTAAATGCCCAAACTTCAGAGTTAAATGGACACAACTGAAGCAACTTAGTGTGCATGCATGTATTGGAGAAGGCGATGGCACCCCACTCCAGTACTTTTGCCTAGAAAATCCCATGGACGGAGGAGCCTGGTAGGCTGCAGTCCATGGGGTCGCTAGAGTTGGACACGACTGAGCGACTTCACTTTCACTTTTCACTTTCATGCATTGGAGAAGGAAATGGCAAGCCACTCCAGTGTTCTTGCCTGGAGAATCCCAGGGACATGGGAGCCTGGTGGGCTGCCATCTATGGGGTCACACAGAGTCGGACATGACTGAAGTGACTTAGCAGCAGCAGCAGCAGCAGAGTTAAATTCTAGCTTATGCATTAATTATTCATATGACCATGAACCAGTAGCTTGATGTCACTAAGCTTCATTTCCCTCATCTGTGAAAATGAAATAATAAGCCATGTCATAGGGCTGCTGCAAGCCTTAAAGACTCTGTAAGACACAAGTCTGGCACATGGATAGGTACTCAATGAATCCTTACCCTTATTACTTATTTTATATACATCACACTTTGCTGTGATATAAATTGTCCTGTGGTTAAGTGCTAGTGGAAGAACACGCAAAGTGCAATGGTGTGAGTGCTTGCAAGGGCCAATGTGTTCCCACTGTGAGGCTGAGCATCATTCAGGTAAAGTGCTTACCACACTGTCTGGCATATGGTAAGTTCTTAATCAATGTTTGCTATTGTGTTAATACTATTAAGTTATCACTACCTGTGCGACTACCTCTCTTAACCTCAGTCTTCTTATTTGTAAGATGGATTTTACAATATCATCTGTAAAATAAGGATAACAGCACTCACTCTCCCTACTTTCCAGAACTGTTTGAGGATCTAACAAAATTGTGATGGTGATTCCTAACATTTAATAACATATGTTATTCATCTTTGACTACCTAGTGCCTTATAAAGAGTAAGAAATCAGGCTCCTCTATCCATGGAATTCTCCAGGTAAGAATACTGGAGTGGGTTACCATTCCCTTCTCTGGTGGAATCTTTCCAACCCAGGAATCGAACTCGGGTCTCCTGCATTGCAGGCAGATTCTTTACCATCTGAGCCACCAGGGAAGTCAATAAATATTTAGGGGAGGTAGAAAGAAAGGAAGGGAGGGAAGAAATTATTATTATCACAGAAGAGATCAGTTATTATTATCACAGAAGAGATCAGTTATTATTATCACAGAAGAGATCAGTTAAGAGAGGGTTTTGCTTGTTTTATTTAATTATTCCTAAGTTTATATCCTTAAACAATCATTTAACCTCTCTTAAATTCAGTTTTGAGAACTGAATGGAAAAATGAAACTATTTTTTTAATGGAAGCATAACTGAAGTATATTTTTTAACTGAAGCAACTGATTTACAATATTGCATTATTTTCATATATACAGCAAAGTGATTCAGTTACATATATGTTTTTTCACATTCTTTTCCATTATAGGTTATTCTGATACTGAATATTGTTCCCTGTGTTATATAGTAAATCCCCTGTTATTTATCTATTCTATATATATAGTTGTGTATACCTATTAATCCCGTACTTTTCATTTATCCCTTTTCCCTTCCTTTTCCCTTTGGTAACCATAAACTTGTTTCTATATCTGTGAATCTGTTTCTGTTTTATAAATAAATTCATTTATGTTATTTTTTATATTCCACTTAAAAGTGATATAATTTAGTATTTGTCTTTCTCTTTCTGACTTATTCATTTAGTATTGCACTCTATAAGTCCATCCATGTGGCTGCAAATGGAACTATGCAAATGGAACATAGTAACAAATGTTACTATGGATGAGTAACATTAAAATGGAACTACTTTTAATATCCATTTCCTTTCTTACTAAATGAAACAATAAACATAAATTATCACAATTTCTGAAGTATAGAAAATTTCAGGATAACACATTTTGGTACAATTTTGAGCTTTGCCCTAAAGTATTTTTCATTTGTTTGTTCAGCTGGCTTTGTTTCAGTAACACATTTGCCAATTTGTTTATAAGATATGATCTACTCCATATTTAAATAAAGGAATAAAACTCATTTTGTTTTTGTAAGGACAGAAAGAAAGAGAACTTGCCACTTTCTCAATTTTCAAACCTATTCTATAATGGGCTCTGAAACTCAACTGATTTCTAGAAAAGAAACATGAATTCACCTTCACTGGAATACATCTACTATTTTAGATTATCAGCATGTTTAATGCCATTTCCTTATTCATTCTACAAATCTTTCACAGCTGAATTTATTCTAATAAAGCTGAGAATTTTATCCTAATTCTCTTCCTATTTTCCACAGTTTCAGTGTGTTGGCAAAAATAAAACTGACAAAAAATAGGATCAAAAATCCATAGCTTCAAAAAGGATAGTAACACAGACAGTGCTTCAGTTCATAGAGAAATGTTCACAAAGCAGATGGCTTTGAACCCACTGTTCCTTTACCCCTTCATTCAATGTATTCTTGCATGTCTACACGAAAGCTAAAAACTGACTCCAAACATGAAAACGCACTAAACTGCTTCCAACTGAATCTGTAAATAGTTGTTGAGCTCATAGTGTGGGGACCATCAGTCAGTTCAGTTCAGTTCAGTTATCAGAGTCTTTTCCAATGACTCAACTCTTCGCATGAGGTGGCCAAAGTACTGGAGTTTCAGCTTTAGTGTCATTCCTTCCAAAGAAATCCCAGGGCTGATTTCCTTCAGAATGGACTGGTTGGATCTCCTTGCAGTCCAAGGGACTCTCAAGAGTCTTCTCCAACACCACAGTTCAAAAACATCAATTCTTCGGCGCTCAGCTTTCTTCACAGTCCAACTCTCACATACATACATGACCACAGGAAAAACCATAGCCTTGACTAGACGGACCTTTGTTGGCAAAGTAATGTCTCTGCTTTTGAATATGCTATGTAGGTTGGTCATAACTTTCCTTCCAAGGAGTAAGCGTCTTTTAATTTCATGGCTACAATCACCATTTGCAGTAATTTTGGAGCCCCAAAAAATAAAGTCTGACACTGTTTCCACTGTTTCCCCATCTATTTCCCATGAAGTGATGGGACCGGATGTCATGATCTTCGTTTTCTGAATGCTGAGCTTTAAGCCAACTTTTTCACTCTCCACTTTCACTTTCATCAAGAGGCTTACTTTCTGCCATAAGGGTGGTGTCATCTCCATATCTGAGGTTATTGATATTTCTCCCGGCAATCTTGATTCCAGCTTGTGTTTCTTCCAGTCCAGCGTTTCTCATGATGTACTCTGCATGTAAGTTAAATAAGCACGGTGACAATATACAGCCTTGACGAACTCCTTTTCCTATTTGGAACCAGTCTGTTGTTCCATGTCCAGTTCTAACTGTTGCTTTCTGACCTGCATACAAATTTCTCAAGAGGCAGATCAGGTGGTCTGGTATTCCCATCTCTTTCAGAATTTTCCACGGTTTATTGTGATCCACACAGTCAAAGGCTTTGGCATAGTCAATAAAGCAGAAATAGATGTTTTTCTGGAACTCTCTTGCTTTTTCCATGATCCAGTGGATGTTGGCAATTTATCTCTGGTTCCTCTGCCTTTTCTAAAACCAGCTTGAACATCTGGAAATTCACGGTTCACGTATTGCTGAAGCCTGGCTTGAAGAATTTTGAGCATTACTTTACTAGCGTGTGAGATGAGTGCAATTGTGTGGTAGTTTGAGCATTCTTTGGCATTGCCTTTCTTTGGGATTGGAATGAAAACTGACCTTTTCCAGTCCTGTGGCCACTGCTGAGTTTTCCAAATTTGCTGGCATATTGAGTGCAGCACTTTCACAGCATCATCTTTCAGGATTTGAAATAGTTCAACTGAAATTCCATCACCTTCACTAGCTTTGTTCGTAGTGATGCTTTCTAATGCCCACTTGACTTCACATTCCAGGATGTCTGGCTCTAGGTCAGTGATCACACCATTGTGATTATCTGGGTCGTGAAGATCTTTTTTATACAGTTCTTCTGTGTATTCTTGGCCATGGATACTACTTAATATAAAGTCACAACACAGCTGTGAAAATAGTGGCCAGTTACAGTCTCAATGGTTTTTCATCTTTCATGGGCTACCACTCGGTGAACAAAACAAGTTCAAATAAAAGCATGATGAACATATTCCACAAAACACAATAACCATAAACTCTAGAGTACTTTCACATTCCCAGCTATAAACAGAGTTGATCAGTAAATGTTTATTGAATAAATAAACTGTTGTTGTTGTTGTTCAGTCACTCAGTCATGACTCTTTGTAAACCCATGGGCTGCAGCACGCCAGGCTTCCCGGTCCTTCACTATCTCCAGGAGTTTCCTCAAACTCATGTCCATTGAGTCAGTGATGCCATCCAACCATCTCACCCTCTGTCATCCCCTTCTCCTCCTACCTTCAATCTTTTCAGCATCAGGATCTTTTCCAATGAGTCGGCTCTTGGCATCAGGTGGCCAAAGTACTGGAGCTTCAGCTTCAGCATCAGTCCTTCCAATGAATATTCAGGATTGATTTCCTTTAGGATTCACTGGTTTGATTTCCTTGCAGTTCAAGGGACTCTCAAGAGTCTTCTCCAACACCACAGTTCAAAAGCATCAATTCTTCAGTGCTCAGCCTTCTTTATGGTCCAACTCTCACATCCATACATGACTACTGGAAAAACTGTAGCTTTGACTAGATGGATCTTTGTCAGCAAAGTAATGTCTCTGCTTTTAATATGCTATCTAGGTTGGTCATAGCTTTTCTTCCAAGGAGCAAGCATCTTTTAATTTCATGGCTTCAGTCACCATCTGCAGTGATTTTGGAGCCCCCCAAAATAAAGTCTGTCACTGTTTCCACTGTTTCCCCATCTATTTGCCATGAAGCAATGGGACTGGATGTCATGATCTTAAGTTTTTTGAATGTTGAGTTTTAAACCAGCTTTTTCACTCTCCTCTTTTACCTTCATCAAGAGGTTCTTTAGTTCCTCTTTGATTTCTGCCATAAGGGTGGTGTCATCTGCGTATATGAGGTTGATTGATATTTCTCCCGGCAATCTTGATTCCAGCTTGTGCTTCATCCAGCCTGGCATTTCGCATGATGTTCCCTGCGTATAAGCTAAATAAGAATAAGCAGTGTGACAATATACAGCCTTGACACACTCCTTTCCCAATATGGATCCAGTCTATTGTTCCATGTCTGGTTTAATTGTTGCTTCTTGACCTGCCTACAGGTTTCGCAGGAGGCAGGTAAGATGGTTTGGTTCTCCCGTCTCTTGAAGAATTTTCCATAGTTTGTTGTGATCCACATAGTCAAAGGCTTTAGCGTAGTCAAAGAAGCAGAAGTAGATGTTTTCCTGGAATTCTCTTGCTTTTTCTATGATCCAATGGACATTGGCAATTTGATCTCTGGTCCTCTGCCTTTTCTAAATCCAGCTTGTACATCTGGAAGTTCTCGGTTCATGCACTGTTGAAGCCTAGCTTGGAAAATTTTGAGCACTACTTTGCTAGCATGTGAAATGAGTACAAATGTGCAGTAGTTTGAACTTTCTTTGTCATAGCACTTCTTTAATAATTTAAATAAATAAATATGTAAAATGAATTGGTTTGACTCAATTATTTCCAATGTCCCTTCTAGTGGTAGAAAGTGGACAGGTCTAATGACTAATCAATATGGGATGTTGGACAGAATGAGGCGAATACATGGGTAAGAACAAACAAGCAAGAAAGAATGTATAGACTGGAGATACCAAGAGATATCTAAAGTAAGATCTCTTCAGAGTTTAGACAAAACCTTCCCATATCTGATCTCCACCTCATTAGCATACAATGCCTCGTAACAACAGATTTAGGGCAGAGTTGACTAGTTTTGGATTATTTTCTGTTAATTGGATTATAATTTCTTGGGCTTCCCAGATGGTGCTAGTGGTAAAGTACAGGCCTGCCAGTGCAGGAGATGTAAGAGATGCAGGTTCGATCCCTGGGTGGGGAAGATCCCCTGGAGGAGAGCTTAACAATGCACTCCCATATTCTTGCCTGAAGAATGCCATGGGTAGAGGAACCTGGAAGGCTACAGCCCATGACTCAGCACACATGCATGCATAGTTGCTTAGTTTAGAGTTCTTTGTAGTTTCCCATAACCACAAAAATTCCAATCGCGGACCCTCTAGGGATCCCACTTGGAAGGGATGGCATCTGGGGACTAACACACACCTACATACTCATTCCACAGTTTTAAGAGGAACCCTGCCAAAGACTGTATCATGTCCTTCATTGCCACTTTATCCAGAAAAGCTAAATGAAAACAGACTGTGCCTTAAAGTTAGAAGTGAGCCCAGTAGATTTTCATTCCCATAAACTTCTAGGACCTGCTGGGAATTTTCCACAGCAAGAGCATCATTAAGAAAACAATAATCAACAAGTATAAATCATCTATGAGAAGCCCAGATTTGTTTTGTGCTGTTGATAATGTTGGAGCCACTAACACATTAATAAATTAATGAGCTATGGAGCACTCTTTATAAGGTCTTTTAGTCTTATATATTTATATAAATGCCTTTTATACTTGTATAATACATATTTTCCACAAAATCAACAGCAGAGCACTAAACTGGGTGTCAAGAGCCAAGGGACTATATATACACACACACACTCTATATGTACCCATACATGGTATCTATCTATACATACACACACATATATATACACACACACACTCTATATGTACCCATACATGGTATCTATCTATACATACACACACATATATATACACACACACACTCTATATGTATCCATACATGGTATCCATCTATACATACACACACATATATATAGCCCCTACTTAGCTAGCACAATACCTCTGTGTGTGTGTTGCTTTTATTTGGGAATAGGAAAGTTTACTTGGATTTAACTTTACAGTGTTCATTCTTAAACTATGCATCAAGATTAATAACAATAAACTCTCCAAACTGTGCTTACTATGAGTACAAAAAAATCTAAGTATACTGGTTGTGCAAATTTCTAAGGCCATATGACTCACTGCAACCAAAATGATTTTTCTAAAGCATGAACTGAATCATATCAATTCCCTGAACAAACTCTTCTGTTATCCTCAAAATAAAGTCCACTTCTCTTAATATGACTTTTTAATATAGCTTTTCATCTTCATGATATGACCTCGCTCACATATTAGTTCAAATGCAGCTTCCTGGTCCTTTGAGCTTTTTGCTCTCTGATATTATCCTTCTCTCTCTTACCTCTGAATCTTTATGTCATTCCTTCTGTCTAGAACAGTTTCTACCTCCATTCATCAGTCTAATCCTGCTTCTTCTTCAGGTCTCAGGTTAGACTTGCGTCTCCTGGAAAGCCTTCCTGCCTGAATTAGATGCCCCTTCTCTGACCTCCAGTGGCTTCACGTAGACCATTGTATCTGCATGTAAATCATGCAGACCAGAGTCTGGTCTTCATGTCTGTCCACTTGTCTCGATCCCCCACTAATCTCAGCCCTTTAAAGACAAAGATCATGCTTTGATCATGATTATATTCTTAGCACCTAATGCCTGGCCCACAGTAAGCACTCAATAAATATTTATACAATAGTTGAACAAGGAACAGGATGTCAGGCTAGCACCAAAAGCTACAGGTGATATCTATGCAAACTACCAGGTGTGAGTTAACTCTGGTTCATAGCTTCATTCATTCATCATAGCCTTTGGTCGATAGATTCATTCATTCACCATCGCCTCCCATCACTATTCCTAGTTTCAAAGCCCAGCTTAGGACCTGCTTATTTACTTATAAATAATTCCTATCCCGCACCTCTGAACTGAAAACATTCTCAAATAGTCACACTTGATGATGCACTACGTGGCTTCCAGGAAAACACCCACCTCCTTTGTCTCTTCGGAGAAAGCCTGCAGAATGTCCGTCTGTCTGGTGTAGTTGCCATTGGCGTCCTGCAGACCCTGCAGAATGCGCTCCCGCAGAACAAGCACTGAGACGCGGAGTTGGTGCCAGAGCAGCTGCACGGCGTGGATGTCCACGATCACGTTGACGGAGTAGGACAGCAGCTTCAGGGAGAACTCTGTTTCAAGGAGGGCATGGATCTGCTCGACATGATCAGAAATATCTTCACAAATGTCCTGCAATAAAGGAAAGCGAATATATGATGACTCTTTTGCCTTAACCTGGGGTGCTGTGCTGTGCTTAGTCGCTTAGTCATGTCTGACTCTCTGTGACCCTATGGACCCATCAGGCTCCTCGGTCCATGGGATTCTCCAGGCAAGAATACTGGAGTGGGTTGCCATGCCCTCCTCCAGAGAATCTTCCCTGGGGAGGAGAATAGTAAAAAAGTCACTTCTTTACTTGACACCAATGATCAGGGCCAACAGGTCAAGGGAGCATATGCTGAATAGCGGCCTTTGTTTCAATTCAGATACACAGTCACAGGGGCTTCCCAGCTGGTGCTAGTGGTAAAGAACCCGCCTGCCAATGCAGGAGACGCAGGTTCAATCCCTTCCCTGCTGGGAAGATCCTCTGGATGAGGGCATGGCAACCCACTCCAGTATTCTTGGCCTGGAGAATCCCAGGGACTGAGGAGCCTGGTGATCTACAGTCCATAGGATTACACAGAGTTGGGATACAACTGAAGTGACTTAGCACAGAGTCACAGGTCATATTCCCAGGCCCTGGGGCTTCAGTGCAAGCAGGTAAGTTGATCATTTCCAAGACACAAATAAGCTACTATTTTTTCAGATACCCACACTGAAAGTTCAGCCAAGGTAAGAGGTCACCTCACAAATCCAACCTCTGTTCTCTGTATTTACTGTTAGTTTGGGATTCAGGTAAGGAATCCAACAGGGTTTCTCTTTGCTACTGGTGGGCTCCACCAAACACAAAATATCTCAGAACAGAAGCATCCTCCTGACACCTAGGGCTTCCCTGATAGCTCAGTTGGTAAAGAATCCGCCTGCAACACAGGAGACCCCGGTTTGATTCCTGGATCAGGAAGATCTGCTGGAGAAGGGATAGGCTATTCACCTCAGTATTCTTGGGCTTCCTTTGTGGCTCCCGCATTTCCTGCAATGTGGGAAACCTGGGTTCAATCCCTGGGTAGGGAAGATCCCCTGGAGAAGGGACAGGCTACCCACTCCAGTATTCTGGCCTGGAGAATTCCATGGACTGTATAGTCATGACAGGACTATACAGTCAGACACTGAGCAACTTTCACTCACTCTCCTGACACTTAGCATGAAGAAAAATGGGCTAGAACGTGGGCTTCAAAAAACTCCCAGCCATTCTCAGTGAGCCATGGGGTCTTTATTGTAAGGGACGACTGTCACATTCCCACAGGGATACAACTTACAGTTAAATTTGTAATGGATATCCACACTTTGCAAACAAAATCACTCTTAAGAAGGAATACCAGAGAAATTCCAAGAGTAAAAACAGATACAGTTTGGTTTTGTTTTTAAGACTCAGACATTGAAAATAAAAACACTATACTATATTAAAGTTTCAATGTTCTCCCCACATACTATTAGGTAGGCACATTTTATCTGATATGTCACTTGTTTCCACATTTTCATTGTGCTGTTAGAGGCCTGCAGCATGAAATAGGTAGCAACTCTGTAATATTTACTTGAACAATCGGACTCCATTAAGCATCAAAATGATGCAAATGTCAGTGAAAAGTGCTCAATTACTCATTTTTAGTTATGTATCAGTGATTTCTTTTAAATGGAGCTTTTATGATTTTTGTTAAAGCTAAAATTTTAAGATAGCATTTGGATTCTAAGGCCTATCTTGAGTATCAAAACAGTCATTCTGTGCTGGAAATATAACCTTCCAATTTCATATAATTCAGTTACTTGTCAAAGAAAAACTAAAATGTAACCTGTATTTAACAATGTGTGCTAATAAGCAAAAAAAAAAAAAACAACACTATTGAATAATGATGGAAAGTTGTGCTGAATTTTGAACAATAATTATTGTACAATTTCAATAAATGCTTCAATATTAGGCCTTGAAATCTAAGACCTAATTGGTAATAGTGATATAAGCTGGTGAAAATAACTTGAAACAGATTAAAAAGTTTGAACAAGCATTGGAGTTCTAATTAGGTAAACTTCTTAGAAAAGAATATGGGCCCATGGTCTTATGCAGACCAGGAGAGACTTGAAGCAAAAATTATACTACCATATTACATGTACATGAGAAGCAATCATAGCCAGATTAGCTAGCCTTTGCTGGCCTTCAGCAGAAAACAGCAGGCCTGTAACTATCATCAAATCTTCCATGTAGCTTGGGGTCTTAGCTGATGCTTGTCTGGGCATCCACTCCATTTACCCCCACAGCTCTTATTTCTGATCCTCAAACACCTCCCCAAAGCAAATGCCCTGCATCCTTTGCCCTGTCAAGATGCTCATTTCTGTGCAGCAGTGTTGCCTTGGGAAACGCCCTTCCTCCCACTGCTGACCTTTTCCAAATTCTTGTACTCTCCTGGGTAATACCCCACAATCCACTGTAAAAACACGTCTTAACTTCTTCACAAATGCTACCTCTACCTCCTGGTCTTACCCAAACTTGACTTTGCCCAAGGCTCCTGCTTCCTCCATCACTCTCCCAGAGGAGCTGCTCATTCTCCCAGGCCTGGACTGAGAGGGGGGTAGGACAGGAGAGGGAGGGGGACCTGATGGGGCAAGAGCAGGCCTCAGTGCTGCTTTGCCACTTTCTGCTCATTACTCTTTTGCCCTCATATTAACACTCTTCTTTCTTCATAGGTGCCTACCATCTGCTAACCTTCCTGTCATCCTCTTTTACTGCTGTTATCTGCATTCTTCTCTCTCTTTCCGCTGCACTAAAGAATGCATCTGGTTCACAGTTTTCTTTCTTTTCCATACTGAGCATAACTGTTACCTTAGATAATGTCAACATTCACCTTGAGGAACAAACCAATACTCTAGGCTTGAATTTCCTTTACTCCACAGCTCCTAAGACCTTGGCGCCCACTGCACAGGGGCAACTCTCCACCACAGCTCCGCTCTGGACCTTGCTATCACTCCACCTGGGGAACAATATCAGGAAGCCCCTTGTGCCACCAACCTCTTTGTCCGACTTCTTTACTCCCATTCTCCCACTACAGGTGCTCTTCACCCTATCCAGGCCACCATTCCCTCCATCCCCTTTTCTCATATGCCTCCTGCCTCCTAGCACAGCCTCTACAGTGATCACTTCAACTA
Source organism: Bos indicus (assembly GCF_029378745.1). Taxonomy (NCBI): domain Eukaryota; kingdom Metazoa; phylum Chordata; class Mammalia; order Artiodactyla; family Bovidae; genus Bos; species Bos indicus. Next base: position 43,088,334 of record NC_091780.1, on the reverse strand, counting down.
CTCTGCCGATAGTGTTCTCAACTTCCTCACACTTTTTGGCTCCTTGACTCAGAATTTGTGAGTGTCGGTCCCTTAGGCCCCATTATGATGCTACAGATGCAAAATATATGACATACCTCGGAGAGAAAAAGGTTGGGGAAACCCTTCTGCCACCTGCTCAGAACAGTTAAACAGGCATTTCTACACCCTCCCACGCCCATCCCCTTATACAAAAATTATATATATATAACCTGGGTACCATGAAACCTACATGCCAGAGCACATGCCATCTACTCTCTTTACACACACACATGGCTCCTTCATAATGGATGCAGGAATGTAGTCAGAGCCAGGTCATGGGTCAGGATGTCAGGCAAGTATCCAGGGGAAACTGCACAGAAAAGGCACCAAAGCATCCATGGTGCCAGTTAACTTAGGTTTCCATACCCTCCTCCTTAGTAACCGTGAAATGTGAACTGGTCCTGTTTCCACACATCAGGTCAAATATTTTCTTACTTAATTCACATACAGCACAGTAGCTCCTATGGCATTCAGAATCACAGCACAAAATGCATTGACTACATTATGTTTATCAACTGCCCACTTCACTCAACAGCTGCTGCCGCCAGTCACTGAAACAGGACTCTCCTATGGTTACCTAGTAGCTGATACAAACACTGATGACCTGGGATTGTTTACAAATAAACTCCATCTGGTTGGCTCAGTGTTATTCTTTTAATTTTATGTTTATGTGAGAGAGGTGCCTTTTTGGGGTAAAACTGTTGTATATGTATTTTCCGATTGTATCTTATGTCTTCCAGACAGATACAAGGCTTTTAAGACAACTGTTATATTTTTAACCAGTATCGCCAGTTTCCACCAGTGTGATATAGCAGTGAGGATGCCTTTTCTGCAAGTGCTCTGACTGCCTACTCTCCTAACTCTAAGCATAATTGCCAAGAATCCGGCTAACTTTCCCTCAGAGGGGATCTGTTTGCTGCTTCATCATGAGGCCACCATGCTCACTCCCAACCATTCTCAAGACATCGTGATGGTTTCCTTGTGAAATTAAAAGTATCTGTAGATCAGCATTCTGCCAAAGTGTCCCAAACTGCCCATCTTCAAGGATCCCATAAGTATGAGAAGGGAAACCTGTCCTTCCAGCAACTTCCCTGCCCAGGTCCTAACACAACACTTGGCACCCCATTTCACGAAGTCCCACTGACGCAGCCATTCCCACTTCTCTTTGTTTCAAACCCCCCCAGTAACTACAGCCTGCCTCTCCACAGGGACAAAGAGCAATCAGCAAACATTTCTGCCTTCTTCTACTACCCAAATCATGTTTCTTTCTCTTCCCCTCAAATAATTTCACCATTTCTCTCAAAACACTCTTGAGGTACATTTGTATAACTGCAGGACACATTCAGATGGTTTTTCTAAAACACACATGAATTATAGCCTGCTTTTAAAGAACATGTCTCCCCACTCCCTCTTCCATCTTTTTTCCTATCAGAATTTTAAAAACCTTGAACCCTCATCTTATTCAGAGCATACCATTACATTTAAAATAGTTTTTATTTTCTAAAAGCAGTAAGCAAGAGATAAGCAAATATAAGATGTATTGTGTGTACCTATTTTAGTCTTACTGCAAAATGCCATGTCATCATGACTGCTCATTTTCTTTACTAGCAATTGTAGAAATGAATGATTAAAAGTAAAGTGACTTTTACCCATATGTTCACCATATGTGTGCATGCTCATTAGAAAAAGCTGAGAAGAGATTCTTACCTAATACATGTACTTTGTATTTTAAAATGTAGATCAAGGGAATAGCAGTTACTTGTTTAAAAAACTCTGTAAGTGAACCATGTGAACTAGAACTTGCAAGTTTATGCAAAAAAATATTGCAGAGTATTAATGTCATCTTCAGTTGACTTTCAAAACAGTACTTTCTCCAAAAGACAGATTGATAGCTGTTCCTGTGATAAGGTATTTTTATTTCTGCCAAAGTAGACTACCTCCTCTTTTCTCCTTCCTCTCCACTTTTATAATGGTCCTAGTTTCTTTGTCACATTGAAAATGACTGTGAGTGATGAAGACTGGTGGGAGGGATGCTGAGACTCTAATCACCATAGTACTTCTCTCCAAAGTCTGAAGAGCTCTGTGGCTGTTATCAGTGGTTATCCTTTTAATTACTAAAATTCTGCAAGTGTGAGGACTGAAATGAGATTATTAATGTAGAAATGATTTTTCTGTTATCATTAGCTGGCACTTGTTCATCTCCCTCACTGTACTGTACTTTTCTGGAAGCACGAAATGTGTCCTATTCATCTTTGCGCTGCTAGGACACTACCATACAAGTGAGCACTGTTCAGAGGATGTTTGCAGAATTGGATTCAATTGGATAAAATATTGCTATTTCACAAATCAATGTAAAATCCTTAAAAAGCAAGCACTGATTTAGCTTCTTCCCCTAAGTATATCCACACTAATTAGTACTCTCTGCAAATGTAACTGATACTGAATTTTCTCTTGCTTTGATTAGAAGAGGTGACAAAAAAAAAGCATTTTGGTTAAAAATTGTGATTTTAAAAGACTCAGAGGGTTCACTGACAAAGATGCTGCTTTAAATTCTTAATCCCAGGTCCTGATTTATTTGAGATGAGAAAAATCCTGAGCAAAAAGACGAGAGGAAAACTGGCAATTGCTACTGCACACTGGAAAACCTGTTTTCTCTAACTGAGCTATTGCTTAGTCACTTTCACATTCAGTGTTTTAGATAATAGTTCAAAATCAAAGTTCATTCACCAGTGAAAATGACAGCTGTGGCCTCAACACTCAACAGCTCATCTGGAAATGGCTCAGAAGGTCTGTACTTTCCCCAGGACATCTTTACAGAACTGACTTAAGGTAGAAATGGACAGAGAAGTCAGTTTGGTTCAGTCGCTCAGTTGTGTCCGACTCTTTGCAACCCCATAGACTGCAGCATGCCAGGCTTCCCTGTCCATCACCAACTCCCAGAGCTTTTATACTCTAGTGCACTTGTTAATCATGCAGATTTCAAAGCCGCTCCTTTTGAAGAAAAATGGGACCAAGGAATCTGCATTTTATGAAGCATGCAGTGGCTATTATGACTGTGTTCTAAGCACCACACATCGATAAACACTGAGCCATAGACAGATCATCAGTCTAGAAATGGGAGCTACATGCAAGCCAGCTGCTGCTGCTGCTGCTGCTAAGTCGCTTCAGTCGTGTCCAACTCTGTGCAACCCCATAGACGGCAGCCCACCAGGCTCCCCGGTCCCGGGATTCTCCAGTCAAGAACACTGGAGTGGGTTGCCATTTCCTTCAATGCATGAAAGTGAAAAGTGAAAGTGAAGTCGCTCAGTCGTGTCCGACTCTTAGCGACCCTTATGGACTGTAGCCTACCAGGCTCCTCTGTCCATGGGATTTTTCAGGCCAGAGTACTGGAGTGGGGTGCCATCACCTTCTCCAAAGCCAGCTGCTACACAACCATAAAAACAAAACCTTCAGCAACTTGAAGGGTAGCCTCCCACGGACACTACACAGATATCTCTACTGGAGTACTTACATTCTTTGTGCTCCAGAACACAATTTCCCACAACCTTATTTATCCATCATGATAGACTCAGGCCATTATTCTTCCACCTTCCTATTCCCCTGAACTCCTGCAAACACACACACACACACCTGCAGACATATGCATATTCCCTTGAGGCTCATTCCCATCTGGCTACACCACTCACTACTATCTCTTCATTCCAGTCACTTAAGATTTTATTTTCTAAAAATTTATCAAAACTTTTTGGCAATTTACATTTATCTGAGATGGGACTTTTCTAATAACTCGAAATTTTGGAGCATTTCAAGTTACAAATGGTCTTATAAATTTACCTACAAATACTTTCTCTTGATCTATTCATAAACACTCTTTATACTGGGAGAGTGTTCTATTTGGGATTTCATTGCTGACTCATAGTGTGACCTTGGAAAGGTCAACCTCTTTCTTAGATACTTTTTATATATTTAGATCACTAAGAACATGGCACAGCTTCTAAGGATGTGTTTCTATGTCTTCCTCCCCCGCATAAATATATCCACAGCAACTAACTTGGCTGTTGATTTGTATTTAAACACCTACAGCATGCCTGCTGGAAGCTAACATTATAGACACAAGTTTTTAGATCTCACGTCCAGAACAGGAAATGAAATCTCATAGTATTAGAGCCCCATGAAGAACTAATTTTAGGGGCCATGGTTCACAACCTGTGACTGAGATAACAAAAAATCCATATTCTGAAGCCAATACTACCCTTTTATGTAAATGGGAGTGCATGTTGTCAATTAACCTTCTAAAAATCTCTCATTGCCTCCCAAGAACCCAATAATTTCATTTCTAGGAACCTCTTCTAAGGCAGTAATGCATTTACCTACTGAAATGCTACCACAGAGTTATTTATAATGGTGAAAAAATCTAACAATCAAAAGAGAGGAGATTGGTTTAATGTGATGTGGTATCCCATACAATGAAAAAATACACAGATAAAATATGCATTCTGGATGTCAAGAAATATTGTTAAGTGAGACAAACTAAATTATACGAATTCTATTAAAAATTATAGTTGCATATACTCTCAAGGAGAGAACTGAAAACTATGTCAAAGCTGTTTGTTCATAGTATATTCTCTAGATGACAGCAATATAAATGATTTTAATGTTTTGTCTGCATATATTAAATTTTCTCTAGTAAATATACATTTCTTCTGTGAAAAAGTAAAGTAAAAGTTAACCAACAACAAAGAAGTTAGTTTCTACGGCAACAAGTCAAGGAATAAACAGTTATGCAGAGTAAGTAATATGTAGAATACAAATATAAACAGAGTCAATATCACTGACTGAAGAAGATCAATGTCAGAGCAACAGTACCCCCTAAACCATCAGCATTCTTTCTGTGTAGGGACAGACCTGTCACCTCATTCACAGATAGCCTATCACCATTCTCTGAGGGCTCTATGTCGGGTGGCCAGGTGCTACAAGCTGAGTACTAACAAATAAATTACATGCCATTAATCAGTGGTTATTATACTCATATTATATTCATATCCTGAATATTCATTGGAAGGACTGAAGCTGAAGCTGAAGCTCCAAAACTTTGGTCACCTGATGTGAAGAACTGACTTATTGGAAAAGACCTTGATGCTGGGAAAGATTGAAAACAGGAAGAGAAGGGGATGACAGAGGATGAGATGGTTGGATGGCATCATTGACTCGATGGACATGAGTTTGAGTTAGCTCCAGGAGTTGGTGATGGACAGGGAGGCCTGGCGTGCTGCAGTCCACGAGGTCGCAAAGAGTTGAACACAACTGAGCGATTGAACTGAACTGAATCAGTGGTTATTAAGACTTTCAACTCTGTTTTTATTCTCATTGCCTTTTTTAAAGTTTAGCAGAATTGATATAAAGATATAGGTAAGGAAAAGACATTAATCACCTGAAATGAGTGAGAATTTATGTATTAATCACCCTCTCTCCCTTTTAATTTCATTGAATTGTTCCAGAGCACAACTACATAGATCATCAACCCTCTTCCATATTTTTATATAAACTCACCAGGGAGGGATGTTGCTAGGGACAGATTCCATTACTTAACAAAGTAAAACCTGTTCATCTCCAAGAGAGACCTCAATACTCTAGGATTCAGAATCTTCCACTTTCAAGATACTATAGTCTTTAGGTAATCACCAAGGAAGTGAAGACATCTAAAAGGAGCTCAGTATTCCCTTGGGGGTATACTTTACATAACTGAAATATCAGTTCTCCACAACTGTTTAGGAATTCCTGAAATACGAAATTTTTGCTAATTGATTTATATAAGTTTCTGTTTACTTCCATCAATGCAAATAATTTGTATTGGTGTGTTTGTTCTGTCCCTATGCTCATCCTTCCATCCACAGAACCACAAAGAGAAAAATGCAAACATCTAGCACATTTTCTGAAAAATCTAATGCTGAGCATCAGAGCCTCTGTTTTCATAAAATGAAAACATAGAATTCAGCTTATATCTTAGTTAAGAGAATCCATTTTTGTATTTTGCCTGCTCCCCGCTTGACTGACTCTCTGTATTGGAACTACTCTTCAGCAAGCACTAGACATACAAAGCAAGTCAAAAGTTATTGAATTCCAATAATGTGGTTTTAAATCTACCCTCATTGCCCTTTTCCAGAGGCCCCTTTGGGAAATAAAAATGGATCAGAATAACATATCTGACCACCAAGTGCAGCAACCATCCATTATTAATGTCCCAATGACACACCAAGATGAAAGACAGAGGAGCCATTCAAATAGTCATATAACACTGATTCAGGCTTCTCAAAGGACATTGTACTTTACTTTTTAAATCAGCAACCAGCTGAGAAATAAATTCAATTTCAATTCACTTCCCAAACTTCCAGATTAATTTTACCTATAAAATCATTTTAACCTCATTGCTTACTTAGATTGACTATAAACTTAGTGAGGAAGAACTTTCTTTTCTCTTATTACACACACAGAATCCTATTCCTATCAAACAATAGGCAGAAAGCACACAAAAGGAAAAGCAGGACCTATAAATGAGCTCTGAGCAAGCACAATGACCAACCAAACCTCAGGTTAGTCCTTTGCACATTTACTCTGTGATTAATAAGCTCTTCCAAATAGCATCCTAAGTCTTAAACTTCTCTACCCTTAATTAACTGCAGACAGAAACCATTTTGTGAATGTCAAGTGAAAATTCAGATGTGTACAAGTAAATTAATGATGAGTTCAGTTCAGTTCAGTAGCTCAGTCATGGCCGGCTCTTTGTGACCCCACAAACTGCAGCACGCCAGGCCTCCCTGTCCATCACCAACTCCCAGAGTTTACCCAAACTCATGTTCATTGAGTCGGTGATGCCATCCAACCTTCTCATGCTCTGTCATCCCCTTCTCCTCCTGCCTGCAATCTTTCCTGGCATCAGGGTCTTTTCAAATGATTCAGCTCTTCACATCAGGTAGCCAAATATTGGAGTTTCAGCTTTAACATCAGTCCTTCCAGTGAACACCCAGGACTGATCTTCTTTAGGATGGACTGGTTGGATCTCCTTGCAGTCCAAGGGACTCTCAAGAGTCTTCTCCAACATTACAGTTCAAAAGCATCAATTCTTCTGCACTCAGCTTTCTTTATAGTCCAACCCTCACATCTATACATGACCACTGGAAAAACCATAGCCTTGACTAGACGGACCTTTGTTGACAAAGTAATGTCTCTGCTTTTTAATATGCTGATGAGTAATAAAATTAAAGAAATACAATACAAAGGGCAAATGACTTGGAGATACAGAAAATAACAGTAAGGAAAGGTGATACGAGAGATTTATAAGGATAAGGCAATTTACACTGTTTCTCCATGATTCAGATCTTACCTAGGTCCAAAAAGGAGGAGAGATGGAAGGTGGCTTACAGATAGCAAAGTTTACTGTTAAAGTTTGAAAAAGGACAGGAGGGAGGAAGATGAATAAGACACATAAAGCGACACAGTTGCTGCATTCAAGCACTCAGTTCAGCTCTATTGAGGGAGAAAAAAATGTGTGACCAGAAGTGGGCAGCTGAAGAAAAAGACCTGGTGTGGGAACTCTGAGACAGAAAGCAATTATCTCTAGCTAACACAAGAGGGGAGCAGTAGAGGATTTCTGTGAGTGGTGTGAACGAATGACCTGGAACATTCAAACACAGACGATCCTGCTTCTTTGGAATTCCATGAAATCTTTCTGGCAATAACTCAGACTTTGAGCAGAAATCAGAAGCAAGGTTTCAATCAAGAGAGTCAGGTGCAGAGAGGCCTATCTACCCTGGATAATAGCTGAATTGAAATCAGAGAGAGAATATTGATAACAAGGAAATTTCTGAGGAAAATTTATCCCTGGTACTAGTGAAAAGTAGATTCTGTAATTAAACCCCATCCATGGTGCCTGTCCACTCATACTCTATAGAGGATTTGTGCTCCAGCTTTGCTCACACAAACATCAAGAAGGTTCTCACACTCCAAGCAGAGGGTACAAGGTATGTGTAGGGCGATTTCATCCCAAGAGACTCTTCTCCTCCTTTCTCCTGCAGGTTGGCACAAAGGTTAAGATCATCAGTGACCCTGAGGAGCCCTCTATATCAAAATGCCCCTGGGGTTTCATCACAGAGCAGCAAAGAAAGAGGACTTGATCGGCCAGCCTGACTCATGATTTCCTTTTGCCAGAGTTGACATGAGAAAATAAACACACGCTTCCTTGAAATGGACAAACATTTCATCATCATATGATCAGAGCAAAGAGGCCATCTTGATGCTGAAAAAAGCACCTAATTATAATAGCATTCATTCTCTATACGTCAGTCTTAGGTGGAAACAATATGGACCACAGCTTAAGATCTATAAATAGGCTATCATAAACAAGTATGTGAGGAAAAAGTAGTAAGTACCCAAATATCTCTGGGAGACAGGACTGCAGGTCACTTTTTTCTTTAGGCTTTCCAGATGGCTCAATGGGGAAAGAATTGGCCTGCAATGCAGAAGATGTGGGAAATGTGGGTTCAAACCTCAGGTCATTTTTTCTTCGTAGCCATATGTTTGCTTATATATTACAATTTAGTATAAGGAACATGGAATACTTTTTAAAAATAATCATTTGGTGGGTTTTTTTTTTCCTGCTTGTTTGGTCTTCAGCATACACACAGAGATCCTTTTTTTTAAAAAAAGGAAGCACTAAGTGTATCGTAGCAGAAAGACATGGTTAGTAGTAGTCATGGGAGAAAAGCTGGGGAAAGGGAGCGAGAAATAGCACAAAGGCTTTTGTGTAAGGACCCTGAACCCTACAAGATGGCCAGTGCCAGATTCCCCATGAGTGCTCTGCCCACAAAGATGTTACAGCCAAGTCCTGACCCATGAACTCACCCTAAAACTTCCTTTATATGTAGCCAGAACACATTTTGTTTTTCAGACTGTGGGAGGTCAGCTGCCAGGGGTTATGGAATGACAGAGATTTCCGGGAGAGGCAACCTCAATGAGAATAAAGGAGTGTCAAGTAACATACAGCCAATGTTAATCGACACCAAAGCTGGAATGACCAGCCCTCAGATGGACTATAAAAAGCCAGCAGAGTTGCACGTCTCATCAGCAGGACTCTAGTTGCCTTGGAGCCAGACTGAGTCTGAGAGTAGTGACCACTCCAGCTGTCAATAAGCAGTCAGCGCTATCATCCACCCCAAGCAGGAGCCTGGTGTCCTGGAGCCACCTTCCCTCTCATGTAAACAGCTCGATTAAACGCAGGCCAGGACAGTGTCATTTATAACAGCGCAACTTGCACTTACTTATACAGCCAAGGAGGAGTCATGAAACACACAGTATGCCACACAAACGGCCAATGAGAGGATTTTTTAAAACTTTACAAAATATTATTGACAGTTCACTGCAAAAATGTTAGAAAAGCTAAGACAAAAAATTAATCAGGGACGTGTCTATCTCATTTACCATTTATCCCTAGAGCCCAAAACAATGCCTGACACACAGTAGGCTCTTGATAAATAAATAATCACTGAATGAAGGTAATAAATAAATCTCCAGTAACCTACTCTTCATACAAAGTAGTGCATAACTTCCAAGACTGTGTTGTATTTTTGTGTTGTTTTTCACTCAATAGCATATGATGAATATTCTTTCATGTCAATAAATGTGTTTCATAATTCTTTATGGCAGCATAGTATTCCATTTTATGAAAATATAGTATTTTTTCAACCAATCCTTTGTAGCTGGATGTTGGCCTCGGAGGGTCATTTTCTTAAAGGCACAAATACCCTATCGGTCAATCACCAAATTCTGCTGATTTTTTCTTTTGTTAGAATATTAAGTTCCATGAGAATAAGAAACCTTTTCTGTATTACTTATCACTGGATCTCCAGAACCTAGTACAGTTTTTCAAGATCAACAAACAATGAATAAGCAATGATACTTGTCTGTTCCCTTCCTTTAGTTCCCATTTCAATGGCCCAGCTCCTGTCTGAACCCCTGACATAGCCTCCAAGCTGGTTTCCTTCCCCTAATATGTCCAACCATCTTTCCTGAGACAACCATCTTTTACTGAATTAAATACCACTAAATGCCCCTTTAATTACACAATGAGTTCCCCCTTCATTATGTAATTCTCTTGCTCAGAACAACCTTAAAATCTCTGCAATGCAAGGATAAATTTTAAAGTCTGTATTCTAATTTACTAAGGACCACTATAAAATAATCACAAAATACTTATAAAAATGGAAATCTACCTTGGAGATTTTTCAGTCTGAAACTGTCATTTCACACATGAGGTAACTGAAGCTTAGAAAATTCAATGACTTACCAAGGGCACGTGGCTGGCCAGTAACAGAGCTCAGGTCATTGGCTTGTGGGCCACCGCTTGTTCCTTGAGGTCACACCAGCTGTGTCCCAGTCTACCTTGCCAGCTTCATCTCCTACTCAGATCCTCATTTCAGAGGAGACAGTTTTCAAACTGCTGCTGAAATAAGCCTGACTCATTCTGGCTCTTGTCTTTTGCTCACAGCATTACTATTGCCTAAACTGTCCTCCTGTTCTGCTTCAAATCTTTTTCAAGGTTTAGTTCAAGCCCTGCCTACTTTACAATTCTTTCCCGGGCCAAACTCAATTCTTTGTCCTCCGATCTCCATTAGCACTTGCCTGTCCCACTCATTCCAGCACTAAACTATATACCGTCTTGCAATAGTAAATATCTCATAGCTGAGTGAAGTAGTTTACTGCATGTGTAAGAAGGAAAAGAATGGTGGAAATGGAAAAAACACCAATGTGCGGAGCCAGTCAAATACATTCTGATGCTGGAACATACCACTTAGTAAGCACAGGCGCTCGGGCATTACGCCTTGATATTTCCTTTCACTGTTTCTTATTTTACATGTGGAACTTAATTTGAGGCCAGTGTTTCTGGTTTGCTAATTTCTGCAAAAGCCTCCCAGCTTCAAAGCAGGATTATTTTTTATACTTTGAGACACTGGATGATAAGACCTTTAAGAGAAAGAATCATGCCTTACTTATTTTAGTATTCACAGTAGAGGCTTGTGCAAAGCATTAGACTACACATTTTGGAGCAAATCTGACTACTTTTCTTAAGTAATTCTACAAATACCCAAATTGAAATTTGCTATGGTACTGTCCCCTAACTGACTAATACTTTTGACTAATAAGTTGCTCACTCAGTCGTGTCTGACTCTTTGCGACTCCGTGGACTGTAGCCCACCAGGCTCGGTCCACGGGATTCTCCAGGCAAGAATACTGGGGTGGGTTGCCATTTCCTTCTCCAGGGGATCTTCCTGACCCAGGGATCGAACCCAGGTCTCCCGCATTGCAAGCAGATGCTTTAACCTGAGCAATTATTGGATGGATAAACATAATACTGACCAATCTGGAAATAAGATAGTTAAAACTTTTTACTATAGTTACTATATGCTAAAGAACAAAAAAAAATTCTCTAATACATTTAATTTACCTTATGCTAGTCACTACTGTCTATTCTTATACCATAACTCAGGGGAAGTACTGCTTTTTAGGCACCCTGTGTAGACTTTTTTTTCTTTTTCTTAACATCTAAGAGGAGAGTGAAAAAGTTGGCCTAAAGCTCAACATACAGAAAACTAAGATCATGGCATCTGATTCCATCACTTCATGGGAAATAGATGGGGAAACAGTGGAAACAGTGTCAGACTTTATTTTTGGGGCTCCAAAATCACTGCAGATGGTGATTGCAACCATGAAATTAAAAGACACTTACTCCTTGGAAGGAAAGTTATGACCAACCTAGAGAGCACATTCAAAAGCAGAGACATTACTTTGCCAATAAAGATCCGTCTAGTCAAGGCTATGGTTTTTCCTGTGGTCATGTACAGATGTGAGAGTTGGACTGTGAAGAAAGCTGAGTGCCGAAGAATTGATGCTTTTGAACTGTGGTGTTGGAGAAGACTCTTGAGAGTCCCTTGGACTGCAAGGAGATCCAATCAGTCCATTCTTAAGGAGATCAGCCCTGGGTGTTCTTTGGAAGGAATGATGCTAAAGCTGAACTTCCAATACTTTGGCCACCTCATGCGAAGAGTTGACTCATTGGAAAAGACTCTGATGCTGGGAGGGATTGGGGGCAGGAGGAGAAGGGGATGACAGAGGATGAGATGGCTGGATGGCACCACCGACTCAATGGGCATGAGTTTGAGTGAACTCTGGGAGTTGGTGATGGACAGGGAGGCCTGGCGTGCTGTGATTCATGGGGTCGCAAAGAGTTGGACACGACTGAGTGACTAAACTGAACTGAACTGAACTGAAGAAGCATATGTATGTTGGGGGGTGGTGTATAATGATATATGCACACACTGAGGTAAAGAGATAAGGAACTTTCCTTATATAAAAGAATTAAAGCTATATTTATGTGTGTGTATGTATACACAAAAGACAGTTACATCTGCCATAAAACTGCTATTTATTATTGTTATATTGATATATAAGTTTGGGATCAGATGTCACTTTATGTATTTCTGAATCAGTGACTAGATAATTGATCCATTCACATATTTATTGATGAGTAAATGAACCATCTCCACCTACTAGCTAACAAGTCTACATATGTCTAGATACTTACATATGCACACAAAATCAAGGCCAGATTTTATGACCATGGCATAACTGAAATTCTAGAAGGGCTAGGGGCGGGAGTGCAAATTATGTGGATGTGGCAAGAGCTGGTCTCTTCATAGTAGAGCATTTACCATAATCTTTGAAGTCTATTTTTTTTTCAGTTTAAATGTTTCAGTTCAGTCTAAATTTTTCAGTTTCTACACCAAGGCAGAACAAACAGATCTATGACTTTTGCTTTACACTCTATCTACAAAACAAGCTAGTTCAATGTTCATAGGATAGTGCTATTAAGCTTCCAACAACTATATTCCCTTCCATTTATCAGGACGTTAGGACATTCCTTCAAGTTGTTCACATGGAGGAGGAGCTCCTGGGTTGGTAATTACAGAAAAACCTGAACGGTCTTTTTGGCCAACCCAATACATTAAAGCTAGGCTTCACACATCTAAAACTAATGTCTTCCCCCCAAGTTATTGCTTTTTCAGCAGTGCAATTAAAATAGAAATTTCTAGAATTCCACATTAAGAACTGCCTTCAAGACAAGTTCACAAATTGCACAGTAAAATAAATGCTGTATCTTCACATTCATTTCTATTTTGACCAATGATTAATACCCAGCTTAATAACCTGGCTTACTCACCCTATGCTTGGCCCTAAATAACTTTTGTCTGTTTTCAAAAATCAAATCTACTATAAAAAGGATGAGAATTAGACACCACTGAGGATTTTGAAAGAAGTATGTAGACGTCTCTAAAAAAGATTCCAAAAAATGGATTCTCAAAGTACTGTGCATATTATTGGACCATGACTCTGAAAATGAGTACATTTATTTATACAATGAGATAAATTCCTTGTGACTGAGCAACTAAATGGAATCATTCATATTTATATATACCTCATAAATAAAACATGCATATACATTATGCATGTATCAGAATGCCTTATACATAATACTCAATAAATACACTTTTTCAATAATTGTTCCTAAGTACAGAATCAATGTTATTGATTTCTCTTTTTGCCTCAGGCTCCAACATAGCTTGACATAGCACTGTTATGTCTTTATTTAAAATTTATTTCATCATGATTTGTCTACATTGATTTTGGTTATTTAAAATATTGCGTTAAAATACTATTTATCTTGATTACTAAGTTTTTTGTCACCCTCTAAAATTTTGGGCCTGAGAAAAGTCCCTCAGTTGTTTCACCATAATCTCCATCCTTCTTTGGCTAACCCACTGGCTGAGGAAGATAACAGAACCTCCCATGCTAAGCTGGGTCCATGTCAGCCACCATCAGAAAACCAGCAGGCACAAGAACTAGACAAATGCTTGATGCCATATGGCACTGAATTATGAAGTGGCTTCTCATGCAGCAAGAGTTAGTTGATATAGCAATGACAATTATAGGTCTATAGAGATTAAATTTAGGGGGCTAGTAGACTCTGAGAGTTATGATTATATTATTCAAAGTTTGCTGCTTATCTGGAAAACTAAATGAGACAGTATAGAGCAGATTATGGGGCTTCCTGGTGGCTCAAGAATCTGCCTGCAATGCAGGAGACCCAGGTTTGATCTCTGTGTCAGGAAGATCCCCTGGAGAAGGGGATGGCAAGCCCCTCCAGTATTCTTACATGGAAAATTCCACAGACAGAGGAGCCTGGTGTGCTATAGTTCATGGGGTCGCAGAGTTGGACATGACTGAGTAATTAACACTTCCACTTTTCACTTTCATAGTAGATTGTATTACTGGTTTCTAATAGTCAATGTTCTTCTTTATGAAAGGGTTATACTTCTTCAGCCCATTGATAATAGACTTGGCCAAATGACTTGTTTTGGCCAGTGAAAAGTGAGCCAAAATGAAGTAGCTGGAATTTTAAAAACCATAGAGTAACCCTCCTGTCACTATTTCCTTCCTGATTTCAGAAGACCAGAATAACCCCAAAAGAGCTGCTCCTTCAGCCTGGTCCCAGATGATAAAGACACAGAGGGAGAGCAAAGCTGAAACTCACGCACCAAAATGCAGAGCCCAGGGACCACAACAGAGACCCAGTGCAGCCAAAATAAATAAATAAAAAACAATATAGCAACAACAAAGATAGTGCCTTGTAATGAACTTAAGAAAAATGGAGAAGACCTAAATTTTTAAAAAAGCTTTAAAACACTAATGAGGTTTTTTTTTTTAAAAAAAGGAATGAGTAGAACAACAAACTATGTCCCTGGATAGGAAGATTCCACATCATTAAATAGCAGCCCTCTCTAAGTTATTTTATAAACATGATGCAAGTCCCCAAACAAATATCAACAGATAGTCCTTTTCACTGCGGGGTGGAGTTGAAGGTTGGGGATAGAAACAGACAGTTTGATTCTAACATAACTGGATAAACAAGAATAACCAGAGAAAACCTTTAAAAAAAAAAAAAAGGCCAGAATGACAGTGTGCATGCTAAGTCGCTTCAGTTGTGTTTAACTCTTTGCGACCCTATGGATCCAGGGGAGGCACCAGGCCCCCCTGTCTGTGGGATTCTCCCTTCAAGAATACTGGCGTGGGTTGCCATGCCCTCCTCCAGGAGATCTTTCCAACCAAGAGATCAAACCTGCGCCTCTCTTATGCCTCCTGCATTGGCAGGCCAGTTCTTTATCACTAGTGCCACCTGGGAAGCCCTCTTTAATAAACATCAAAATATATTATAATGTCTCAGTAATTAAAGTTGTGTAATATATCGCAGACAAGTAGAAAAAAACAAGTCCAGAAGTAGATCCCAATACATGAGGGTATTTGAGCTTGTGATAAATGAGGCATCTCAAGTCAGTGAAGAAAAAAGCAACAACCAGACAAATATCTTAAAAGATTAAGTTGGAGCTACCATATACCTGGATAAATTCCAAATGTATCAAAGATTTAAATGTGAAAAATGAAAACATAAAAATTACTAGGAAAAAATAGCTGAGTTATTTATAATCTTGGAATGAGTAAGGCCTTCTGGATAAAAAATCCAGAGCTATTAAAAGAAAGACAAACTTGTATACAATGGAAAAAGGAAAGAAAAGTTCTGCAAAATTGTGAGAAAGCATACATTAAGCATAGTCAACGACAAATGACAAACCAAAAAAAAAAACAAACCGTGGTTCATATCACATGGTTTATACCCCTAATCAACACAGAACTCCAATAAATCAATGAAGAAAAAATCCAACAACACAACTGAAAAACAGGCAAAAAAATTAATACCGTTCATAGAAAAAGTATTACTTCATAGAAAAAGTAATAGTTAAACATATGAAAAGCTGCTCAACCTTCTTCCTAGTATGAGAAATATAAATTTAAACTATACCCAAGTATCAGCTACAAGGCAAAAATCCAAAAATTTCATAACTCAAGCTATTGGCAAAGGTGTAGGAAACAGACACTTTTAATACATTCCTGGTTGGAGGGTAAATTAGTGAGATAACTGAAGAGAACAATTTGGCTATTTCTGTCAAATTCCAAATACATATACACACTGACTTACAATTATACATCTGAGAATTTACACCTCTAATATATTTATACTTTTTGTGAAATGAACATTAAATAGTTCAAGCTATTTAATGTAAAATAAGTTTACAATGTCTAAATATTGGAAACAGATTAAATGTCCAGTAATGGGTGACTAGTAAACTAAGGTACATTCACATGACAGAATACTACACAGCTATAAAAAAGAATTAGGATGATAAAAAGGCTCTCTATAATTTTGGCATAGAAAGATCTCCATTAAGTTTAAAAGCAAGGTTTAAAATAGTGTGTATAGAGTAACACAGAAGAATGAATATATATTTGCTTATAAATGCAAATATGAAGTCTGGAAAGATCTGTAAGAAACATATAAGAATGAGTACAACTTGGTTAGGGTATGAGAGGAAGAAGCTGGACATCCTCTACTGGAGAACAGAAGGGAGACCTCGGAAAGTATATATTTCATATTTTTAAATTTTTGAAATTTGTGAATATGTTCCATATTCAAAAATTTAAGACAGCATCAAAAACTCCAAACTAGTTTGCCATAGGTAATTTAAAGCTAAAGGGCAGTCAGTAGTTTAATCATATCATCTTCAATAAAAGTGACTAGAAAAGGTCAGTTTTCATTCCAATCCCAAAGAAAGGCAAAGCCAAAGAATGCTCAAACTACTGCACCACTGCACTCATCTCACACGCTAGTAAAGTCATGCTCAAAATTCTCCAAGCCAGGCTTCAGCAATATGTGAACCGTGAATTTCCAGATGCTCAAGCTGGTTTTAGAAAAGGCAGAGGAACCAGAGATCAAATTGCCAACATCCGCTGGATCATGGAAAAAGCAAGAGAGTTCCAGAAAAACATCTATTTCTGCTTTATTGACTATGCCAAAGCCTTTGACTGTGTGGATCACAATAAACTGTGGAAAATTCTGAAAGAGATGGGAATACCAGAACACCTGACCTGCCTCTTGAGAAACCTATAAGCAGGTCAGGAAGCAACAGTTAGAACTGGACATGGAACAGACTGGTTCCAAATAGGAAAAGGAGTACATCAAGGCTGTATATTGTCACCCTGCTTATTTAACTTATATGCAGAGTACATCATGAGAAATGCTGGGCTGGAAGAAGCACAAGCTGGAATCAAGATTGCTGGGAGAAATATCAATAACCTCAGATATGCAGATGACACCACCTTTATGGCAGAAAGTGAAGAGGAACTAAAAAGCCTCTTGAGAGTGAAAGAGGAGAGTGAAAAAGTTGGCTTAAAGCTCAACATTCAGAAAACGAAGATCATGGCATCTGGTCCCATCACTTCATGGGAAATAGATGGGGAAACAGGGGAAACAGTGTCAGACTTTATTTTTGGGGGCTCCAAAATCACTGCAGATGGTGATTGCAGCCATGAAATTAAAAGATGCTTACTCCTTGGAAGAAAAGTTATGACAACCTAGATAGCATATTCAAAAGCAGAGACATTACTTTGCCAACAAGGTCCATCTAGTCAAGGCTATGGTTTTTCCAGTGGTCATGTATGGATGTGAGAGTTGGACTGTGAAGGAAGCTGAGCACCAAAGAATTGATGCTTTTGAACTGTGGTGTTGGAGAAGACTCTTGAGAGTCCCTTGGACTGCAAGGAGATCCAACCAGTCCATTCTGAAGGAGATCAGCCCTGGGATTTCTTTGGAAGGAATGATGCTAAAGCTGAAACTCCAGTACTTTGGCCACCTTGTGCGAAGAGCTGAGTCATTGAAAAAGACTCTGACGCTGGAAGGGATTGGGGGCAAGAGGAGAAGAGGACGACAGATGATGAGATGGCTGGATGGCATCACTGACTCCATGGACATGAGTCTGGGTGAACTCCAGGAGTTGGTGATGGACAGGGAGGCCTGGCATGCTGCGATTCATGGGGTCGCAAAGAGTCAGACACAACTGAGCGACTGATCTGATCTGATCTGAAGGGACTTGTGCTATCATCAGTAGTCCATGGAGAGCCATCACTCCTTAGTACTAGTCTGATTTGAGGAATATTATCTCATTTCTCCATCTAAAATATCCCCTTTCATCCAAGAAATAAAGCAGCTTATTCAACCACTTCAACTCAACAGTTTCACTAAAAGCATTTCTGTTACTATTCTTCTAAGTACTTCTAAAAAGCTGAAAACTTCAATTGAACAGGCTGCTCATTATAACATAAAATGCAATTTATACATTGATTGAAATAGCTTGATGAGGACCTTCGTAACCCTTCGCTTTGAAAGAGGAACTTCAGCATGCTAAAGGAAAAGGCCCACTCAAGATGATAATGCAGTGTTCAGAATAGTACTATTAGTTGAATTATTCAGTAATAAGGCATATTTGCTTCATTATACTTGGGCTGCCTGTCATTTTCCAAAACAGCTGTAATAGGATATTGTCATTAAGTTATAGAGCAGCCTTGGAGACAAAATATTGAAGACCTGAGGTTTTCTGCAAGAACTACATCTACACAGACAAAATTAAAGAGAGGGTTGAGGGATAAATAAACCAGGATTGGGCAGTCTGACAGAAAAAACATCACTCTAGGGACCAGCATTCTACTTATACTTTCTCATAAACTAACCCATCATGTAATGTACCTGGGCATCAGTTTCCTGATTTGTATAATGTGGATAATAACAGCCTATCTGCTGTGATAGAGACTCTACTGTATGCTCTTTAAACCCATTTCCTCTTCCTCTTGGGCACAGGGTTAAAAAGAACATTTCCCAGGTATCCCAGGGACTTGAGTGGGTTTGTATGACTGAGTACTGACCAATGGAATGTAGGTAGCAGTAATACTTTGCTGCCAGGTCTAATCCCCAAAACTTCCTTTGGGATACTCTACCAAACTCTCTCTTCTTTGTTTGCTGGCTAGACTCAAAGGATCCAGTGAGGTAATCTGAAGTCATAAGAAACGGCAGTCCTTAGAACTGCACTGTCCAAAGTGGTAGCACTTGAAATGTGGCTACTCCAAATTGAGATATACTGTAAGTATAAAACACATGCTGGATTTTGAAGATTTAGTATAAAAATGTTTAAATAGCTTTTAATAATTTTATAATGATTACATGTTAAATAATATTTTGGACAAACTGGGTTAAATAAACTAATATTATTAAAATTTATTTTACTTGTTTCTTAGATCTGGCTACTAGAAAATTTAAAATCACATACATGATCCACATTTGTGGCTCATATTATTTATTTATTTTGGACAATGCTGCTCCAGATGTAAGGAGCCTTGATCCCTGAATGACTGCAAGACAGCAGAAGTGCTCCACTACAGTGCTGTGCTATCCCCAGTCCAGAACGCTTCTGCAAGGAGGAACTGCAGGGCTCAACCCTTGTTCCGTTGGCAGTCTACCCTATGTCCCCTGTGTGCATACCTGCTCCAGCTCAGCTAAAGGAAAAAGAGATGTGGTCACACCAAGGGTAAAAGGGATGGGGGAAGAGTATCTTAGACAGGATGTGGCTATGACCATCATACATTCAGACTCTGGAAACATCTGGCAAAACAGGTAGAGAAAATGATAAAAGCTGGGGATATAGAGACTTTTCCACACAGGTAGTGATCAGCACTAAAGTACAGAACTCCTCAGTTCTATTTGCCCATCCAAACCTTCACCATTCTAACTAGTACCGGCACCCCACAATGACACCACCATACCAATCCTAGGTAGATACGCTACAGGAAGGAAATTTTAACCATGGGTAGAGCCGCTGGGCATCCCGGATGGTGAGCATGCTCGCCTTCCTATCGGAGGCTTGAGGGAAGCACGCCCAGTGTCAACACAGCATGTCCACCGTCGCAAGCACAGGAAATAACAACTGGCTGAGTAGGATACTTTCCTCCTTTCCTTTAGACATACTGCAAAATTCATTTTCATATAATAACAACAAAACATCTTAACAAGTAAATGTTCTGTAGCAATCTGCCAAGTGATTAGGTCATGGGATGGGTCTGGGTGCCTATTTCTCCACAAAGCTCATTCAAGTCTTTTGTAAGCAAGATCATTGCTAAGAATAATCTGTCTATTTTTCCCGTTGATAATTCCATGGATCAAGCAGATAAAATATGTTAGTAACTTTTTCTCTCCTTCTTCTTCTTGTCTCTTTTTTCTTGAAAATAAAGATCTTTTTATAAGTGGGCCAAACACAAAGGTATTAGAGAGCAGCAAAATCAGAACCTCAGGTATTTTGGACATGTCAATTACAGTTAACCTTTTATAGATAATAGCCTCATACAGATATAGGGTGGACCTGTGGCTCAGAGGGTAAAGAATCCACCTCTAAGGCAGGAGATCTGGGTTCAATCTCTGAGTCGGGAAGCTCCCCAGGAGAAGTGAAGGGCTACTACCCACTCCAGTTCTCTTGCCTGGAGAATTCCATGGACAGAGGAACCTGGCGGGCTACATTCCATGGAGTCTCAAAGAGTCAGACACGACTGAGCAACTAACACTTTCATATATAGATACACTGCTTCAGTTCATACAAATTCTTACTGAATAGATTTAATTCTTTTATCATGTACATGTAAACTTTCGATAAGTTCTACTTTTAATAATAGGTATTTCGTATCAATGAGGACTACTCAACTGGAATTGTAAGATTTTTCAAATTAAAAACCATGTAATAAAGGTTTTGTCTAGTCTCTTTTGAGTGACTAATGCTTAAAAAAAGTAAACAGTTGAAATCCATAATACTCAATGCATTTTAGTTTGATAATAAATTTGTGATAATATCAAATAATGAAACATAATAATAAACACAGAGTAGTGTCTCAAACTTCATGAACTATGTTAACAGTGATATATTTAATGTTACTACTACTGTATCAAAATGTTGTCTAATTTTATTCTAAGCATCAATATCAATGCTTTGCATTATCTACCACATTCATCTTCTGAACAGGTCACTTTATAATGTAAGCAGATCTGACTGTGTAAGATCAACATCAAACATCATCTAAAAGCTGAAGCAAGGGGTAACTTCTTAATTGTATACAGAATGACAGCCCTAAATGAGTGAATAAGAATGAAAATTCCTTCTCCCTCTCTCTCTCTCTTTCTCTCTCTCTCTCCTTTTGTTGCACTAATATTTTCTCAAGTGTTTTAAACTTTCATATAGTAAAATACAGCTTGCATATATAAAAATTTTATAAATTTTAACCAATAATTGTGAAGTGAATACTTGTGTAATTATCATTGTGCTGAAAGAATTGAACATTGCTAACAGCCAAGATGCTCCTCATATATCCTGTCTAGAGGTGATTAAGCCTATTACTTTATGTTAATCACCTCTTGCTTCTCTTTTTTTTTTTTATCATTTTACCTAATTAGTATGGGCACCTAAATGGTTTAGTTTTTCCTGTTTCTGACTTCTATATAAATGTAATCATACAGTGCATATTCCCTCGTCTTGGGTTTTCATATCACATTAAGTCTAAAAGATTTTTTCCTATCCTGTGTGTTTTCTATCATGAGAAAGTTTCCAAAAATAGAATACATAATTTGCATATAAAGAATAATAATAAAATGAACACTCATGTGCCCATCATCTAGCTTTAGAAATTTCCCTCATTTACAAACTGGGTTTGCCTAACAGTTTCCAAAATGTTTTGACAAGAAAAAGAAAAGGGAGGAAGACATGTAGAATTATTTAACTACCAACTATTATTGACTTGGTAGTTCAGAGCCTCTAAACATCTTTGCCAGTAATATAATCAAAGCAGCCTGACCTTCTGACCCCTGGGTCTTGGGGCTGCCCTGGCCTAGATGGTGACTGAAGCTAATTTATTCCCATGGCCAAACGGCAGATGCTATATACACTGTATGGAAAGAAACAGAGATGTTTGTAAATCCCACCTGGGGCCTGAGCTGCTGTAAGCTTCTTTTCTCTGAACTCCATCCTCAGTATGCAAAAGGCTCTACACACAAAGCAACTGCAGAGCAACTCATTTTGTTGCTCTCATTTCAGTCCTGTTGCTGCACTATGATGGCTCATCCCCAGGTTCTGAAGACCCTTCCCTCCCAGTGGTGCTGTGGAGTGACAGTGCTAGTCTGTGGTGTTTCCCGTGATAGTCACTTCCTTTCGGTAACATCCAGCTTGTGACAGAGCTGAACGGCAGCTCCGATTTCTTCCTGCATCGCCCATGTTGCTGTTAGTCACTCAATTGGGTCTGACTCTGCAGCCCCATGGACTGTAGCCTGCCAGGATCCTCTATCCATGGAATTCTGTAAGCAAGAATCTTGGAGTGAGTAGCCCTTCCCTTCTTCAGGGGGTCTTCCTGACCCAGGTAATGAACTCAGGTCTCCTGCATTTCAGGCAGATTCTTTACCAACTGAGCTACCAGGGAAGTTAAGCAAAGGAAGAGCATTAGTAAAAACCCAGACACAGACAAAAAAGTAATCATTGAAGATATACTGATTATAAGGTAAATGGTTAAAAAAAAAAATCTCTGGAAGAAGAAAATGGGATATATATGATAAAATAGTTGTTATCTTTTTGGAAATAGGTGAATTAATTTATTCTGAGCTCTTCTATCCTAAGAGATTCTGACACTCCCCTGCCTCCACACTGCTGCATCGCAGTCTAGGTATGCTAGAACCTGCAACAGGTCTCTCTTCCTGACTACACTAGCTTCTTAAGGGGAAGGACCACTGAGTGTCATTCATCCTCAAGTTCACAGTGGCTGACATATGTGGTTGTTGTTCAGTCGCTCAGTCATGTCCAACTCTCTGTGACGCGATGGACTGCAGCACACCAGGCTTCCCTGTCCTTCACTATCTCCTGGAGTGTACTCAAATGCATGTCCATGGTTGGAGAGCATCACCAACTCAATGGACATGAGGCTGACATATGGGAGAGTGTCAATAAATAACTGGTAAGTTAAAAAAACAAATATTTGCTACCTGAAGCATCAGCTAAAATCTAAGATAAAAGTTTAAAAATAAGTTCCTTTATGGAATTTTCCTTATATAAAGAAGTCAGGCCTTAATATGTTGATATACATGTTAACTTGATTATTGAATAGCTCTAGGGATTCAAACAAATATTCTTTTTTTAAAAAACAAAAAGTATCTATAAAATGTAGACTATTGGTATGACTGGGGAAATGGTTCCGGCACCTAAGTAAGGGGTTATTAGTTGTTATATATTCAGAGCTGATGTTCAAGCAGCACGTATAAGTAAGGCCACACCTGTCACTTAGAGCTGACATCAGTTCTGATTAGCCAGTGTTCACTTCATGCTACATGTTAAAAATATGAATATTATGCATCATATAGAAAGAAGGCTACTTACTATAAAATGACAATCCTATAACAATGGAGGAGGGATAGCAGTAGAAACACTGCTACTGTAAAAAATGCAACTGTAGAAGGACATCTGAAAGCTGTTAGTGAATTCTACTCATACTTAATAAAATCAATATATTAATAAAGAAATAGTTATACAGTTTATTTTTTCATAAATCCCTAAGATAGAAACTCCTTAAAAGAGAACAGTCTTTAAAACAAAGCTTTAAAACACCCAGAGAGATGGTGTGAAGCTAGGAAAAATCCCAAGAACACCGCCTCTGTGTCTGTCTCGCCCACCAGACTCTGTCTCCGTTATGAGGTACAGCGCCTCTGCTTTTCGGTTTGCATTTGACGCCATCCTCGATGTCCTGTCATCGGCGATTGTCCTATGGCGTTATAGCAACGCGGCCGCTGTACACTCTGCCCATAGGGAGTACATCTTCAGAGTGCGTCTTGAACTTGGAATTGCCAATGCAAAGTGATAGAAACCCTGCTCAGCCTTCTGCCTGATGGCTGTGGGCACTGACTGTGGATGTGGTGGGTGTTTGATACTCAGAGGGAGAGAGTGTGCCTTCAGCCCCGCCACAGAGCAGAGTGCCAATAAGCTTTGCTTTGTGTCACACTTTTTTATTGTGGGGAAAAACATATCGTATTTACCATCTTAAATATTTTAAGTTTACAGTTCAGTGGTGTTAGGTGTATTCGCACTGTTGTGGGCAGATCTCGCAAATTGAGACTCCATACTGATTACACAGCTTCCTATTACCCCTCCCCCAGAGCTGGGTAACTGCTGTTCTACTTTCTCTCTCTATGAATTTGACGACTCTAGGTAGGTCCCTCACATAAATGAAATGATACAGTTTTTGTCCTTTTGTGACTGGCTTGTTTCACTTAGCATGATGTCCTCAAGGTTTACCCATGTTATAGCATGTATCAGAGTTTCTTTCCTTTTGAAGGCTCTGTAATATTCCATTGTATGCATAGACCATATTTTGTGTATCCTTTCATCAACCAATAGACATGTGGGTTGTTTTCCCCTCAGCCTTAATAAATAATGAACTGTAAGCATGGATGTAAAAAAAAACAAAAACAAAGCTGCGGGTACTTTCCTAGCGGTCCAACGGTTAAGAATCCACCTGCCGGTGCAGGTTCCAGCACACGTTCGTTACTGCAGATTAAGCCTATGTGCCTCAACTACTGAAGCCCACACTCTCCAGAGCCCCTGTAGCACGAGGGAAGACACTGCAATGAAGCCTGTGAGCCACCACTAGAGCTTAGCCCTCACTCTCTGTGGGTAGGCAAAGCCCACGTGCAGCAACAAAGACCCAAAGCAACTAAGAATAAATAAATAAAATTTAAAAAACAAAGCTAGGGTCACTATATTAATATCAGAAAAAGTAAATTTCAGAGCAAAGAATATTACTAAAGATAAAGAGTCATTTCATAATGATAATGGGCTAAGTCCATCAAGGGGATAAAATGATCCTAAATGTCAATGGATCTAACGAGACCATTTCAAAATTCATAAAGCAAAAACTGAAAGGAGTAATTCACAGTTACAACTGGATATTTCAATATCCCTCTCTCAATAATTGATAGAACAAATAGACAAAAAACCAATACTGATACATACATAGAGAAGATTTAAACAACATTAGCAACCAACTTGACCTAACTGATTTTATAAATCTTTCTCAACTAAGAGTAGAATACAATTCTTTTCAAGTGTCCATGGAATGTTTACCAAGATAGATCATAATTATAAAACAAGTCTCAATAAAATTTAAAAGACTCAAGTCTTAAAAATTATGCTCTTTGGCTACAATGAAATTAAATTAGAATACTTAAAAACAATAACAAAAGTACCTCTGAAAAATCCCCCAAATATTTGGGAAATAAGTAATACACTTCTAAATAATTGATGAGTTAAAGAAGAAATCAGAAAGTAAATTAGAAAGCATTTTTAAATTAATAAAAATAAATATACAACCTATAAAAATTCTTATGCTGCAGCTAAAGTAGTACTGAGGAGAAAATTTATAGCATTAAATACCTATACAAGAAATGTATCAAATCAGTGATCTCAGATTGCATCATAGGAAGTCAGAAAAAGAAGAGTACTGAGATAGTACATGTAGAGAAACCCTAAAACTATAGTATACGTTTGGTCATTGACTAACTACCAAGGGTGAATTTTTTCAAAGATATCCCAAACACTGCTAAATATCAACTCTCAGCCACTGAGGATGTTCACTCTCAGTCACCAGGTCTGACAAACACCACAGGCAGCACTCAGCAGAAACAGTAAGTCCTTTTAGAAAGACAAAGGAACTAAGAATTCACAAAAGATATAGCACATACATACTAAATGTATTCATAAGAAGTAACCTTGATGATCATGCTTTTAATGAGATGGCTCTCATATTTTGGGAAAATATTTCACTCTTGGTATTATTGTTGGGGATTTAAGGCTAAACTTTCATTAAAATGAGTTAATGTTCAAAAATCACTTAGAATAAGCCACACAAAACTGATATTTTTACAGGCCCAAAGTTATCAAATATTGGCAAATGCATATTGTTCAAGCTAATAATTCCTGAGACTGCAATAGATATAAATGTTAGAAGAGCAATAAGATTTCAGCTTTGCAAGGTTATTAAATAGACATAATGCACAAAAAGCAGGATAATACTCTTTTCAACTATTATTTTTTAGTTTAAGTCTCAGACCTATCTCTAGAAAATCTTTACCCACCAAGGTCATGATTTAATATCCAATATATCCAATAGGTTACCCTCCAAATCCAAAACCACACAGACATTCTTCAAGGGATACCCAAAGGTTTTGTGTGATCATATACACATACCTAAATGTTCCTTGATACTGAAAACACGGTTTTTGCTTCTCAGAAATTTATCCAGGTTTATGCAACATTTGTGATCTCAATTTAAGATTCTGATGCACAAAATAGAACCACCTAACCATAGTTTAAATTATAACTTCTTATTCATTTTATATAGAACCTCCTTAAAAGTGATCAGCTGTTGAAGTATGTGTTAAATTATTCCAATTACAGAACCCTGCTTGAACATATGCTTCAGAAATATGTCTGTCATATGATACGAGGTATATGCATAAATCTGAATAAATTCTGGATTATCCCACTCGGGCGGAAGTTCCAAAGCGTCCCTTCCAGCATTTTCATACTTATTTTATGTGCCAGATATTTGGAAGCCAAAATTAAACTTGATACTTTATAATGTGGGTCAACACTGGAGTGAGAAGAGCAAATGCTGCAGCATTTTACATTAGCTGCACTGATACAGGGAACAAACAGAAAGCTGAGATTATTTGGATTAGAGAAGTGTTGATTTTCATCTTAAAGATAAAAACCTAGACCCTCTTAAGGGTTTTAAAATATATTAAAACTACTAACAACATTTTCTCCCGTTGTTTCTCACAAATATAAAACCCTGTCTTTTGGATCTAGAATAAGGGAAATAAAACAAGAAAGAGGAAGGTAAATTTTAAAGAGGCATTTCATCATATGCCAGGCAAACTGAATTTTGTCTAACCTCCATCAGTCTCTGTTAGGTCCCAGCAGTCAAGTGCATGACTTTTCATGCACTTGAGTGAGGAAATGAAGACTTCGATTTGCAAAGTATCAAGGAAGGGAGTGAAATTAAGTACCCATCAATACAGACACGCTGTGTGCAGAAGAGACATTTGAGATCTCTTGTCCAACTCTGGAATTGAACAGTTTTATGACCTCTGTCCAACTTATAGAGAATTCCATGTAAACAACAGCCTACCTGAACTGCGCTGCAAGAAGAGAACCAAAGTACTGCGGGTCCTACCCAGGCTGCGGAAGTCTCATGTCCCTCGGCCGAGCCTCCGCCTCTGTCAGTTACTCCATCACTGACCCACAGGTTCAAAGCAGGGCACTGGAAACCCAGATCTTGTAGCTCAAGTAGATCTGGTCTTTAATCAGCTGTCGCTGGCTAACCAGCTTTACACACCGAGACGATAAAGCACAACACGTAACTTTCTTTCCATACCTGAACACTTAGAGGCTTTTGGGCCTACTGCTTAGAGGCGTGTTGTGAACTGTTAACTATACTACACTTTCAAATCCTCGGTCCCTCAGCTCCCAGACTGCTAACTGGAATTTCAGTCCACATGTGCCCCTCACAATTAGCAGGGTTATTTTAGGCACTGACCTAAGTTCTCAGGGAATGTAAGCTGATGGCGAGGGGGAGTCTAATGTGACAGTTGCTTGGTTACAATAGAAAGCTCATTCGAGAAGCTTATAATCTGTGTGCAGTGCTTCCTCGACACCCCGCTACATGGATTTTTACTTTAGCTGGGGAGAAACACTGAAATTATTCACCTATCTTTTAATACCCACAGAAAGCTTAGACCCATCACAAGGAACAATAATTCAACAGAGGGATTGGACAGCTATACAAAACAACTTTAAGTTTTGTCTGGCAGTATTTAGTCACATGGTGTGTCATTTCACAAGAAGTCCTAGCAAAAATAAACTACCCAAAATCTAATCAAGATTACCAATTCCCTTCCAGGCTCTCTTACAGAAAGCTATAAATATAAAATACTCTAAAAATTTTTCATAATTATTAAAGTTAGTTCCCCTCTACAAACTAATACATAGCTACTAGGTTCTACTATTTCTAATAAAGTACTCCACCTACTGGTTAATACGACGGTTTTGCAGACTGTATCTCCAGGGAGATATAAAGCAGAAAAACAGTAGAAGGAAAGTGTGCTATCTCCTTACCAGTGAATTCCTCCATGCAGCACTGAATATTTTGTCTTCCAGAGGCAATATGAGGTAAATTCATAAACGTTTCAACTTCCTCATCAACACCCTTCTCATGGTTTCCACAAAAGTCAGAACTCAAAGAGAGAACCTGAATTCCCAGGAAGGCATGGATATAAATTAGACACAGGAAGAATTTCCTGAGCTGGAGATTTGCTGAGAACTACTTGTAGAAAGAATTAGTCAAACCTCATTCTGTATGCTCGGCTGTATCCAACTCTTTTGTGACCCCACGGACTGTAGCTGGCCAGGCTCCTCCATGGGATTTCTGAGGCAAGAATACTGGAGTGTGTTGCCATTTCCGCATCCGGGGGATATTCCTAACCCAGGAATCAAACCTGCATCTCTTGTGTCTCCTGCATTAGCAGGCAGATTCTTTACCACTGGGCCACCTGGGAAGCCAAGTCAAACCTCATTCTAAGAGAAGGTTAAATAAAAGGGTTGATAAATCTGTTAGGAATGGTTAGTCATGGGCTCCCTAAAGAGACAGCAACAAAATGGGTTAAGTCTAAAAGCCTCATCTCTTTCCTTGGCGACTGCTCTCTCAAACTTCTTGAAAGTCAGCTCAATGGTCATCTCCTCTGGAAGCCACATGATTCCCCTCAGCTGGCTTAATGCCCCCTCCTCAGTGCTTTTCCAATGGTCTGGTTACCTCCTTCCTAGTTCCCCAAACAGGGCACTCAAGTCGGCAGTTCCTGTATCGCATTCATCTTTGCAGAGCAGGCTTAAATCAGCACTGGGCCCTTAACAGATATCAGTGAATGTTTGCTGAATGAATGAATTGGATGGGGTGTTCTAGAATCACTGAAGCATTCATGGCCTGCTTCTGGGTTCAACAAGCCATTCACTGAGATATTGTTAGTTTAGGGTGACCAGCAGCTCTGAGGTGGCATGATAGATGTCACACAGATTCTTATAAAACTGAATGACTGAAGAAGGAGCAAACAAATGAGTAACTACATGTCAAATCTTTAGTATTAGTAAAAGTGTTCTTAGAGCCCATTCCTGGATTCCAGTCTTAAGCCAGGCCTGCTCTAGTCAGTTACTGCCAGTGATAAATAAGAACCTACTTTCCCAAAGCCAAAGGCTTTTTCACACAGCTCCCTCTCTGAATGCAATTACCCTTTTTCTCCAGCACCCCAGCTCCCACTTCCCACAATCTGAGGTTCTTCCATTTATGATGATGATGAAGAAAGGGAAGCGCAGCAGTCAAAGCCAGTTCATAGCATGGATGAATCACTGGCTATAATGGCTACACTTTAATCTTCAAATTCTTCGAATATCTTTTAAGAATGAGGGAAAAAAGCGTATTTTCTATTAGGACTCATGAAAAGTATTTGGACCACTGAATATTTCTTAAAAGTTATTTTTTTTCATCATGGATTTTTATCTAGAACTTGATAGCATAACCTGTGCAATTTTTTTAAGAGAGAGAGAGAGAGATAACCCCAGTTCTGTGGTCAGTTATATCCTGGCAGCAAAAAAAGGAACATGCACTTCACAGAGTCCTATTTTTAATCCTCATTTAAATAGCTGTCAGCTCTTGCGAGCACAAAATAAGAAAGATGACAGAATCAAGACAAGATTTTCTGACTAGAACCAAGTATTAACACTGGATAAAAGCTATAGTTATTTGAGAATTTACATACTTCTCAGCAAGTTTAAGCAGCATCCAAACATAACTTTCTATCATTCTGGCACACACCAGAAGTAGACAGATAGACAGATTAACAGATCATCCAATAGAGACATCTGACAAATCTATAAAAGAGATTCTTCTAAAATTCAGGTAAGGGAAATGCATTTCTTTACTGGCTCTCACTGAGAAATATATTTATTCACTTAAATATAAATTATTTTTTCAATATCCATTATATAATAAGTTCTGTGCTCAGCCCTCAGAATTTTAAAAATGAAAGTACCATGGCCCAAATCCTCAAGGAACTTAGAATTTAGAAGAATAGATAAGTAAATAATCACGATGCTGTTTGAGACAGAGGTGGTGTCTGCAGAGGGTGTCATGAGAACAGGAAGGTGAAAATGGGCACCCTAGTCAGAATAAGACAGAGAAGCCAGTAAAAAGAGGCGAGGTAAACCAGAGTCCCAAAGAACAAGTAAAAAAGAGAGGCAGACACAGATTCTGTGAGGAAGCATTCAAAGAGAGAGAGTATCTGATGAGAATACCTGGAAGCAGGAGATACGAGGTACTTCTGCTGAGGCAACTGAAAGCATGTGAGTATGAGAAGAGCCTAGCATACAAGGGTGGGAGTAGGCAAAGAGGCAAGAGATGGAAACAGAGGGTAAGATCATTGTCACATCGCAGGCCCACCCAGAGGACGGGATGTTGAGGATAACAGCTTGCAGTACACCTTGATCCTAAGGGGCTTCTGTGGGCCTTTCACGGTGGAGGGCTTCAATTAAAATAATTCAATTAACTCATTATTTAGTTTCCCATTTGAGTCACAAATCCAGGCAGATAAAATCAATTGTTGTTACATAAGAACTGCATGATGGATATTTGATGTTACACTTTACATAGTATTTATAACCTAGATATGGGTATAGCTATAAAAATAAGCTTCATTTCTAAAGGCACACATAACACACTTCAAAGCAATGATTCAGAATCACAAAGTCACTGGAGTTGGAAATCTGGTTCAATTTCCTCTCATGGTAGAGGAGGAACTACCATAACCATGGTCCAGAGAAGCTGTCATTTGCTCCAGTCATATGCCACAAAGGGGCAGGCCTTATTTGAGGGCAGAGGTCTGTGAGAATCCCACAGCACACAGCGCCTGCCTTCATTATTTGCTGCAGGGCGGTGGAGGGGTGTGAGGGGATAGGTATAATGTTACAATTTTATTTTATGGGTTATAGAGAGCTATCACTAGATTGTAAGCACTGCAGCAAAGCTTAGGTCAGATCTGTATTTTAGAAGGAGCATTCCTTGTTTCAATTGAGGTCTTTTTAGTAACTCAGACAAAGAATTGGGATAATTGGATGAAAAAGGCAGAGGGGATGGAAAAGAGTGAACATATTATGGAAACAATAGGGAAATATAATGGACAATATTTGGCAACCAGTTGGACATGGTAGGTATTGAGGCAGAGATGTTGAGCAAGGGTAACTCCTTGTTTCCTGGCATGGATAACTGAGGAACCCAGGAGCAGGTATCTAATGAGATACATGCAAAGTGTTTATGCAGAAAGGAGATGTCGCCTAGCCTTGAGAGGAGCAGAATGAGCCTGGAGTGACAGATGACACAGCCAGATCACCTTCACATCCCACAGAACACTAAATGACATTCTTGGTATCTGAGGTAGTGTGTCCTATCTTTGATGTTCCCAGAGGCATGGACATAATTCATAGTTATTGATTAAATAACTAAAAATCATATACCATTCCCTGATAATAAACCATCATATTTTGACAGTATCTTAAACTTCCATTTTTATCATTACTTGATTTCTAGTTCTGGTTATTGCAGACTAGCCTGTGTAGACCAACCTTTCTCACTGAGAATAACTAGATAAGCTGAACAAAAAAAGTATGTTTGAAGGCATAAGAGAATTCCCAAGGCAGCAGGGACTTGAGAACCTAAGATCTTACAGAGAATAGAGAGGCTATATGGCACCATTTTTCCCTTTAAGGCCTTAAGGCAATGGCACCCTACTCCAGTACTCTTGCCTGGAAAATCCCATGGACAGAGGAGCCTGGTAGGCTGAAGTCCATGGGGTCGCTAAGAGTCGGACACGACTGAGCAACTTCATTTTCACTTTTCACTTTCATGCATTGGAGGAGGAAATGGCAACCCACTCCAGTGTTCTTGCCTGGAGAATCCCATGGACAGAGGAGCCTGGTGGGCTGCTGTCTATGGGGTCGCACAGAGTCGGACACGACTGAAGCGACTTAGCAGCAGCAACAGCAGCAAGCAGAACTAAGAGGTTGAGAAGCTGGGCTGTTTTCAGTTTTCAGTGCTGGAGGAACAAAAACTGGAGCTCACAGTGCAGCAAGGAGGAGGAGCCATGGTTAAAAAAATATTAAATAAAAATAAACCAAAACAAAAACTCAGGCTTTCAGGGAGAACCTCTAAAGAACCACTCTAGAGAAATACAGGTAAGCCAGAAATAGGCCAGTCCTCAAAAGGAATCCAGCAAAATGTAAAAAAAGAATATATTATGAAAAAGTTGGATTCATTCCAGGAAATCAATATTGTGTGAATGTTTGAATTTAATGTTTGAAAATGAAAGTTTGAAAAATAATAGGAAGATCTCTATTCAGAAAAAAAAATTGCTAAAAAGGCAACAGTCATGGATAAATCACATAGACATATTTTTGGCAAAGGAAGTTAGATACAAAAGAATATATCTAGCATGATTGTATTTATTTTAAGCTCAAAGGCAGGCAAAACTAAACTGTTATTTAGAAATGCTTACCCAGCAGCAAAACTGTAAAGCAACAAAAAGACTATCATAAAGTCAGAATGCTGGATACTTCTGAAGGGACAAAGGGGCTGAGATCAGAGTGAGTATGTGAGATGATTCTATGTTCCTAAAAAAGTTCTACTTTTGTTTAAGTTAGGTAATAATAAGTCAGATGTTTGCTTTAAAGCTTCTCAAATCAAATATATGTGTGTGTGTACATATATGTGAGAGAGAGAGAGCAATTGTTTAAAGGAAATATATACTGATAGCAAGACGTGAATGGCTAAAGAAACATACCATGTTCTTGCATAAGAAGATTCAAGATTATGAAGATGCCAATTCCTCTAAAACTCGTCTCTAAAGCAATACAAGACTAATAAAAAAACAACAGAAAATCTCGTACCAAACAAGCCAATTTTAATTGGAAAAATATGCTAGAAAGGCAGGGAATTTTTTAAAATATCATTCTTCTCAGAACTTTTCTTTTAGTTTGAGGTAGAGACAAGGAAATGGCAACCCACTCCAGTGTTCTTGCCTAGAGAATCCCAGGGACGGAGGAGCCTGGTGGGCTGCCGTCTATGGGGTCACACAGAGTCGGACACGACTGAATTGACTTAGCAGCAGCAGCAGCAGAGACAAGGAGTCCATCAAAGCTGTATATTTTCACCCTGCTTATTTAACTTATATACAGAGTATATCATGAGAAATGCCGAGCTGGATGAATCTCATGCTGGAATCAAGACTGCCAGGAGAAATATCAACAACCTCAGATATGCAGATGATACCACGCTAATGACAGAAAGTGAAGAGGAACTAACAAGCTTCCTGATGACAGTCAAAGAGGAGAGTGAAAAAGCTGGCTTAAAACTCAACTTTCAAAAAGCTAAGATCACAGCATCCAGTCCTATCACTTCATGGCAAATAGATGGGGAAAAATGGAAACAGTGGCAGATTTTATTTTCTTGGACTCCAAAATCAATATGGATGGTGACTGCAGCCATGAAATTAAAAGATGTCGCCAAAGAAAAGCTATAACAAACCTTTTTAATATGCTTATTTAAAAGCAGATAAATCACTTTACAAACAAAGGTCCATGTGGTCAAATCTATGACTTTTCTAGTAGCTGGTTGTACATATATGAGAGTTGGACCATAAAGAAGGCTGAGTGCTAAAGAATTGATGTTATCAAACTGTGGTGCTGGAGAAGACTCTTGAGAGTCCCTTGGACAGCAAGGAGATCAAACCTGTCAATCCTAAAAGAAATCAACCCTGAATATTCATTGGAAGGACTGATGCTAAAGCTACAGCTCTAATACTTTGGCCACATGACACGAAGAGCTGACTTGTTGACAAAGACCCTGATGCTGGGAAAGACTGAGGGCAGGAGGAGAAAGAGGCGGTAGAAGATGTATGGTTGAATGGCACCACTGACTCAAGGGACATGAGTTTGAGCAAACTCCAGGAGACCATGAAGGACAGAGAGGCCTGGCATGCTATAGTCCACGGGGCAGCAAAGAGTCAGACACAACGTAGCAACTGAACAAAAAGAGCCAGATAACTAACGAAACATAGCATAAAACTGTATTATATGAAGCGATGTAGTACTTCATATGTGAATAGATAAATGGAAATATAAAGCTAGAAACAGAAATGTGGTGAAGTTGGTTCAAGTGGGGAAAAGATCATTTATTCAACAAATGATACTGGGACACTGAGGTAAACTTGAATCTTTGGTTTAAGAAAAGTTTCATTACAGGGCCAACCCAACACACTTTATAGAAGCGGTATTAGTACAGAAGGAATATGATTGTGTTTTAAATATATAAAAAGATATTAAACCTCAAACATAATAAGATAATTGTGCCAATGCTATCTCAAAATGCATGTTGTGGGTGAGGGGCCTGATGCAATTCTTTGTTTTGAGGCATTTCCTTTCTCTAATTAGCAGCTTGCTAATAGGTATATAACTCCTTGCTAAAAACTAGCAAGGGGGCACTCTTTCTGCCCCCTTCTGATGTCTATTTCAGAAGCTTTCTCTATCTCTTTTATACTTTAATAAAACTTTATTACATACACACACACAAAGAATTGAAAGTTAAAACTACACTGAAATACCATTTTCATTTATCAGATGAGCACTGTCAAAGAATTAACATGTGTTGAAAGAGACACACTCACATCCTGCTGGTGAGAATATAATCTTGTATAAGATTTATAGAAAATTATTTGGTAATATCTATCACAACTATCAATATCAATTATATACCCTTTGACCAGCAAATTACAATGATAAAGATTCTTTTCCTGAAGATATACTCACATAATGGAAGACAACATTATGAAGTTACTCCTTTCTGTATTTGAAATAACATAAAAATCCATTAATAGTGGACTGATTGAATGAATTGTATTTATACATATAGTGCAAAACTATGCAGGTTGTTATTCTGGTTTGAAATGTTCTCCAAGGTATGTGTTGTTCTCATATGTGCAAAACATTATGTAAAGGTTGCAACATTTGCATGAAAAATAAAACGAACAATTATTCATACATCCATAATATTACTTGAACATATTTTCTGTGCCAAGCACTTTCCTAGGCCCTTGGAAAATATTAGAGGACAAACCAGAAAAAGACAGACAATAAGAAAAAAACATATAGCATAAGTGCTTTGGAGGAATAGAAAAACAAAACAGGGGGAATAAAGAGCATAAAGCTGGCAGTGGGGATGCTGCTTTATATAGAGTGGTCAGGAAAGAATTTCTGATCAAGTGATATTTGAACGGAGACACCAAGGAAATGAGGGGGAGACAGGAAGGCATCTGGGGGAAGTATATCTCAGGAAGTCAGAGAGCAAGTGTGGAGGTTCAGGAGTATTAAGTATGCTTAGTATATTTAGGGAACAGCTAATGAGAACAGAACGAAGGGAAGAATGTAGGAGATGTAGCCAGGAAGGTTGCTGAGGGGTGGGAGGAGGGACACATACTGCCACTGTGAGGACTTCAGGCTCTTATTCTGAGATGGAAAACCACTGGACGGGTGTTGCAGGATGGTGTGCTGGGAAGCAGACTCTACCACGAAGATTAGCATCCTCGAAGCTTTTCAGGGCAGGTGATGCTAGTGGTAAGGAACCCACCTGCCAATGCAGGAGACATAAGAGATGTGGGTTCGACTCCTGGGCCAGGAAGATCCCCTGGAGGAGGACATGGCAAACCACTTCAGTATTCTTGCCTGAAGAAGCCCATCGACAGAGGAGCCTGGTGGGCTGCAGTCCACGGGGCCGCAAAGAGCTGGACACTACTGAGGCAACTTAGCATGCTCACGTGCTCTTAGGACAAACTCCCGAGGAAGGGGAAGAAAGCAGGCAGAGCTGGGGAAAGGTGGGTTGTAAAGCAGTCTCAACTAATGCATCAGTCCACCCCACACGGAACTCTGAAACTGAAAATACCCTTCAAATTGTCCAAAGTAATGCGAGGCCAGGCCTTTATAACCCCATATTGCTTAAATACAGCATGAAAATGGACACTGTAGTAGTAAGTTTATCAAAGGGTGGGAGAAGAGGAATTGGAAATAGTAATTGGAGACAACTTTGGTGGCTCAGAGGTTAAAGCATCTGCCTGGAATGTGGGAAACCTGGGTTCGATCCCTGGGTCGGGAAGATCCCCTGGAGAAGGAAATGGCAACCCACTCCAGTACTCTTGCCTGGAGGATCCCATGGACGGAGGAGCCTGGTGGGCTACAGTCCATGGGGTCGCAAAGAGTCAGACACAACTGAGCGACTTCACTTTCACTTTCAAGTACTACTGCTGTAAGGGGAGCAGAGAAGCAAGGTGGTAGCTGAAAGGGAATGTACAAGTCAAGGAAGAGTTCTTCCTCCTTCAGGCTGGGCTACGTTACTGCTTGTTTGTGTACTGAAGGGACTAATGCAGCTTATATTTGTTTTGGAAGAATCTATATTAAAGTGATAGCAATGATTGCCTCTGAAGAAGAGAACTGTGAGGCTGGATAATAAGGGTAGGAGGGAGGCATCAGTGTTTACAATTTTGTAATTTGCATGCATTATCTAATCACAAGTCAATCAGTAAACAAAGTAGAACAAATAAAATAGATATTTATAATAGTGACACAAAAAGTGATCCTAAAATATTATGTGAAGTAAGCTAACTAATAGTAGCCAGTAAGTTTTTAAAATTATATATATGAATATAAATTTGGACTAAAAGTCTAGAAAAACATACCAAGTTGTCCACAGAGGTTATCTCAAAAAATATAAATGGAGAATTCTCATTTATCTGTTTGATTTTTCACAACAATCTTGTATATCAGGAAAATTTTCTTTTCATATTTTAAAAGTATCTTTCAGTTTCAGTTCAGTCGCTCTGTCATGTCCGACTCTTTGCGACCCCATGAATCGCAGCACGCCAGGCCTCCCTGTCCATCACCAACTCCCAGAGTTCACTTAAACTCATGTCCATCGAGTCGGTGATGCCATCCAGCCATCTCATCCTCTGTCATCCCCTTTTCCTCCTGCCCCCAATCCCTCCCAGCATCAGAGTATTTTCCAATGAGTCAACTCTTCGCATGAGGTGGCCAAAGTACTGGAGTTTCAGCTTTAGCATAAGTCCTTCCAAAGAACACCTAGGACTGATCTCCTTTAGAATGGACTGGTTGGATCTCCTTGCAGTCCAAGGGACTCTCAAGAGTCTTCTCCAACACCACAGTTCAAAAGCATCAATTTTTCGGCGCTCAGCTTTCTTCATAGTCTAACTCTCACATCCGTACATGACCACAGGAAAAACCATAGCCTTGACTAGACAGACCTTTGTTGGCAAAGTAATGTCTCTGCTTTTGAATATGCTATCTAGGTTGGTCATAACTTTCCTTCCAAGGAGTAAGCTTCTTTTAATTTCATGGCTGCAGTCAACATGTGCAGTGATTTTGGAGCCCCCCAAAATAAAGTCAGCCACTGTTTCCACTCTTTCCCCATCTATTTCCCATGAAGTGATGCTACCCCACGTCGGAGGTCAGGGGTGGTGGCCTAGAGTGCCAGGCTGTGACGGTGCAGGAATGGCTGAGAGGAGCTACCCCATGCCCGAGGTCAGGGGCGGTGGCCAAGAGGAGCAACCCCAAGTCCAAGGAGCGATGGCTGTGCGGGCACAGGAGGGCTGAGAAGAGCTACTCCACGTTCAAGGTCAGGAGGGGCAACTGTGAAGAGATAACCCTCATCCAAGGTAAGGAGCAGCGGCTGTGCTTTGCTGGAGCAGCCGTGAAGAGATATCCCACGTCCAAGGTAAGAGAAACCCAAGTAAGATGGTAGGTGTTGCGAGAGGCATCAGAGGGCAGACACACAAACCATAATCACAGAAAAGTATCTTTACCATATATAAATTTGTAAATATGAATTAATCTTCTGTGTGCTGAAGCAACAAGGAAACCAACTAGATACCTTCCTGGGTCACTGGACTCTTCAGGCATGAGAAGATGGGGTAGGGGCTGAGGGGGAATACAAAGAATCAAACCTGGGCTGATTGAGTAAAAGTGTAGTGAACTCCGGCTTCTAAGAGCACGTCTCACACTGCTTTACCTACCAAACCATGCCTACCACGGTGACACCTAAATTCAAACAAATAATAAATGAAAATAGATTTATTTAATATTTGGGCTCCACATGGGTTTATAAATCACAAAACCATTTCTTCCTTCCTTTCTGACTGATATGTGAGTCAGTTTACACAAATATCTACAAATCATGGAAAGAAATCCAACATCAAAAAGCATGACCTCCTATGAATGGGCACCTTGACCCTGAATGGAGTACAAATATTTAAGAAGAGAGCCCCTTGGATTCTTCATATTGTGTTATTATTTCAATTACAAGACTTCAGGGCTTAATACAGACCATTTATTAATACAAGAGCCCACACAGGAGAATTTCGTATTCAGGTCAGTTGTGAAATTTTTCTCTTAAAATATGACTCCAGCATTCTCTGAGTTGGGGCTATGTTCAGCTGCTGCTTTCTTTTAAATATCTGACACAGCAGCCAATATTTCTCTCTCAACCAACAGCTGTCTATCATTTGTTTGAATTTGTTGAAATGTGAATATACATTTAGTCAGAACATGCTCTTCAAGGGAAGAATATTAAGAGACCTAACCCTCAACTTCAAGGTCCAATGCTCTCATATTTACAAAAAGATTGTTTTTTTCCTCTCACAACTCAAGACACCCTGCAAATCCCAGACTGGCCTCACAAGGACTAAACAATCATGGTGCCAGCGTGGAGAAGGTAAAGGACTCGACAAACCCCTGAGCGCAGGAGTTGTGAGAAAACATAAACATATGGGCCCCCCCCCATGCCAATATGGTACAAAAATGTTCAGGATATAATATTAAGTTAAAAAAACAACATATTAAAAAAAAACATATAAAATTGTGACGGAGTCGAAGTCCAATTTTTGTACACATGTAAGTAAAAACTGGGAAAGGGAAATACATCAAGAATGATTATTGTGGGTATGTCTAGTGGGCCACAGGTGATTTTTATTTTCTCCTCATTTATATAAGAATATGTGCTATTGTTATAGTCAAGGGGAAATAATAGAAGTGATTTTTAAAAGCAATCATATGCAATGCCCAAAATCAATCCAAGAGGGAAGGGCTATTTCCCTGATATAAGCTACATGTTCCTTTCTAAACTGAATGGCATTTCTTTCTCAGAAAGTATTTTCTTCATGTTCCTGGCGGTCCTTTAACAAGTCAAATTCTCTAAGAAATAGGAGTGGGGAGCCCTATCTCCTCCTTCCTCCCACTGTATTTTCCTCAACACTTTAACTTGAGACTAGCTCCTCCCTCCTGGATACTAATTGTATTCTGAACCAAAGACGACATAGCAGAAGTCAGGAGTTCATGGTGAATGATGCATTCCATTACACCAAGAAGCCTTGCTCATGCCACTCTTTCATTCTCTATCTTAATCCAACTATTCGCTCTTCCTCCACTTGGGTAGCCATCTCCCATCTGAAGGAGTCATAGCCAGCTTTCTTCATACCCATCTGAAGGAGTCATAATTAGCTTTCTTCATACATAGTCATCACAGTGGAGTTTGTGTGTCCTGGTTTCTCCCCATAAAACTACCTGGTATAAACCTTCTTTTTCTGACCTGCACCTTGGGCAGACATATACTTCAGGCTAAATCTAGTTTCCACATGCTAATTATCTCTTTCTGATATCAAACTACATTTTTGTGTTTGCTGATGGCAGAGGTCTCCTCTGATGTGTCTTCTGTCTCGTTTAGCTTTCCCTCTGAGGATATTCGGTTCATCTTTAATCCTCGTCATCATGGTGTATTAGCTTAACTGCTGCTGCTCCACATCTTGACTCCATTTGCAGCCTGGAATTTTCCTCCTCACAAGTCACTTACTTAACTCTGTAGTCATCTGTTTAGCAGAAGGACCCTCAGCTCCCTAACATCTCTCCCTTTGTTTCACAGACCTGAGTGTGATGTCTTCTTGTAACATTTGATAAAAATCACAGAGGAACTTGGCTTTCAGGTGCATGTGTGTGCATGCGTGTGTGCGTGTGTGTGTGCATGTGTGCGTGTGTGTGTGAGAGAGATGCTTCTTGGCATCAACATTCACTGATGTTGGCTCTTAATCATTAAATATGAAAGCCCCAAACTCCATACATGGCAATGCTCAGTAAATGTTTTTGCTCTTAGTGTTTCCTTCTGGCATTTAGGACTGGATGCCCACTAGATCTGTCCTGTCCAGCTATGCGAAAGATTCACTGTGGATGCTAAACCCCAGCCAGGCAATGCCTATTGACTGACAAATCTAAGACTCTCATCATAATAGCTACATCTGTATTGCACTTATTATGGCCAGGCATCATTCTAAGCATTTCACAGATACTATTTAATTTATGTTCATTACAATCCTATGAAGTAGATGCTATTATTATGATCACCCTTTTAGAGAAAAGGAAAATGGGACACAGTGAACTTCCTTTTGTAGCTGTGTAAGAGGTGGGGCTGGAATTTGTACCCAGACAGTTGGGCTCCAGGAATCAACTCCCTTAACCACCACTCTAAATTGTCTTTCATATGTAGCAAGATCACTATAAATAAAAATGCTTCGTTACTGAAAAGATCTGACTAAATTGAGTTTGGGAACCAAAGTAGTAAATTTGCCACAAGGCATTTTTGCAAGTCTATGATACACACTTGTCTGAATTGTGGCGCTAAGTAAGTTTGTCAGCACAGACACGCACACACATATGGCAGCCAAGTTGCCTTGGAGCTGAGCTTCAACCAGCCAGTCTAAGCCACTCCTTGGGAGAACTGTGAACCCGACCCTCAACTTCCTTTTTCATCTGCTTCTACTTATGGAATTTTTTTCTCTATTATTTTTAACTCTGTGATTCAGAATGATCCTCAATTTGGGGTCCAACATCTAATAGCTTTAATCTTCATCTACACAATTAAAATACAGCTAGATTCAATTCTAGGTGTGAGAAAGAAGGCTAAAATCCTGTAGGAGACTTAGACTTCTATTCAAGTATCTTAATACAAAGCATCTTTGAGGTAATTTACTTAAAGGAAGCTCAACTGAAACCTTTTCCAGCCCCCATTTTGCTGTTTGCTCTAGTCTGAACAGAGTTTGAGTTGGCATTGGGGCTCTTAAAAAAGGAGGCCCCATGATTTTTCCCTAGGCCGCTCAACCCAATCTAAGGAGCTACTTCTATAGACCCACCCACTTTCCCTCCCCTTCTGTTGATAACCCTTTAAAAAACTAATCACTGCAAGAATGTTAAGTGCTTGAGGTCAGAATTTTTGTCAGTTTTGTCATTGCTATGCCAAGGATGAATGTCTGACATATGGTAGGCTCTCAATAAGTATTTGTTGAATTGATAAATACATTGTAAGATGCCAGAATATAAATATAGGTATGTTTAAGAATATATTGAACTTTCGTTTCAGCATAGAAATAGCACAATTTAAAGGCACAAACTAGATAATAATTACAAAACTGTTGTTGTTCAGTCACTAAATCATGTCCAAAACTTGGCAACCCTATGGAATGCAGCACTTCAGGCTTCCCTGTCCTTCTCTATCTCCTGGAGTTTGTTCAAATTCATAGCCACTGAGTTGATGATGCCATCCAACCATCTCATCCTCTGTCCTCCCCTTCTCCTCCTGCCTTCAATCTCTCCTAGTATCAAGGTCTTTTCCAATGAGTTAATTCTTCCCATCAGGTCACCAAAATATTGGAGCTTCAGATTCAGCACCAATCCTTACACTGAATACTCAGGGTTGATTTCCTTTAGGATTGACTGATTTGATCTCCTTGCTGTAGGGCTTCCTTTGTGGCTCAGCTGGAAAAGAACCCGCCTGCAATGAGGGAGACCTGCATTTGGAAGATCCCCTGGAGAAGGGAAAGGCTACCCACTCCAGTATTCTGGCCTGGAGAATTCCATAGGCTGTATAGTGCATGGGGTCGCAAAGAGTTGGACATGACAGAGCGACTTTCACTTTGTCCAAGGAACTCTCAAGAGTCTTCTTTAGCACCACAGTTCTAGGGCATCAATTCTTCTATGCTCAGCCTTCTTTATGGTCCAACTCTCACATCCATACACGACTACTGGAAAAATCATAGCTTTGACTAGATGGACCTTTGTTGGCAAAGTGATGTCTCTGATTTTAATACGCTGTCTAGGTTTGTCATAGCTTTTCTTCCAAGGAACAATCATCTTTCAATTTCATGGCTGCAGTCACTGTCCACAGTGATTTTGGAGACCAAGAAAATAAAATCTGTCACTGTTTCCGCTATTTCCCCACTTATTTGCCATGAAGTAATGGGACTGGATGTCATGATCTTGTTTTTTTGAAAGTTGAGTTTTAAGAAAGCTTTTGCACTCTCCTCTTTCATCCTCATAAAGAGGGTCTTTAGTTCCTCTTCACTTTCTGCCATTAGAGTGTTATCATCTGCATTTCTGCAGTTGATATTTCTCCCAGAAATCTTGATGCCAGCCTGTGATTCATCCAGCCTAGCATTCTGCATGATGTACTCTGCACAGAAATTAAATAAGCATGACGACGTACTCCTTTCTCAATTTTGAACCAGACCATTGGTCCATGTCCAGGTCTAATTGTTGCTTCTTGATTTGCATACAGGTTTTTTCAGAAAACAGGTAAAGTGGTCTGGTATTCTCATCTCATTAAGAATTTTCCATGTTTGTTGTGATCCACATAATCAAAGGCTTTAGCATAGTCAATGAAACAGAAGTAGATGTCTTCCTGGAATTCTCTTGCTTTTTCTATTATCCAAAAGATGTTGGCAATTTGGTCTCTGGTTCCTCTGCCTTTTCTAATCCAGCTTGTACATCTGGAAGTTCTCGATTTGTGTATTACTGAAACCTAGCTTGAAGGATTTTAAGCATTACCTTCCTAGCATGTGAAATGAGCACAATCATACCATAGTTTGAACATTCTTTGGAACTGCCTTTCTTTGATATTGGAATGAAAATGAAACTTTTCCAGTTCTGTGGTCACTGTTGAGTACGCCAAATTTGCTGATATATTGAGTGCAGCACTTTAACAGCATCATCTCAGGATTTTAAGTAGCTCAGCTGGAATTCCATCACCTCTACTAACTTTGTTAGTTGTAATGCTTCCTGATACCCACTTGACTTCACACTCCAGGATATCTGGCTCTAGGTGAGTAACCACACCATCATGGTTATCCAAGTCATTAAGATCTTTTGTGTATTCTTGCCACCTCTTCTTAATCTCTACTACTTCTGTTAGGTCCTTCCTGTTTCTGTCCTTTATTGTGCTCATCTTTGCATGAAATGTTTCCTTGGTATCTCCAATTTTCTTGAACTGATCTCTAGTCTTTACCATTCTGTTTTTTTTTTTTTCCTTTTCTTCTGTTGTTTTCCTCTATTTCTTTGCATTGTTCACTTAAGAAGGCTTTCTTACCTCTCCATGCTATTCTCTGGAACTCTATATTCAGTTTTCTATATCTTTCTCTTTCTCCTTTGCCTTTCACTCCTCTTCTTTTCTCATCTATTTGTAAGGCCTTCTCAGACAACCACTTTGCCTTCTTGAATTTCTTTTTCTTGGGGATGGTTTTGGTCACTGCCTCCTATACAATGTTACGAACCTCCAGCCATAGATTTTTAGGCATTCTGTCTACCAGATCTAATCCTTTGAATCTATTTGTCACCTCTACTATATAATCAAAAGGGATTTGATTTAGATCATATCTGAATGGTCTGGTGGTTTTCCCTACTTTCTTCAATTTAAGCCTAAATTTTACAATAAGGAGCTGATGATCTGAGCCACAGTCAGCTCCTGGTCTTGTTTTTGCTGACTGTATAGAGCTCCATCTTCAGCTGCAAAAAAATATAATCAATCTGATTTGGGTATCGACCATCTGGTGATGTCCATGTGTAGAGTCGTCTCTTGTGTTGTTGGAAGAAGATGTTTTATGACCACTGTGTTCTCTTGGCAAATTCTGTTAGCTTTTGCCCTGCTTCATTTTGTACTCCAAGGTCAAACTTGACTGTTACCTCAGGTATCTCTTGACTTATTACTTTTGCATTCCAATCCCCTATAATGAAAAGGATATCTTTTTTGTGTGTTAGTTCTAGAAGTTCTTGTAGGTCTTCATTCAGCTTCTTTGGCATCAGCAGCTGGGACACAGACTTGGATTACTGTGATGTTGAATGTTTGCCTTGGAAATGAACTGAGATCATTCTGTTGTTTTTGAGGCTGCACCCAAGTACTGAATTTTGGACTCTTGTTGACTATGCAGGCTACTCCATTTCTTCTAAGAGATTCTTTCCCACAGTAGTAGATATAGTGGTCATCTGAATTAAATTTGCCCATTTCCATCCATTTTAGTTCACTGATTCCTAAAATGTCAACGTTCACCCTTGCCATCT
Organism: Bos indicus; assembly: GCF_029378745.1. Taxonomy (NCBI): domain Eukaryota; kingdom Metazoa; phylum Chordata; class Mammalia; order Artiodactyla; family Bovidae; genus Bos; species Bos indicus. The sequence continues at coordinate 43,043,620 of NC_091780.1, read as the reverse complement.
CCGGCTTGACTGCGTCCAATTTCCCTTGATCCATGGCCCTAACATTCCAGGTTCCTATGCAATATTGTTCTCGACAGCATCAGACTTTACTTTCACCACCAGATGCATCTACAGCTAAGCATGGTTTTCACTTTGGCCCGGCCTCTTCATTCTTTCTGAAGCTATTGCTCCCCTCTTCTCCAGTAGCATATTGGACACCTAACTACCTAAGGGGCTCATTTTCCAGTGTCACATCTTTTTGCCTTTTCATACTGTTCATGGGGTTCTTGAGGCAATAATACAGGAGTGGTTTGCACTCCCTCCTCCAGTGGACCACGTTTTGTCAGAACTCTCCACCACTACCTGTCCATCTTGGGTGACCCTGCATGGCATGCCTCACAGCTTCATTGTGGTACACAAGGCAGTGATCCATGTGATTATTTTGCTAAGCTTTCCGTGATTGTGGTTTTCATTTTGGCAGCTATGGGATTGTAGTTCTTGCTTCTGTCTGCCCTCCAATGGGTGAGGATAAGAAGTTTTAATTGCAATATTATATAGTTTAACACAGTATTAAAACATTTTTATGGCTAGTTGAAAGAGCTGAAAATGATTTCTGGTTGCAGACTTGGCTCACAGATTAAGATGCAAGGATTAAGGTGAGAAACTGTTTGTATGCTAGTGCTGCAAACAGAAGTTGGCTTTGCCTGGATCTCCACACTGAGGAGATTCATCAACATGCTCCTTTTGAAGCTTTGCTCCTCACAGAACAGTCAATATATACCCACCATCACTCCTTCAAGACACCTTGCCCAAATGGCACCTTCAAAATACAAACCAACATGAAAAACATTCAAGGAAAACGATTAATTGGTGGGGGGGTGGGGGGCGTGGTGGTGGCAAGGGTTGCATCGGAATCAGGTACAGTCAGTGTGATAGCAGAATGGTATAGTAAATTAAGAGAGTAGGTCTGGAGATAGTCTGAAAGTCAGTCTTAGCATTGCTATTAACAACTTTGATTCCTTGGGAGAGAAGCTTAACCTTTGTGACTCAGTTCCCTCATTCATTAAGACAGGACTAGATACAAGTCATAGGATGAGGATTAAATGTGATAGTACATGCACAGTACCTTATTATGCCTATAGCAGTGCTGAATAAAAGTTCACTATGATTATTATACATTTATGAACCATTAAAAGTAAAGTATAAAAGAATACTACACTGAGATTTCTTATCCTTTGTATAATGCTCATCAGGCTGCAGCTCTGGGTTTATTTTCAGAGAGAAAATTTAAACAAATACACTTCCTGTGTCTCAAATAAAAATACAAAATTGAGCACAAATACTCTAGAGCTGTGGAAGTGATGCACAAGTTCTTCCCAAATGAATGGAAAGTTAGTTTTCACCTGAAAAAAATCAATATACTTCCTATCTTTCAAATCAAAGAGGAATAAACAAATATACAGAAATGTTTGACAGAGATGTGGAATCAGAACAAATTTTGGAAAATGAGGGAAGTGCAAACACCAAACTGAATTTTTAAGCTAAATGAAAGATCAAGTAGACTGGAAACATACCCCATGTAGAGAAGGTCAATCCTCATCTCCCTCAGGGAGAAGCAATAGTTCCCTGCAAGCTGCAATCCCTATTTCTTTTCTGTTTGTGAACTAAAAGCCAGCCCCATCTGGAATTGAGTTTGGTTACAAATAAGTTTATCTGTCCGTTTGTTTACCTTGAAGTCTTTTTTTTTTCTCTTCCAAGAATTCTAAGGATAACATTCATAGTCACTCTTTCTTTTCTTTTTTTTTAAACCAGACAACTCGTTTGTATAGTAGAAGCTGAACCACGTGAAATTACCTACATTTAAACTGCCTTTGACCTACAAAAAGAGCAATTTTATATGGTTCCACTTCATTTGTTGTAAATTGGATGGATGTGGTCTTGGAAGAACTAGGAGGTAAGGAAGTGGATGGATAAGAAGAAGGGCTGTTTCCCAGTGAATCTTTACTTCATTTCTTCAAAGTTGTCGTATCACAAAGCCAAACTCTTGCTGAGGAATTGGAACCACTTCACAGGGAAGGAATTAAATTCTTTCAGTATTGATGAAAAGACAATGTGTTGCTAACAGCAGCAGACCTATGACCCAGTTGTATGAGAAGGTGACAAGGAAGTAAACCACTAGCCAAGCAAAGAAAACAATGGCTTTCTGCCCCCTGCGCTGGGATGAAAGCTGCATATGCAGCAGGTGAACAAGTTATCCTGAGAAACATGACCAGGCAGTTTCCTACCATGTAAAGCACTAGATTTTCAGTCCCCTCCCCTATATCCCATGCCCCTTCAATGAACCTTGTTCAGGCATGTTTATTAAACAATGGCAAAATGCTTGAATTATGAACCTACAGGTTAAGCAGCAAGCAGCTCACTCCATTAATTAGGCATTTCAGTCTCTTCTTCCCCAACTCCCTTGCTTTCTCTCTTTCTGCTTTGGAATTTTCATTAAGTATGACATTTGACTTATTCTGAGAGCAAACACTGTATTTTCTGGCTTTCTTAATTTGAAAGCCAGATGATCTCTTTATTGGCCCCAGGGAAGAGGGAAAACAACCTTTTGTCAACAATTGCACTTGGCTTTTCATTTCTTAGTTTTCAAACTCACAATTCCATTATCACCTTTGGTGTGTGTACCCTGGAGATGGTGTGAGCAGCCTATAAAACAGGCTTCCAGTGAATCACTGCCTCTGAGGACCACCCCTCACTATCTCCTGTCTCCACCTCTGGACCCTCTCCCACTGCCCACCAAAAGCTAAACTGTCATCTATGTTTTATTGAAAAGAGTATTTTAAAATGTGTGATAAAGAAAGCAGTAGGTCAATCTTACGGAAAATAAATACAGAACACGGAAACTTTTTTTCACATTGCAATTCCAACATTCCACAGGAATTTATATTTAGGCAAATATGGGTGTTTGAGAGCACTTCTGGACTCAACTTTAATCATTCTGAGAGAGGAAGAGACCAACCAGTTTAAACTAGATTTTCCTCTCTTTGTAATCCATGTGGCATTCCAAACATTTCTAAGCATTAGAGTTACATCATTTTCTCTCTTTTTTTCATTTAATACAAACAAGCCATTATGTTCCATTTCACAACCTTTAAGTTCCCAGTATCAAATTACCCAGCTGTTGTTTCAATCTCTCTCAGTTGCTAAGAGATGGAGATGGTGGCAGACCAGACCAATTTTCTTCAACACAGAATTGCAAGTTGACATAAGAGGGAACTAAATGCAGCCAAAGCACAATGAGCCTAACAGTTGGCAGCCAGGCTGTGTCTTTTCACAGCTGCAGGAGACAGTTGGTTCAGAGAACTTCATTGCCATCTCCCTGCCAACATCACTGCCATGTTTTCATGAGTTCTGCACAATGCCTCTCAGCAAAGAGAGGTATTTTCATTCGCATTACAGAGATCAGTCTCCTGTTACATTGGTGCTCTTAGAATTAAGTACCATGATCTTTTCTGGGTCGAGCCCTTTAATAATAATAATAACAACAATACAGAAAAGCTATAAGAACATTTATAGTCCCCCACTATTCTGCCTAAGGCACTTATTCCCCCAGCTGCCAGGAGTGTTGGCTGCTTACTGCTCCCATCTGAGACCTTCTCTGGGGCTTGCCCTCAGCTGCCCCACCCAAGGTCACATCCTTCCCTGGGAGCACTCCACATCCAATGTCTGCCCAGTGGGAGGAGGTAGAAAGCCTGGCAAGGAAGGAGTGGGTGCAACTCTATGGAGTTCCCCATAGGAATGACTAAGGCCTCTACTACAGCACAGTGGTCAACTCCTCCCTCTGCTAGGATGATGTCGCTCGCGTCTCTCAGATGGTTCATTCCAATAAGCCTGCAATATACAAATCTCAGAGCCTCAGAATGTGCGTCCTTGAGAATGCAACCTACAAGGACAATTATCAATACATTCTCAAACCTCTGATTTCTTTGAAGGAACAAGCCACTTAGCTTCTACATATTGAAGTCTCAAAGAAACCTCACAAGGACTGTTTTTCTTGGTTTATTCACAATAATCGTGCCAGCACAAAAGTCAATAGCTCAGAATGCATGATACACGTGCTTACGCAGTGGCACAAGGCAGTGTTCTTAATCTTGTCCAAACTCCAGTCAGGGGGCAACATCAACAGATGATGGTAAAGTGGAGGTAGATGAAACAGATAGGAAACTATAAAGACAGTTTCTGTCCTGGATGGGGGTGCAGGTTTCAGTTAAAGTTAACTGTGCAATGAAGATGTTAGCTGAAGCCCTGGTAGGGGGTACACAATTCTATCTACTCCAACAGGGGAAAAGAATGTTCAAAGAGTTTACAATAAAACTTGAATAAAGGTAGACTACACCTCAGGAGAAGGTGAGACCCTGGGTAGTGAAACTAAATCCCAGCTGATGGCCATAGACTTGGATTGCACCCCTGGCAGCGAAGATTTAAACATTTAAACTATGTATGAGAGGATTCATAATATACGGACTGTTCCAAAAACAGTCCCAAGGTTTGCATTCTGGAACACAATGTGTTACTTCACTATACCTGCCTGTAACTGGACTAAAGGACTGCTCACGGATCAAATAACTTCTGCTTCCTGTATTTGTGTGACTAGGCAATATGAAATGTAGAAATAAGTATAGAGATGATAACATAAGGCATGGTACTTTGTGCTAGATTTAGTACTAAGTTTTGTAATTATAGAGATAATGTGTATTTATTATTTAAAGTTTTAAAATCTTTTAAGGAGTCTGAAATATAATATTGCTTTGAAGTTTTAATTTGAAATGTTTCACACTTACTGTGATTTTATTAAATTTTGATTAATTTTTTAATATAAAAGAATCTAGTTTATTACGGTTATGAGTTTGGTTTATTACATTTTTTAACTTGTCTAAGTGCAAAGAAAGATTGGTTTAGTTAGGCTTCAAAGTCTATGGTATTATTCATCTAAGGTGTTTGAGATTATTAGGTTAAAATGCTTTAGGAAACTTAACCAAATTTGTGAATGATGTTAATTTGTTAAACTTGAGATAACTGAACATTAACCAAAAAAGTTATCTTATTTTTGCACTATATTTACTAGGTGTATTAATAAAGAGATAGCTAAGATAAAATTAAGGCTTAAGAAAAAAACTCAACCTTTAAACTTTTCAACTTTAATAATGCAATCTCTAAGTGTTTCTTTCTACCTCAATAATCAGGAATTATTTAAGCCTCACCTACTACTGTCTGTTCAAACTATGAGTCTCTCACAGCAAACTTAGGTATTTTGTTGGCGTCTGCATACCCTACAGTTTCAGAGCTGGCAATTTTCCTCTCAGTTGCTTTGAGTGGCTCCCTAATTATGTTTCTTGAGAGACGAAGCTGATGAATTCAGGAGGAAAGAACCGTGCCTTCTTTGTTCAGTTGCCGATGTGAGTCCCACAACCATCAATGATACAGTTTATACGGAATAAGTCATGAGTCAGAATAGAAGAAAATCATGTAGCTTTATCCAAAAGTAAAATACTGTATAATAAATCCAAAATTACAATGAAAAGTCCTTAGTTCTGGTTTGATTGAGGGTCAATCTTTCACAGTGCAGTGGCGGGTAGTATGGGTGGGAGTTATGTCTCTCAGACTGTGCTTCTCCATTGTTCACGTGCATACAGGTCACCTTGGGATCTCGTCAAGCTGCAGGTTCAGTAAGTCTGGGCAGGAGGAGAGACTCTGCAGGCCTCACAGGTTCCCAGGTGTGGCCTAAGCTTCCAGTCCAGACCACACTTTGGGTCTCAAAGCTCTAAACACCAGTACTCTAGCTGATGTTCTGTAGTTTCTTTAGCAGTGAAGATTCTGTCAGGAGTAACAGGAAGGGTGTGGTGCTGCGTAAGTACTAATCCTGGCCTAACATGGTATCAATATATTTGCAGGAATTGACGTTTCACCATTTAAAGCTTTGCTCTTGAAAGAGCAACTGAGGTTAAAGCAAATCAGTAATTTCCCAACATCTACAGGCTATTTTCTTAGCAAGTAAAAAGATAAATATTAAGCTTAAAAGAGTTAAAATGTCACATATGCATGTCAATGAACATGTCCATCCCGATAATGAAGTAACTGAAAGCATAATCCTTCATTTCAGAAACATATAATGTCATCTGTATTTCATAACTTACAGACATGTTTGAGCAGCGTTTCTTTGGCTGACAGACCAAGAGTATATGCTTTAGGAATGTGTTTCTGTTGAACAGTGAGGCAAGAAAAACTGTAGCTAACTGGCATCTGTGTGAACACTAGGTGGTGCTACAATACAAGTAAACTATAGATGGATAGCAACTCCCTTCCCCTGCCAGGATTCAATTCTTAGTGATTTAATTCATCATCGTATCTTGCTTGTTTTCTCACAGATCCAGTTCAAAACTGATCTTCAGTTTATTACACAGATTACTGGCCATGTTTCAGAAGTTTTCTATTTCTTGGAAACACTATAGGAAGCTACTGATACTTTGATATGTCACAGACCCAACAGTTATTTAAAATGTGTGAACATTTGTAGGCATATATTTTTTCATTGTTCTTAAATTACATGAGAGAATCTTAATGGTCACAAAGTCTGTGATACACTGGCATACAAAGTTGTGAAAATCTATTCCCTTAGAGACCTTTAAGAGCAATACAAAACCCTCTATTGATTTCCTGTATTAGTTTCACAGGCCTGCTTCAAAGCAAGTTTGATGAACTTTACCAAACAATGCGTACAAATTATTTCCTGGCACTAGGTCTCGTGGCATGAGCTCTCGTACAGGAAAGTACTTCCCCAGTGTTGCATCAGTTCTCACGGTAAACCCCATGAGTCAGGAAGGAGTGACAAAGCAGAGGAAGGATCAGCACATTTTCTAGTAGAATGCTTAACTAACACCTCTTCACGTAGCAGCACCACAGAGTTTCGGACAATCTGTTTTCCACATTCCACTAAGCAGAGATTAATTTGAACTAAATCTACCTATCATTCACACCTTAATCACAAGTCCTTTTAAACAACTGCTCTATCTCAGATCAGTATCATAGAAATAAAGATGCAGATGAAAACGGTTTAGGACTGTTAGGGCATAGGGAAGGCCTGATCAGAAAGCAGGACACTTGGGAATTAGCGAGTCTCTGGAGGGCGTTGTGGTTGTACGTCGGTGGGGGGGCTTTGATCAGAGGAAAACAACAGGAGGGTGTGGAGTACCATGAAGAGAGAACAAAGCAACCAAGACGGGAGGAGGGAGGGCAACAGAACACACCAGAAACACAAGCCCTGTTAGGCAGCTTTGCCTTTAGTCGTGGCAGCACCGGTGCGTGACCCAGAGGAGACCCTGATCTGAGCAAGAGAGGACACCCTACAGCAACCTGCAATTACAGGCTGCTTAAGCGCAGAGATATAAACTTAAACCAGCAAAGTCCCTGGCTTCAGGGAACTCTCAATCTACTGTTTCTGTGCTACACTCATGAGGTAGGCTGACCTTCAGTCCATGAAAGTGCAAGACATTGTCTGACAAAGGCTCTGATATTCATTTCCTGGATACAGAAAGCATGGCAGACAGGAATGAAAACTGAGTCTAACCCCTCAGAAGGAGCTGAGTAAGGAATATTTCTGTCATGAAACTAGCTCTTCTGAGTTGTTGTTCATTATTCAGTCATTCAGTCATGTCCGACTCTTTGTTGACCCCATGGACTGCAGCAAGCCAGGCTTCCCTGTCCTTCCCCATCTCCTGGAGTTTGCTCAAACTCATGTCCATTGAGTCAGTGATGCCATCCAAACATTCCATTCACTGTTGACCCCTTTTCCTCCTACCTTCAATGTTTCCCAGCATCAGGGTCTTTTCCAATGAGCTGGCACTTTGCATCAGCTGGCCAAAGTACTGGAGCTTCAGCTTCAGCACCAGTCCTTCCAATGAATATTCAGGGTTGATTTCCTTAAGGATTGACTGGTTTGATCTCTCTCTGTCCAAGGGACTCTCAAGAGTCCCAGCACCACAATTCTAAAACACCAATTCTTCGGTGCTTAGCCTTCTTTATAGTCCAATTCTCACATCCATATTTGACTACTGGAAAAACCATAGCTTTGACTCTATGGACTTCTGTGGGCAAAGTGATGTCTCTGCTTTTTAATACGCTGTCTAGGTTTGTCATAGCTTTTCTTCCATGGAGCAAGCGTCTTTTAATTTCACGCCTACAGTCATCATCCACAGTGATTTTTGGAGCCCAAGAAAATAAAATTTGTCACTTTTTCCACTTTTTCCTCATCTATTTGCCATGAAGTGATGGGACTAGATGCCATGATCTTAGTTTTTTGAATGTTGAGTTTTAAGCCAGCTTTTTCACTCTCCTCTTTCACCTTCATCAAGAGGCTCTTTAGTTCCTCTTTGCTTTCTGCCATTAGAATGGTATCATCTGCATATCTGAGGTTGCTCTTCTGAGTATGTCATTTCATTTCCTCTTCTGTAAATATTCATCATCTGTAAATATTAATGAGGTGCCTACTTTTTCAAGGTACCGGGGTTCCTCTCATATTACTGACTGAATAGAAAAATCACATATCTTCCTAGGTTCTCAGTGTTATTGCTGGGGTTCCTATTTCATTGCTTTAAGACAAGGACTCCTATTGTTAACAGAAATGTGACACCATTATTTCATTCCTAAAAATTAATTTCGAAACATTATAAAATGTCCATATTTCCTCAAGTTTTTATATATATATATATATATATATATATATATATATATGGAGAAGGCAATGGCACCCCACTCCAGTGTTCTTGCCTGGAAAATCCCATGGACAGAGGAGCCTGGAAGGCTGCAGTCCATGGGGTCGCTGAGGGTCGGGCATGACTGAGCGACTTCACTTTCGCTTTTCACTGTCATGCATTGGAGAAGGAAATGGCAACCCACTCCAGTATTCTTGCCTGGAGAATCCCAGGGACGGCGGAGCCTGGTGGGCTGCCATCTATGGGGTCGCACAGAGTTGGACACGACTGAAGCGACTTAGCAGCAGGAGTAGCAGCAGAATATATATATATATATATATATATATATCTTTAGCTATATACATTGAATTCTGAATCAGGATCCAAGCAAATTCCAACAGACTGGTTAATGTAGCTCTTAAATCTCCATTAATCTACAGTTTTTTCTCTGTGTCTCCCTCTCTTTCATGGAAATTCTATTGAAGTAGGGTTGTCTGTCCTGTAGAGTTTCACTTCACAGTCTGGGCTTTGCTAATTGCAACCCCATCAGTTCAGTTTAGTCACTCAGTCGTGTCCGACTCTGCGACCCCATGAATCGCAGCATGCCAGGCCTCTCTGTGCATCACCAACTCCCAGAGTTCACTCAAACTCACGTCCATCAAGTCAGTGATGCCATCCAGCCATCTTATCCTGTCATCCCCTTGTCCTCCTGCACCCAATCCCTCCCAGCATCAGTCTTTTCCAATGAGTCAGTTCTTCGCATGAGGTGGCCAAAGTACTAGAGTTTCAGCTTTAGCATCATTCCTTCCAAAGAAATCCCAGGGCTGATCTCCTTTAGAATGGACTGGTTGGATCTCTTTGCAGTCCAAGAGACTCTCAAGAGTCTTCTCCAACACCACAGTTCAAAAACATCAATTCTTCAGCGCTCAGCCTTCTTCACAGTCCAACTCTCACATCCATACATGACTACTGGAAAAACCATAGCCTTGCCTAGACGGACCTTTGTTGGCAAAGTTATGTCTCTGCTTTTGAATATGCTATCTAGGTTGGTCATAACTTTCCTTCCAAGGAGTAAGTGTCTTTTAATTTCATGGCTGCAGTCACCATCTACAGTGATTTTGGAGCCCCAAAATATAAAGTCTGACACTGTTTCCACTGTTTCCCTATCTATTTCCCATGAAGTGATGGGACCAGATGCCATGATCTTAGTTTTCTGAATGTTGAACTTTAATCCAACTTTTTCCCTCTCCTCTCACTTTCATCAAGGGTTGCAATATATTACACATGCCACGCTCTCCTATGTTTCCTGAAAATTGATAGTCAGATCTAAAATCTTGATCACATTCAGGTTTCTTTTTTCTTTTTTGTTTTTCTTTTGGCAACACTAACTTATGGATGATGTTGCACAGTTTTGTAAAGAATTGCATGTGGTTGTCTTACTTTTTGTGATTTTTATCAGCCAATGAAAATCACTGCCAGCAGTTCTTATACGGAACTTTGTCCAGATATTCTGACTACCTAACACATATTCTTCATCAGATTTCTTAGTAACTTAAGGAAATAACATACCCTGATTTCTTGCAAATCTGAGGTCTTTATACTCAACGCTCTGTTTCACTGAATCCTTAGCTCACATTTTCTTTCCCAAAGTATCCTAAACATGTTACTCCACTGTTTTTTGACAGGAAAATAAAATTAAATAATCATCTGACAAAAATCTAGTGACAATCTCACATTCCTTCCCTAATTAATGACTTCATTCTTTAGCCTGGATGACCACAGGATTTTTTTTCCTTCCTCTTCAGAGTCCAGTGATTTTTCACTAATCTGAAAAAACGGTCTTTTTTAAGTGGATTTTTTGCTGCTTTGGAATCCTTTAAGAAAATGAAAGCAAGCTTGATACATTTTTAACTGTTAATACAGCTTTAGGGTAGTAAAAGAAGTGCCATCTTGAACAAGTTAACTTTTTTTATATATGCTAACATATATTTGCCAAGGGTTTTCATTCACACTAACTTGCTATCAAGGAGGCAGATTGAACAAAATATGACTTTGATCACTGGGGAATTATCTGTAGCAAATGGATGGAATCCCTACCTTGTAAAGTCAATTATTGTGATTTGCTAAAATGATGACCAGGTCAGCCTTATAAAGTTGGAAAAGGAAGGTTTCAGGAAAGTGAACATAAGGGGAACTTTTAAATTTTTCTGTTTTGTCTAACTTGGGTCCTATTATATAATTAAGGTTTACAGCCTCTGAACAGAGATGAAAATGTCAACGGGAACAATTCAGAAAATCAAGTTTATGATGCAGACAAAACACATGTGGTCTAGGGATGGGGCCCGGTCTGTGCAGCTTCACCAGGGCCTGAACTTTATCAGGATGTCAGCCCGAGCAGCACACAGGGAAGAATTTCCAGTGTCGTCAGCACACAAATATCTTTCTGTTTGGTTTCGCTCTCAACTAGCTCTGTGTTGAAGTCCTGAAGTTGATTCTAGATGAATAAGAAGCTTGGGATTTCTAGGTTTTGCCTGCCCTGGCCTAGTGCTGAGTACAAGAAGGAAGGGGTATTCTCACCATATCTGCTATACAGATAAACTTCTAATTTTGAGCTGCCTCCACTCTATGCTGGGGCCATTTGAGAGCTAAAATGTGAAGCAGATAAAATAAAGTTTGGAATCCTCATGACTTCCCCTGATATTACTAAAAATGCTCATTGTCAGGGAAGCTTCTGGCCCATCCCCTCCTCCCCGATCAAAACCCACATCTTCTATATTAAATTTCCTCAAGTCCTACTCAGTAGATGATAAGACCCTATTCTGTACATTAAATTCAGTGCTTCTTCAACCCTGTCTTCACCAAGAAACCTCTTTTGTTAGCTATCTCACTATAGCCAATTGTTTCTCACCATAAACCCCACATTCTGAAAGACTGTACCTATTAGAGAAGTTAAATTATTTAGAAATTTTTATTTTTCAATTTTTCCATTTATTCAATGACAATTAGAACTGCTTCTCAGAGCTGCCTGACCAATATGAGATAAGAGATACTAGTTACCTCACAGGCTTGATAGAACTTCAGAGAAAGCAGTAAAAAAAAAAAAAAAAAGAAAGAAAAAAAAATCAGTCTCTGAAACTATATTATGCGTAAATGTATAACATCTATTAGACTTTTTGAAGTTTCCAAAGTACTTTGAAGATTATCATTTATTTAGATATGTTGGTTAAATATCATTTCAAAATTATTTCTCCTAATATGTATTTCTCCCTCCTCTTGCATAAGAAAATATTTTTAATTAAAATGCATATAATTATTAATGCTAAACAAGTATCAAGTCCATTTAGGAGATATATTTGAGGCCCATGGACAAGATTCTGGTTACAACCAGCCCTGTTTTTTTTTTTTTTTTTTTGCTCATGACACCTTAAGGTGCCTATTTTAAAACAGCTATTTTGATCCAGCCATTTGACGGCTATTACTAAATCATAATGTAATTTTGGTTGATTTAGATTTCACATCTATCAAAATTCTTTGTTTCAATTTGAAAGCATAATTTATTTTATAAGGATTGCTACCAGCCACTTATTTTTATTATTTGATAATGAAACAAAAAAACTTTTGAAAGCTTGTTTCTGAAAATAGCTACATTTGGTGACTTGCTTACATAATATTATAGCTTTGTACTCTGTATTTTGGTTTTCATAAAAAGCATGTTGATCTCTGCTTTCTGTTCTTTCTAAAGTCAAAACTGAACTACATTTCTGTGAAGACAACATTTCTACGTTTTTCTTCATTTTGAAATATTTGCTAAATTAAATACTATGTCATTCAAAGACTGCTCATCATTAAAATGAAACCATGATGAATGCTTCTTTTCATATAAGGCATTTTAATAATATCTAGACCAATGTCTATGGATCCTATTGGCCTTAGCACTATTATTTTACCTGCTTTATAATCAAATAGCCTCATGTGTTTATCACATATTGAAAAAAATGTTAATCATTAGCCCCTTTAAAATTTTGAAATGCATGTATTCTGTCCTTTTCTACATATGCTGATCTACCACTTAAAAATATAGCAAGACAAAATAAACAGTCCCTCCACAAAAATTCAGCCCTTAAAAAATGATGAGGTAAAGACAACAAAATACCTTCCTCTATCCCTTCCTCTCATCAGTGTGACCACATCCAGATTGTCCTGCTTTGACCAACCACTTTCCCCCACCAACCCATTTTATAAAGGCAGATAGACGAACAGTAATTCAATCATTTGTTTGGAATTTATACTTCATGTACTTCCAAAGTAGGATTGGGGCAAGTTACAAATGTCATGTAATATAAAAACAGGACAGCGCTGATAAAAACAAACCAGTCACTCTAAAGGTGATCAAAGGGACAGGGACTATATGGTTCACCACTGTTTTTTCCCCAGTGTCAGTATCACAAAGGAAGATTTTGGAGTGAACCAATTTTACTTCAATAAAAAAGGGAGGAAAAGGAAGTTTATTTACAAGCAAGTACTTCTTGGGACTTTGAGTAAACCATATCTGATGAGAACTTGGCAAACACACTGAGACCCTCATCCAATGGATAATTCTCATAGTCACATCATTCAGCTGCTACATGTTCAAGAAAAATACATCATCCAATAGCTGTATGTATGTTCAAGAAAAACATACAAGCACGTTTTTAAATGAATAAAAGAAAGAAAACAATTTGAAATAAGAAAGCATTTATTTGAGGCAAATAACTCCATCCATTCCAAATCTATGATTATATGCCTTTTAAATTATATATCAAAAAAGAAATGTGAAATAAAAACTCCTTAAACATCTAAACATGTGTGTTACCTGCATCTTCTCATCTCATATAACAGTCAAGTTTCACTATAATTTCTCTTCCCACTGGTCTGCTCCAGCAAACCAGTGGTCCCTACATTGTGGCATCTCATTTTCTACTGCTTTATATCAGCAAGTACAAGATCAAATATGGCCCTGAGTGTAAAACTCTATGATATAGGGGTCAGAGCTGGTCGCATAAGAAGTTGTGCTCTAACCAGAAACCTTGAGACTCTAGTTTCTATAGAAGGACAAGCATTCTCAGTGAGTTGAAATCCAATACATGACTCACGGGAGGGCATTTGCCCTTTCTAAATTTAAGATCTCTTACATATCTTAGAAGACACAGATGAAATAGAAGGCAGGCCATCAACCTTAATTTCTCTAAGTTATGTTTTGCTAGCATTCAAAAAATGCCAGTGAAGAGAGAGATCCCAAAGAAGGCAACTGCACATTAAACACTCAAAAAAACAACTTTGAAGGCATATTCCAACTGCAATAAAGCCATGACCATCTGGTTAGCTTCGTAGGCTGACGGAAACCTTATGCATAATTTGAAGCTGTCCGTCCTTATCATTTCTTATGTAAAGTCATAGGGAAAATTAAGGAATTAAGTTCAAGTTTCATAGATGAGCTAAAGACAGAGACTGATTGCTTCCCCAGACTCTAAGAACCTTCATTTCTAAGGAATGTTGCCTAACTTGGATGCCATTTGTGAGAAACAGATTCGATTTGTAGTTTGGCTTAAAGGGTCACTTTGAAAAATTCTGTTATCACTTCGGGAATCTGAAATAGCTAATAATGAGCAGGTGGTAGTCTGACTTTAAGACAGCTCAGTCAATCTATACAAAGCACTTACTTCAAAATAAGCTTCTAGATAAATACTAGCTATAAGACTGGACTGCAACACTGCCTTAAACTGTATCTGAGAGACAGTGTAAGTCCTGCTACTGCCTGACTTGTCATTTAGAGCGGTGGGATGTAGAGGAAGGATGCTGGCTGGAGCATCAGAGAGCAGGGCATCACCTACATTCTGCCCCTTGTTAGCTGTGTGAATCTGAGAACTCACTTAACTTCCGCGGACCTCTGCTTTCTCATCTGTAGAATGAGGAGTGGGACTGGATGATTACTCAGGTTTTATCACATTGTAACGTTAAAATAAAAAAATCCCCACTGCTCAGAATGTCCTTATATAGAAAATCTGCCTTTGTATTTATGTATTTATGCCTACAACAACAACAACAAAAACTGTTTCTGAAGCCAGAGTTCCTTTTGCCATGATAAAGTCTTCCAAATCATATTTTATCCACCACTATCACCAACACAGGTCCCTACTTTAGGTTTTAAACTGGACTGCACAGGATAAAGGGTCTCTGACTACCACCATTACAACTAAGAGGTGTTTTAATAATATGAATATCATTCATGACAGTAGTACTTTCCTTTTATTTCTTTAAACTAATCACGGACATTATTTTATCTCTAATTATTTGGTAAGGTAAATGGTAAATATTATTAATCCTATCTTGAATAGAAAAATTTAATGAGACTTAAGAGCGGTTCAGTGACTTGCCCAATTGATGTGAACGCCTCTCTCACAATCAACCAAGGGAATATTTATTGATGCAGTCTCTGCAGGACAGCTCTACAATATGGACCAATTTTAAATATTTTTTACACACATACAAAAAGATATATGCTGAAAGTTTTTATAATAGGGAAAAAATAGAAGTTACCTATATGTACATCATTAGCAGAATATGCAAATAAATGAAGGCATATTCAGGCAATGGCTTACTACACAAAGGAACTGAATTTGTAAAGTTTTATTTAATGTTTATTAAATCAAGCTTAAATATCCATATTTGGCTAGAGGCTATTGATTTCAGACAGCACAGCAAACACTGATATTTATTTTATGACTATGTATTGCCTTATAATCAGAAAAAATACAAAATATTTCATTTAAACATCAACAGCAACAATAAATCAACTGACCTGTGCTTAGGAGACAACCAGAAGATACATGAATAAATTAGTTCACAACAGGTTTATCTAAGGAGCTGCTTTATCTAAGGATCTCACTTCCTGCAGAGTGAGATCCCATTCCACATTTTATTAATATATGCATGGTTTCCATACCTGTACATGATTGTGCTAATTTGGCAAGTTTCCTAGACACTGGTTCACATACCAGCAAATAAATTGCTTTATGCCAAGAAAGCTATATCCTTTGTGTGAGCTCTGCAGAATACACCTGAAAGAGAGAGTGATAAATGGACGGGACCAGAAAATAGAAGCTGGAGCACTGAAAGCAAGGCCAGATTTTTGAAAGGATGATAAATTATTCAACTCATTGAATAGATTTATAGTGATTAGGAAACTCAATCTTTCTACTTACAGATTTTGATTATATAAAAATGTATACTTATAAAGCAGCAAAACACCTTACTTTTTCAAATGGCAGCCAGTATAAAATTTAGTCTTAGGGAATCATGTAAACTATAAAAGCAATTTGACTTTTAGACCTGCATGAAGCCAGAAGGATATTTGTTTCTTCACATGGATTTCCAAATTCCAATCTGTTTGCAAATTAAAGCAACATTTTCCCTCCAGTCAATTAATTTTTTTCCACTACCAGGTTATTAGCTAGAGAAAATATAATAATGAACAACTTCCCCAATTTGTGTTTTTCTTAGTATTCTGCTATTCTAAATAAGCTATAATAAACATGTTCATGTAGAAGGCTTTTTTCCCCCTATATTAAGCATTTTAAAAAGCCTTCTAAAGGGTTAAATTGGCCCAAATTTTAGCATCATTAACAATAAAACTATAACTAAGCTCGCCAATAAATTGAATCTTCCACTTAGTCCACTCTTTTGAAGGAAAAAAGCTAACCCCGAAGTATATTGAAAGAAGACAGGAATGTTCAGCATACATCTCTTTGTTGTTGTTCAGTTACTAAGTTGTGTCTGACTCGTTGTGACCCATGGACTGTAGCACGCCAGGCTCCTCTGTCCTCCACTATCTCTTTGAGTTTGCTCAAATTCATATCCTCAGTGATGCTATATAACTACATCATCCTCACCCACCCCTTCTCCTTCCCTCAATCTTTTCAAGCTCAGGGTCATTTCCAATGAGTTAGCTCTTCCCATCAGGTGACCAAAGCTTCAGCTTCAGCAACAGTCCTTCCAATGAATATTCAGGATTGATTTAGTTTAGGATTGACTGCTTTGATCTCCTTGCTATCCAAAGGACTCTCAAGAGTCTTCTCCAGCACCAAAATTTGAAAGCATCGGTTCTTCACCACTCAGTATTCTTTATGGTCCAACTCTCACACCCATACATGACTGCTGCTGCTGCTGCTAAGTCACTTCAGTCATGTCCGACTCTGTGAGACCCCAGAGATGGCAGCCCACCAGGCTCCCCCGTCCCTGGGGTCCTTCAGGCAAGAACACTGGAGTGGGTTGCCATTTCCTTCTCCAATGCATGAAAGTGAAAAGTGAAAGTGAAGTCACTCAGTCGTGTCTGACTCCTAGCGACTCCATGGACTGCAGCCTACCAGGCTCCTCTGTCCATGGGATTTGCCAGGCAAGGGTACTGGAGTGG
Source organism: Bos indicus (assembly GCF_029378745.1). Taxonomy (NCBI): domain Eukaryota; kingdom Metazoa; phylum Chordata; class Mammalia; order Artiodactyla; family Bovidae; genus Bos; species Bos indicus. The sequence continues at coordinate 43,026,448 of NC_091780.1, read as the reverse complement.
GTTGCCATTGCCTTCTCCCCCACACATGACTACTGGAAATCATAGCTTTGAAAATATGGATCATTGTTGGCAAAGTGATATCTCTATGTTTTAATAAGCAGTCTAGGTTTCTTATAGCTTTTATTCCAAAGAGCAGGCACTTTTTAATTTAATGGCTGCAGTCACAATGGCTTTGAAAATATGGATCATTGTTGGCAAAGTGATATCTCTATGTTTTAATAAGCAGTCTAGGTTTCTTATAGCTTTTATTCCAAAGAGCAGGCACTTTTTAATTTAATGGCTGCAGTCACAATCTGCATTGATTTGGAAACTTGGAATCCAACAAAATAAAATCTGTTACTGCTTCCACTTTTTCCCCTTCATTTTGCCATAAAGTGATGGGACCAGATGGCATGATCTTAGTTTTTAAATGTTGAATTTCAAGCCAGCTTTTTCACTCTCCTCTTTCACCCTCATCAAGAGGCTCTTTAGTTCCTCTTTACTTTCTCCCATTAGAGTGGTATCATCTGCATATCTGAGGTCGTTGATATTTCTCACAGCAATCTTGATTCCAGCTTCTGATTCACCCAGCCCAGCATTTTGAATGATGTACTCTGCGTATAAGTTAAATGAGCAGAGTGACAATAAACAGCCTTGTCATACTCCTTTCCCAATTTTGAACCAGTCAGTTGTTCCATGTAAGGTTCTAACTGTTGCTTCTTGACCTGCATATAAGTTTCTCAGGAGACAGGTAAGATGATCTGGTACTCCCGTTTCTTTAGGAATTTTCCACCATTTGTTGTGAAACACACAGTCAAAGGTTTTAACATAGTCAGTGAAGCAGAAGTAGATGTTTTCCTGGAATTCCCCATGCTTTCTCCCCGATCTAACAAATGTTGGCAATTTGATGACTGGTTCCTCTGCCTCTTCAAAACCCAGCTTGTATATCAGTTATCAGTTCATGTACTGCTAAAGCCTGACTTGAAGGAGTTTGAGTTTCCTTGCTAGCATGAGAAATGAGTGTAATTGTATTGTACTTTGAACATTCTTTGGCACTGCCCTCCTTTGGGATTGGAATGAAAACTGACCTTTTCCAGTTCTGTAGTCACTGCTGAATTTTCCAAATCTGCTGATGTATTGAATGCAGCACTTTAACAACATCATCTTTAGGATTTTAAATAGATCAGCTGGAATTCTTTCACCTTCACTAGCTTTGTTCCTAGTGATGCTTCCTAAGGCCCACTTAACTGCACACTCTAGGATGTTTGGCTCTAAGTGAATGACTACACCAATGTGGTTATCCCAGTCATTAAGACCTTTTTTGTACAGTTCTTCTGTGTATTCTTGCCACCTCTTTTTAACCTCTTCTGCTTTTGTTAGGTCCTTACCATTTCTGTCCTTTATTGTGCCCATTCTTACATGAAATGTTCCCTTGATAGCTCCAATTTTCTTGAAGAGATCCCGTCTCTTCCTCTATTTTTTTGCATTGTTCCTTTAAGCAGGCCTTCTTATCTCTCCTTTTTATTCTCTGGATTTCTGCATTCAGTTGGGATCTCTTTCTCCCTTGCCTTTCACTTCTCTTCTTTCCTCAGCAATGTGTAAAGCCTCCTCAGACAACTACTTTGCTTTCTTGTACTTCTTTTTCTTTGGGATGGTCGCTGCCTTCTGTACAATATTACAAACCCCCATCCATAGTTCTTCTGGCACACTATCTACCAGATCTAATCCCTTGAATCTATTCGTCACCACCATTGTATAATGAAAAGGGATTTAATTTAGGTCATACCTGAATGGCCTAGTGGTTTTCCCTACTTTCTTCAATATAAGTCTGAATTTTGCAATAAGGAACTCATGATCTGAGCCACAGTCAGCTCCAAGTCTTGTTTTTGCCGACTGTATATAGAACTTCTCCATATTTGGCTGCAAAGAAAATAATCAGTATGATTTCAGTATTGGCCATCTGGTGATGTCCATGTATAGAGTTGTCTCTTGGGTTGTTGGAAAAGGGTGTCTGCTATGACCAATGCGTTCTCTTGACAAAACTCTGTTAGCCTTTGGCCTGCTTCATTTTGTACTCCAAGGCCAAACTTGCCTTTTACTTCAGGTATCTCTTGACTTCCTACTTTTGCATTTAAATCCCCTATGATGAAAAGGACATCTTTTTTGGTGTTAGTTCTAGAAGGTCTTGTAGGTCTTCATAGAACTGGTCAACTTCAGCTTCTTCAGCATTAGTGGTTGGGGCATAGACTTGGATTATTGTAATATTGAATGTTTGCCTTTGAAACGAATGGAGATCATTCTGTTTTTGTTTTTTGAGGTTGTACCCAAGTACTACATTTCAGACTCTTTTGCCTATGAAGGCTACTGCATTTCTTCTAAGGGTAGATATATATAACGTAGTAGTAGTAGATATAATGGTCATCTGAATTAAATTTGCCCATTCCCGTCCATTTTAGTTCACTGATTCCTAAGATGTTGATGTCCACTCTTGCCATTTCCTGCTGGACCATATCCAATTTACCTTGATTCATGAACTGAACATTCCAGGTTCCTACATAATGTTGTTCTTTACATCACTGGACTTTAGTTTCACCACTAGACACATCCACAACTGAGTGTCGTTTCTGCTCTGGCCCAGCCGCTTCATTCTTTCTGGAGCTGTTAGTAACTGACCTCGGCTCTTCTCCGGTAGCATACTGGACACCTACAGACCTGAGAGGTTCATCTTTCAGTGTGATATCTTTTTGCCTTTTCATACTGTCCATGGGTTTCTCTAGGCAAGAATACTGGAGTGGGTTGCCATTTCCTCCTCTAGTGGACCACACTTTGTCAGAACTCTTGACTATGACCCATCTGTCTTGGGTGGCCCTGCACCAGCATGGCTCATAGCTTCAACTGAGTTACCAAGCCCCTTCTCCACAACAAGACTTGTGATTCATGAAGGAGATACAATGTCTTAATCTGCATTATTTCATGAAAATGATGTTCCAATGGTTACCTCAAAAGCTTCTGTATCCTTAATTCTAAGAAAGATTCAGGTATGCTCAGTACTATACACTTGAAATTTGGGGAGAAAGAGTACTAATAATACACAGTAAAAAAAACAAAATTAGTATCAATACTTGTTCTTTATTTTACTCTATTAACTAGGAAAGTCAAATGAAATATGCCCTGCCCCTTGCAGGCCTTGCTAATTAAAGTTTTTTTTTTAAATGCTATATTTCCGAATTTCTTGTTTCTTTATACTTTTTCAACATATTTGGATGTAAAATAATAGTCTTATAACTTGAAAACAATGCTCAAAGATCTCATTCTTCCTCAATAGGCAAAAGAACAAAACTATGTTTTATCTTTTTTTTAAAAAGCTATATTTTATGACAAAAAGCATACAATAGAAGAATGAATTATGAGTGGCAGTATATACAGTTGCCACAAATCTCACACACATGCACATATACACGCTTGGCCAGCTCATCCTGTCGTAGTCACAAAAGCAGCAAGCAGTGTTTGGATTGGGAAATTATAATCAGAACTAGGGACATTTACATAGCATCTGAGAGAGTTCCAAGTTCTTCTAAAGAATGATCTTACTTGATCTTTAGCCTTTAGAGAGAAACATTTACAGCCAAGAAAATTACAGCTCATAGAAATTACTGGATTGCTTGGCATCCAACTTCTAGTCAGTAGCACAGACAGGAAAAGAACGAGGCCTGCCATCTCTAAATCCTGCGGACTTCCCACTCAGCCTCATGTCCAGCCAGCCGTGGGGCAGCAGAAAGTGGAGCGAGGGCCACAAGGGCAGAGAAGACAACTGACTGTCACCAATTTGAAGAACTCCCATTCCAACATTAAAACTGGTTTATACTAGTGGGGCATCAACCTTTCATTACTCACAACATGCTTCTGAAATCTCTGATGCTGCTTAAACTAAAGGAGCCACCATAAAATAAAATAAAATTTAAAAAAAGACCAAGACATTCCAGTATGCCCTACAAACTCTAGAAGACCGCTTCAAACAAGCTTTAAGAATACCTTCAACTGTTTTAGTAGTTATGAACAATAGGTTTAGAAATTAGTCTCTTCTGCTTGAATTCAGTTATTAGTCAAAGTCATATGACAAGGTAAAAACTGGCAGTTTTCAACAGGGCCTCTTTTGGAAGGCTTTTCCTTCTATCTACTGTTTCTGGGCCCAGACCCCTCTCCTCCATTTAAAAAAAAAAAAAAAAAAAACATTTCTAAGAAAGCCTCTCATATATATTCTTGATGTGAATGTAAGCCATTACATTACTTACGCCAGTGACATTTATTTTTAATGCTTTACCTCTAATTAAGAAAAGGAAGCCTTTGCAGAGGGCCGAGGGAATTCAGGCATTAAAGAATGGACTGGGAAGTTAATTTTAGAAGGTGGATCTCATCTGCAGTCTTACCATATACCTGGGATTAGGCAGCTCCCCCCAAAGCTCCCGATGTTCATGTATATAAAAAACCTAATACAAAGGAGGATCCAGATGACTATTTTCCACTAAACATCAGACTGTGAAATCAAGTATACATTTTCAATATATCTCTTGCAAAATCTTCCCATTTTGAAATCAGGAAAAAGTGAACTGAAAAAGCAGCATTATATATAGTATCAGATCAGATCAGATCAGTCGCTCAGTCGTGTCCAACTCTTTGCGACCCATAAATGCAGAGTCCCCACGAATGGGTTTCAGAGGTTGTCTTGAAGTAGTATGCAAATTACGGGCATGTGTGTGCAATGCCTTGTGAAGATAACTTAAAGCTTTCATCACATTTTCAAAGAAATTACTAATATAAAATAGGCTAACATTGACTTCAGAATTGGAAAGACCTAGTTTTTATTCCTAGCTCTACCGCTTTCTAGCTGCGTGAACTTGGACAAGTCAACTAACTTCTCTGTACCTCAGATCCCTCAGCAGACGTCCAAGTATTATTGTCAGGATTAACAGAGATAATGCATACAAATCACTTTGAAGAAAGTAAAACATAAACCCTGGGGAGCTGGTTAGTATTATTACTAGCAGAGCAAAGGACTAGAGGGACTTTAAGAGAAAGGAAATTTTCTTATCCAGATGCAAAAAGAGGCAACGGGGGATCAAAGCCACAAATTTGGCAGAATTTACAGTTGGCTGAGGATATGTCTAGTTATCTCGGCAAAATGTTACACCTGGAAGGAGGCCTACTGATCCCTCATTTTATAAATGAGGAAGATGAGACCCAGAAAAGGGAGGTGTCACTACATCATAGAGTTAGTAACAGAACTTGGACACTGAATTTTGGTCCTACTCCAGGCAGCCGAGAACAAAGAGAAGCTGCCACTGAGGTACTGTTGTTAACCAGCTACAAAAAAACCACTCAGCTTCATCAGATTTATAGATGTTTTTCCTCCTTTGCAAAAGGACCTTTGGTCCTGGGCATCATTAATCAAGATGTCAGTGCATTTCATTTTTAGTTCTTCCCCCTTTGCTCTCTTTACTACAGAAAAGGCTGTGTGCGTGGGAAGATTTATGATGGATTTAAATATGTCATTGTACCTGTTTTAACCTTTGAAACCAAGACTCCCACTGGGAACTGTTAGAGAGAATGTCATGAGGAGTACATTTCCATACGAGCTCTCACTTGCACAGAGAATGGATATAAATGAATATTAAACTGCCAAGTAGTCAAAGATGGAGTTGGTTCATAATTCTATTTCCTCTCAAACATGAATATGTGTTATGCTAGAGATTTAGAAAAACTGAACTGGTAAAGGACTTGCATAGAGTTTACAGATTTAATTTGCCCCAAACTTTAGATCTATTTAACTGGAATATCTTGTCTTTCAAGGGAACTTAATTAATGCTACTCATTGTCTCATTCTAATTAAGAAAAAAGTCAAATTTTGCTCTGAGTTAATTCCAACAAAATTCTGCTTGTTTTGGCCAAGGCGGAACCCCAAAACTCCTGTGAACAATTATACTAATTTTAAAATGCTTATGAATACATTTTACTAATCCATTGAAATATCCTCAGGAAGTTATGTTTTCCCTGACATGCTAATGCCACTCAGAGCAGAGGGAAAATTTTAAATGATAATGTGATGTTCTTGGATTAGAAGAATCAATATTGTCAAAATGACTATACTACCCAAAGCAATCTACAGATTCAATGCCATCCTGTCAAATTACCAATGGTGTTTTTCACAGAACTAGAACAAAAAACTTCACAATTTGTATGAAAACACAGAAGACCCCAAAAAGCCAAAGCAATCCTGAGAAAGAACAACAGAGCTGGAGGAATCAACTGTCATGACTTCAGACTATACCACAAGGTTATAGTCATCACGACAGTACATAGTGGCACAGAAACAGAAACACAGACCAGTGGAACAAAATAGAAAGCCCAGAGATAAATCCAAGCACATGCGGGCATCTTATCTTTGACAAAGGAGGCAAGAATATACAATGAAGAAAAGACAGCCTCTTCGATAGAGGAAAACTGGACAGCTACATGCAAAAGAATGAAACTAGAACACTCCCTAACACCATACACAAAAATAAATTTAAAATGGGTTAAAAACTTAAATGTAAGGACAGAAACTATACAATTCTTAGAGGAAACATAGGCAGTACACTCTTTGACATAAATCACAGCAAGATTCTCTCTGGCCCATTTCCTAAATTAAGGAAAATAAAAATAAACAAATGGGACCTAATAAACGCTTTTGCATAGCAATGAAAACCATAAACAAGATGAAAAGACAGCTCTCAGAATGGGAGAAAATAATTGCAAATGAAGCAACTGACAAAGGATTAATCTCCAAAATATATAAGCAGCTCATATAACTCAGTATCAGAGAAACAAACAATTCAATAAAAAAATTGGGCAGAAAATCTAAACAGACATTTCTCCAAAGAAGGCATACAGATGGCTGATAAACACATGAAAAGATGCTCAATATTGCTCATTATTGGAGAAATGGAAATCAAAGCCACAGTGAGGTTATCATCTCACACTTTTCATAATGGCTATCATCAAAAAGTACACAGACAATAACTGTGGAGAGGATACGGAAAAAAGGGAACCCGCCTGCACTGTTGGGAAGGCAAACTGATACAGTTATTGTGGGAAACAGGATGGAGATTCCTTGGAAAACTAGGAATCAATCTACTGTGCTGCTGCTGCTAAGTCGCTTCAGTCGTATCCAACTCTGTGTGACCCCACAGACGGCAGCCCACCAGGCTCCCCTGTCCTTGGGATCCTCCAGGCAAGAACACTGGAGTCGGTTGCCATTTCCTTCTCCTATGACCCAGCACTCCCACTACTGGACATTTTTCCTGAGAAAACCACAATTCTAAAAGATACATGCACCCTAATGTTCATTGTAGCAATATTTACAATAGCCATAACATGGCCACTCCAGTACTCTTGCCTGGAGAATCCCAGGGATGGTGGAGCCTGGTGGGCTGCCGTCTATGGGGTCACACAGAGTTGGACATGACTGAAGTGATTTAGCAGCAGCAGCAACATGGACACAACTTAGATGTCCACTGACAGATGAATGGATAAAGAAGATGAGGTACATATATACAATGGAATATTATTCAGCAATAAAAAGAAAAAGATATGAGTCACTTATAGTGAGGTGGATGAACCCAGAGCCTCTTGTACAGAGTGAAGTAAGTCAGAAAGAGAAAAGCAAATAACATATTAACATAATACCTGGAATCCAGAAAAATGATACTTAGGAACCTAGCAGAGAATGGACTTGTGGACACAGCAGGGGAAGGTGAAGTTGGGACAAACTGAGAAAGCAGCATTGACATATATACACCATTGTGTGTAAAATAAATAACGGGAAGTTACTTTTTAACACAGTGAGCACAGCTTAGTGCTGGGCTGGGGTCAGGGGAGGGGATGGAGGCTCAAGAGGGAGGATATAGATATATATATAATTATGACTGATTCATGCTGTTGTACAGCAGAAACCAATACAACACTGTAAAGCAATTTCCACCAGTTAAATAATAAAAATAAATAAATTTTAAAAAAGAATAAAATGATAATGTGAGAATTCAATCAGCCAATCAGCTGACCAAAAATGGTTAGTTTTATACCAAAAAAAAAGTGGGAAAACTTTCCCTTAAAAAGTGTTTGAGTGGGAAGATTAGATTGGGAATTTGAGATTGATATGTAGACACTGCTATATTTAAAATAGATAACCAACAAGGATCTACTGTTAAAAACATTTTTTAAATAAAATAAAATATGAGGGGCAAGCTTTTAAATTTGTTTGAGAATATAAAGAACATATGAAAATAAGAATTTTTTTCAAATTAGAAAAAATTAGCAAATAAGAATGCAACACAGTGAACACTGTTGCTGAATCACAGCTCAAGAAAGCAGTGAGGGTTGAGTGCATCCAGTAAGGCTTTACAGCTGAAAGAAGAGATATGTGCTAGGCTCTGGGTCACTGGCTTTTAGTTGTGAATGAGAATTATGAGTGCAGAATTTGTGCTGCAATGTCTAGCTAGGGCCATGATATAAAGAAAGCACATTCATCTTCTTAAATAGCTTCAGTTTGAAATAAGATTTTTTTCCTATCGTTGACTATGTTATAAAAATCAAAATAAAACAAACACAAGAATCTAAAAAAAGAACCTAAGTTTGATGAGAAATAAATAAATGCATAGTCTTTTATAGCTTTTATAGCCTTGTGCTTTAAGCTTCAATACATTTCTTCTGGAAACCTGCAACACATTTATGCAACTGCATTTTAAAAGATGTATGGAATTTTAGGGTAACCACATTAAACAGATATGAAATATTTATTCTTATTTATGATCCTGTGGCAGACAAGAAATATGATTTCTTGTAGCTCTTTAGGAAAAGCTAGGCCCAAGAATTTTTAAAACCTAAAACAAACAATAAAAAAACAGAAGTCCAACTCTGAGAAGAAAATTCACCATTTTTTCTAACATAGTTTTACATATCTGCAATTTAATTTATGAAAGTTTAAAAAGAAATATTTTAAAAAATATGGACACAACTTTATCTAATTAAGAGATACAAAAAAAAGAACATATGAAGCAGAAAAATAAATGAGGAAAGCATGCAATTATATGCACACAAAACAATGCCAACTACTGTGCTAACCCATGCAGAATTTAGGTTCACTTTGATTTACCTAGCTCATTATTCATTACAGAAGACCAGAATCCAACTTATATGCACCCCAGCGAGACCTACTAGAGTGAACACATTTCAACAGAACCCAGCAAAATCATCAAGTCCATGCGGGTATTTAATAAATAGTTTCTGCCACAATAATGATGTATCTGTGTATCCACGTATACAAATCTTACATTCATCTACTACACAATATAGTACAGAACACAAATAAATAAGCTAAAAATACCTCATTGTCTTTGAATGTCTCCTTACAACAACTACCCTTTAATAACATCAAGTTTTCATTCAGATCAGACCAGATCAGTCGTTCAGTCGTGTCCCACTCTTTGCGACCCCATGAATCGCACTATGCCAGGCCTCCCTGTCCATCACCAACTCCCGGAGTTCACTCAGACTCACGTCCATCGAGTCAGTGATGCCATCCAGCCATCTCATCCTCTGTCGTCCCCTTCTCCTCCTGCCCCCAGTCCCTCCCAGCATCAGAGTCTTTTCCAATGAGTCAACTCTTCACATGAGGTGGCCAAAGTATTGGAGTTTCAGCTTTAGCATCATTCCTTCCAAAGAAATCCCAAGGTTGATCTCCTTCAGAATGGACTGGTTGGATCTCCTTGCAGACCAAGGGACTCTCAAGAGCCTTCTCCAACACCATGATTTACCCCTTAGTTCATTAACACACTATTTTTAAAATTGCAACAGAGTTTTGAGGTGAGGACCCACCCCACCCCCCACAGTCATAACCATAAGGTGTAAAGTGCTCAGAATGTCTTGGCAAAGGTCAGACAAAATGTAAATATGCATGCCAACTACTGTGTTAATCCATGCAGAGTTTCTAGCATAGGTGTGAACTAACTTTCCCTGAGGAAGATCTGCTAATTATTCATAGGTCTAAGTTTCTCAGGTTGTAGTTGATCAGCAAAATAATCAAAGGAAATGCTGATTGTTCCCTTCTGTCCTGATTCTAAAGTCATACAAATGTATCATCAGAGATGCAAAATTATGGAAAAGAATAAAGCAGGATTCCTCACAGTAATAACCCAAACTGGATGCTACACCTACCACCATGCTACAGTAGATACCATATGAAAATATGGGGAGAATCAACACAAGGACTGACCAGACTGAACTCCAAAAATGTTTCACCAGGTAGGTGACATTTAATTTACCTGTGACTTGGGAAATGTATAGCAATTTTTCTAGAAATAGAAGTTTATGGTAAGGAGTAATATGATTTCCCAGGGAGAGAGAAACCATGTTTCAAGGCATGAATTTCTGAAAGGGCCTGAATTTTCAGAGGAGCAGGAAAGAGAACAACAGACCAGATGAGTCCAGATTGTGAAGGAACTTGCAGGCTGCACCCAGACATTTGGACTTTACCTAGGTTTCCCTGGAAGATCAGCTGGTAAAGAACCTGCCTGCAATGCAGGAGACCCCAATTCGATTCCTAGGTCGGGAAGATCCACTGGAGAAGGGATAGGCTACCCACTCCAGTATTCTTGGGCTCCCCTTGTGGCTCAGCTGATAAAGAATCCCCCTGCAATGAGGGAGACCTGGGTTCTATCCCTGGGCTGGGAAGATCCTCTGGAGAAGGGAAAGACTACCCACTCCAGTATTCTGGCCTGGAGAATACCATGGACTGTGTAGCCCATGGAGTCGCAAAGAGTTGGACATAACTGAGCAACTTTCACTGGGAGGGCAGCCAGAGGCTAAGAGAGGTAAACACTGCAGTTGAAATATTTTTTAAAACAACATTTCACCTGTGTTACTTCCAGGATGCAGACATACGTGCATAAAGGAGGTAGTCTCCTACATGTGTCATGTGGATGACTCTCCCCATCTTGTCAGTAGCACCTAACTCCCCAAACTACAGAGGTGGATTCGTTTGGCCAATGTGATAATATTAATTCCCTTTGCAGTAGCGAAGGTTTGAGCTGCAGCCATTCTTAACACTGTTGTTTGAATGATTTTATAGGGTCTTTTGATAGACTTTAAGTTTCTGGAAAGGAGGGACACTACAATGCATACTGAAAACTTTCTTTGGAATTTCACCCAGGCTAGCTCCCTCCTCATGAATCAGTTCTCCAGTAGACCTTATACTCACTCTCTCTTCTTCGGGTGAAGAGCATATCACTTTCCATCTTCATTTCACATATTCCATGTCTATTAAACAATGATTTTGGTAAATTTGCCTCATTCAAATAATGAAAAAAATTAGTGGTTTGAGTATCTCATAACAATAGAAGCAGCTTATACTAAAAGCCCTCTAGTAACAGCCATGCTGCTAAAATGAAGACAGAAGAAATTTCTACCCTATTCCTTTTTATTCTGTTCACATGTGTATAAAGAAACACAGCCCTGAGCCCTAATGGCAGGTGATAACAGTTATACCAGTTTGATTTGTGCCCAAGGAGGGCAAACAAAGCCACAGAGAATCAGTTGCCTCTGACTCCCCAGCTACCTTCCTGGTTTGCCACAGTGGCCTGGTCTAATGGGCTGTTTCTTGCTTCCTGTTACCACCACGCAAGTCCACCAACTTTGTGTTATTTACTGAACATCCTCATAAACTGTTTCACATCTCTCTCCTTCCCAGATTACTATGCACACACCCACAGATTCATGCCAAGACCCAGGTTTTTATCATGTTATTTCTTTGTTCGTAGGTGTCTGTATAACTACTGTATCAAGCCCAGACTCCTCCGAGGGATTTAAAATATTTGTGGCCCTTCAAAATGTGTCTCCTCTAAGTTCAATGACATATATCATTCATCATTCCTCGACTCCAGGGGAAAGCCCCTTCCATCTTTTATAATCAAAGCATCCTGTGCACAAGCTATCTCCCAGGCCTACACAAGGCAGCACAAAAAGTTATACCAGGAAACTGCACAACCTCCAAAGGTACCATTTGTATATAACCTGAACAACTATAGGTGGGCAGTCCTGAGCCTGGACTTCTCTACAGAATAATTTCTAGCTTAAAAAGTTGTCGTGAGAATTAAGAGAGAAACATTTACTTTTTCTGGATTCAGTTTTTCTTTTGTAGGTAAACACTGTTAATATAACAGTTAATATAACAGTTAATAAAACATAATATTTTGAGGCATTTCTTACAATTATGAGTATGGGTGTGTATTCATTCATTCATTTAATAAAAATTTTTTTGACCATATAGCATGTAGGATCGTAGTTCCCCAGCCAGGGATTGAACCAGTGCCCCCTGCATTGGAAGCACGGAATCTTAACCATGGACCCCCAGGGAAGTCCTAAGTAACGTAAAAGAGTACATCTAAAACATATGGGCTGGTGTCTGGCGTGGACTTATTACTTCCTTCCCAAAATTTTTACTTTTTTATAAGGTTTCTCAAACAGTCCATTCTAAAGATCAGTCCTGGGTGTTCTTTGGAAGGACTGATGCTGAAGCTGAAACTCCAATACTTTGGCCACCTCATGTGAAGAGTTGACTCATTGGAAAAGACTCTGATGCTGGGAGGGACTGGGGGCAGGAGGAGAAGGGGACGACAGAGGATGAGATGGCTGGATGGCATCACCAACTCAATGGACATGAGTTTGGGTGAACTCCGGGAGTTGGTGATGGACAGGGAGGCCTGGCACGCTGCGATTCATGGGGTCGCAAAGAGTCGGACACGAATGAGAGACTGAACTGAACTGAAGGTCACTTGGCAAACTGAAAAAGTTCAAAACAGTAATTTCATAGGAGTCTTTGCTCCTAAATAAGTGATTTTAAATCCCTTGCTGTCGATTTGGGAGGAAAGGAAAAATGGAACAAGCAAGACATATCCAAAAGCCCTCTGTTCAAAAGTGTCTCCTTTGAGGGTGGTCAGCTCTAGCCTGTGCACTGGAACCACTAGCGGAGACTTTAAAAGTACTGATGCCTAGGTCCAAACTCAGACTCTCATATCACTGTCTACAACAGGGCCTGGGAAATGGGCTTGTTAAAGCTTCCTAGGAGATTCTACTGCATACTGCTACTGCTACTGCTAAGTCGCTTCAGTCATGTCCGACTCTGTGCAACCCCAGAGACGGCAGCCCACCAGGCTCCCCTGTCCCTGCAATTCTCCAAGCAAGAACACTGGAGTGGGCTGCCATTTCCTTCTCCAATGCATGAAAGTGAAAAGTGAAAGTGAAGTTGCTCAGTCATGTCTGACTCCTAGTGACCCCATGGACTGCAGCCTGCCAGGCTCCTCCATCCATGGGATTTGCCAGGCAAGAGTACTGGAGTGGGGTGCCATTGCCTTCTCCCTCTACTGCATAAGCAAGGATGAAAAACACTCTCTCTACACGTGACATACCTGGAAATCAACTGATTAGTTAACATTTTTCGATAAAGGTGTTCATCTCTTGCTCCATCCACTTCCATGTTAGGATACTAGTAATTCACACCTTAGTATCAGTTCACTTTAATTAGATCACGTTTCCCTCTTTTGAGATGAAAACTTTGAAATGAAGAGAGTAGGCAAAGGAGCAACAACGGAGAGGAAAAACATCTCTCTATTGCATAATCTATGAATAACACTCCTACTCAAAGGAATTTCAGGATTTCATTAATGTCCCCATTTCTAAAACTTCACATTCCTACTTGTGATGAATCAAAATACAAAATATTTTAAATTAAGAAGAAGCTTAAAATACTAAGCTTCTTCTTAATTAAAAACATGAGCCCCCATCCTCACATCCATTCATCTCAACCATCTAGTACAAGAAAACCAGAACTAATATCTTATACTTTATATCCAATAAAATTTCTCACACCTATAGCAGGGTGTGAGGGTGTGAGGACACTGCACTCAAGTAGAAAGAATATTAGACTTGAGGCTCTGAAAGCTTGTTTGACTCCCAGGTCGATCACCTACTAACATTTCTGGGACTTAATTTCTTCATCTCTACTAGGGGATTAAGGTAAGGATTGAATAAAATACTGTAAGCAAAAACTCCTAGAACATATCAGGCATTCAGTAAATGCTATTGAACAAAAAACTCTCCAGGAAAGGGAAGAATTAACTCATATCCTACCTCTGGGCTGCCCCTAGAAATATCTAACTCCCTGAGATCATAAAAACTGATGGCTACTGTTGCTCAGTGATTGTTCATGCTGACATTATTTTAAAACTACTTTTTAAGCAACAGATCCCAATAACACTTCTCTAATCAAAATACTGGTTTCTTTAGATTTTTCTCATTGGACTCATTTCTAAATCCTTTAATGATATTTATTACTTTTCCTTAAACTCTGTTTTTATGGTTTCCTTCAAATTGGGAAGCCTGTGATAATTATCATTTTCCATTCTACTATTGCTAATTAAAAATTACACAGCTGGACAATCTAGTAAACTTGGTGGGCCACCTCAATAATTAGTCCTCCCATCCTCAACTCTAAATATGCAGGCACACGTGGCTAAGGTCCATACATAGCCAAAATCTTTCACAACATGTGTCACAAATAACTAAAGTTATTTTTTCCATGTCACCCTTCCCAAGACTTCCCAAGTCTTAACCAAGAATATTCATATGTATTATTAAATATGTTCTTGATGTGAGATTTTTAGATCTTCCAAAATCATCATGAAAAATATTAATCATGCAACTATCAAAAAGTATTTATTTAGCACTTAGAGTATGTGTGCAGGGGGTGGAGGTAATTACTCAACAACTAAGACTTTTTTTCACATAATTACATATCTAAAATTAGCCTTCTTGAACATTAAACACTCTTGTTCAATTCAGTTCAGTCACTCAGTCGTGTCCAACTCTTTACAACCTCATGGACTATAGCACGCCAGGCTTCCCTGTCCATCACCAACTCCCAGAGCTTACTCAAACTCATGTCCATTGAGTCGGTGATGCCATCCAACCATCTCATCCTCTGGCATTCCCTTCTCCTCCCACCTTCAATCTTTCCTAGCATCAGGGTCTTTTCAAATGAGTTAGTTCTTTGCATCAGGTAGCCAAAGTATTGGAGTTTCAACTTCAGCATCAGTTCTTCCAATGAATATTCAGGACCGATTTCCTTTAGGATGGACTGATTGGATCTCCTTGCAGTCCAAGGGACTCTCAAGAGTCTTCTCCAACACCACAGTTCAAAAGCATCAATCTTGTTACGTCATCCATTTTTCATGGTCAGTGATACCAACTGTCTTTATATAACCTAAGCACTAATAATAGGAAAACCTTTTCCACTGTTAATCATTTTACTGAAATCATACTTCCAGGACACTTGACAGCTAGTATTCATATTTCCTGAGAAGATACACCCTGAGGAAGACATATTAGCCGAAAGAAGATTCAAGCAACAAATCTGGGCTTTGGGAAAATAAAAAACTTCAACATCCTCATATCTACAAACAGAAATCAGCTTCGTTTTCTCACTTTCTGAGATTTGAATATGCTTTGGGGTTGTCATCTGATCCCATATAAATACCAAAAAAAAAAAATTAAGTTGCAAAAATTGGTACCAGGTTACCCTTACTTGCATAATAGATTGCACAATTAAAGTACATATCAAAGATATGAGGGGAAAAAGCAGTAACTATCAAACTGTTCTGGCATTGACTCAGAGAAAGACATAAATTATACATCATGACCAAGCATATATATATATATATAATGAAAGCCAAGTTTCACAAAATAGTATTTATCCTACTTTATGTAATTCTACTTCAGTTTCATCTCTTTAGTTCATTGAATTGATTTCACAACCACTAAGATGGCTGGATGGCATTGCTGACTCGATGGACGTGAATCTCAGTGAACTCCGGGAATTGGTGATGGACAGGGAGGCCTGGCGTGCTGCAATTCATGGGGTCGCAAAGAGTCGGACACGACTGAGCGACTAATCTGATCTGAACACACTGAGATATACTTTTTGAAAAACAGCCATCTAAAGAATGAAAGGGAAAATATTTACTCCTGGGGCAAATGTCTTTGCCCCAAAACAAAGACATTTGGTCTTTGATCTTAAACTAGTACTTATTTAACTTAAGATACGTTACAAAGAAAAAGAAATGCAAGAAGGCAAAGTGGTTGTCTGAGGAGACTTTACAAATAGCTGAGGAAAGAAAAGAAGCAAAAGGCAAAAGATAAAGGGAAAGATATACCCAAATGAATGCAGAGTTCCAGAGAATAGCAAGGCGAAATAAGGAGGCCTTCTTAAGTTAACAATGCAAAGAAATAAGAGGAAACCAATAAAATGGGAAAGACTAGAGATCTCTTCAAGAAAACTGGAGATATCCAGGGAACATTTCATGCAAGAATGGACCAAAGAGAGGACAGAAATGGTAAGGACCTAACAGAAGCAGAAGAGATTAAGAAGAGATGGCAAGAATACACACAGAAGAACTATGCAAAAAAGAAGTCTTAATGACCCAGATAACCATGATGGTGTGGTTACTCATCTATAGCCAGACATCCTGGAGTGTGAAGTCAAGTGGCCTTAAAGAAACATTATAATGAACAAAACTATTGGAGGTGATGGAATTCTAGCTGAGCTATTTAAAATCCTAAAAGATGATGCTGTTAAAGTGATGCACTCAATAGGCCAGCAAATTTGGAAAACTCAGCAGTGGCCACAGGACTGAAAAATGTCAGTTTTCATTCCAATCTCAAAAAAGGGCAGTGCCAAAGAATATCCCAACTACTGTATAATTGCACTCATTTCACATGTTAATAAAGTTATGCTCAAAATCCTTCAAGGTAGGCTTCAGCAAGACGTGAACAATGAACTTCCAGCTGTACAAGCTGGGTTTAGAAAAACCAGAGATCAAATTGCTATCATCTGCTGGATCATGGAGAAGGCAAGAGAATTCCAGAAAAATATCTACATCTGCTTCATTAACTACGGAAAAACCTTTGACTGTGTAATCACAACAAACTGTGGAAAATTCCTAAAGAGATGAGAATACCAGACCACCCTACCTGTCTCCAGAGAAACTTCTATCTAGGTCAAGAAGCAACAGTTAGAACTTTACATGCAACAACCAACTGGTTCAAAACTGGGAAAGGAGTATGTCAAGGCTGCATATTGTCACCCTGCTCATTTAACTTCTATGCAGAGTCCATCATGCAAAATGCTGGGCTGGATGAATCACAAGCTGGAATCAAGATTGCCAGGAGAAATACCAACAACCTCAGATATGCAAATGACACCACTCTAATGGAGGAAGGTGAAGAGGAACTAAAGAGCCTCTTGATGAGGGTGAAAGAGGAGAGTGAAAAGCTGGCTTAAAACTCAATATTCAAAAAATAAGATTGTGGCATCTGTTCCCATCACTTCATGGCAAAATGAAGGGGAAAAAGTGGAAGCATTGACAGATTTTATTTTCTTGGGCTCCAAATCACTGTGGATGGTGACTGCAGCCATGAAATTAAAAGGCAACTGCTGCTTGGAAGGAAAGCTATGACAAACCAAGACAGTGTATTAGAAGGCAAGAGACATCATTTCACTGACAAAGGTCTGTATAGGCAAAGCTATAGTTTTTCCAGTAGTCATGTACAGATGTGAGAGCTCGACCATAAAGAAGGCTGAGTGCCCATGATTTGATGCTTTCATATTGTGGTCCTGGAGAAGACTCTTGAGAGTCTCATGGACTGCAAGGAGATCCAACCAGTCAATCCTAAAGGAAATCAACCCTGAATACTCATTGGAAGACTGTTGCTGAAGCTGAAACTCCAATCCATTGGACACCTGACTGCAAAGAGCTGACTCACTGAAAGAGACCCTGATGCTGGTAAAGACTGAAGGCAAAAGGAGAAGGGGGTGGCAGAGGATGAGATAGTTTGATAGCATCACTGACTTAATGGACATGAATATAAGCAAACTCCAGGGCTTCCCTGATGGCTCAGATGGTAAAGAATCTGCCTACAATGTGGGAGACCTGGGTTCTATCCCTGAGTCAGGAAGATCCCCTGGAAGATGGTATGGCAATCCAGTACAGTATTCTTGCCTGGAGAATCCCCATGGACAGAGGAGCCTGACAGGCTACAGTCCATGGGGATGCACAGAGTCAGACACAACTGAAACGAGTAAGTGGCAGGAGATAGTGGAGGAAAGAGGAGCGTTGTGTGCTACAATCCATGGGGTTGCAAAGAGCTGGACACAACTTGGTGACTGAACAACAAAATATTACAAACTGAAAACTACTTAAAAATCTTTTAATTGAATATTTCACACAGTTTATTAAGATCAGATCCTCTAAGCCCTAAACTATGATGTCAGAAGTTTAGTTCCACTCAGAGTTCCTGTTATAAAGAATTTATGAAACGCCTGTGGTGTGTTTTGGATGTACCCAAGAGTTCACCCTGGCTGTTGCTCACTGTTCCAGCCAGTAGACTCCACAACTGCCACCTTAGTACAACCTCTGCCATCATAGGCAGAGCCTGTTATGCTTCCGTGGTAAGCGAAAGAGAATATTCTTTCCCTCTATATCTGTGGAGCAAGGGGAGGAGAGAAGCCCAAGCACCCAGGCACAGAGACAGCTGAGACAGGTCCTCCAAGTTATACCCACAGCCTTTTCCCTTCCCTGGGTACCCATGCTGCCAGGTGGTGGCTGCTTAAGATGGGTTCTAGGACTGAGAACACACTTTACCACAACCATACTCCCTCCCTGCTCTGGGGAAGATTCCTTGCCCCATAATGAAGGTGAATCCCCTTCCAGGAGTTCATCATCCCAGGACTTCCATTGTCTTCAGTTCGTCAGGTACATCTGATATGAGAATCCCAGCTGTAGAGAGGATCCAAGCCTTTTCCCCAGTAAGCCCTCCAGGCCCTCCATGTGAGTCACTGCGTATCTAGATTTAATTCCACATGTCAGGCACAATCTCAGTCTGGATATAGCCCAGTCAGAACATCTTATAAACACAGTACCTACTCAGTGTTCTAACTTTGAGAATCTTAAGTGTGTTATTTAGGGAGCTGATTCCAGTAAAGTCACTTCAAGACTTTCACTTGTCATCCAGCCACATCTTTTAGTCTAAGCTTGTCTCTTTCCTGCTATCATGCTTCCAGGAATATAAATAATATTCTAAGATGACTGTTAATCAGGAAGCATAGTTATCTACACTTATTTAGCACCCAAATATATTCATTCAGAGCAGAAATTTCAGTTAAGAGTCAAACCCTTTTAAGGTTCTTGTTCTGGTTTTCCTGCAGAGAACAGCCTCCGAATCCAAAGGAATGGGGGTGGGATGGAGGGGTGGGGGAGAATTTCTAAAAATGGTTCAGCTTGCCTCTCATATTTCTTCCTTAAGTATTGTATCTGGAAGCTAAGAAGCAAAATTTGTGGATTACATATTTTAATCTTAAGGTGAGACATTTTTAATTCACCCTCTAGAACAATAACCACCACCCCCTCCCATTTTGGGGACTTTAGTGGTTTTTAGTTCATCCTAAGGCTGAAACTCCAGTACTTTGGCCACCTCATGAGAAGAGTTGACTCATTGGAAAAGACTCTGATGCTGGGAGGGATTGGGGGCAGGAGGAGAAGGGGACGACAGAGGATGAGATGGCTGGATGGCATCACTGACTCGATGGACGTGAGTCTGAGTGAACTCTGGGAGTTGGTGATGGAAAGGGAGGCCTGGTGTGCTGCGATTCATGGGGTCGAAAAGAATCGGACACGACTGAGTGACTGATCTGATCTGATCTGATCTGAAGGGTTATAATAAAACTTCCCCTAAGAACTTGGAAATAGGTTGGTAAGAGTAGTCTCTGATTAATAAACTTTCAGATCAACACAATGACCAGAAGAGAAGTTTAGTTACCTTTAAAGAAAAAGAATTGTTCAGGCCCTCTAGTTTATTGACTGAAATCCTTACCAAAGGAGGAGTCAAACTGAAAGTGGGTTGGGAGGAAGACCAATACAGCTACCTATAGAAAGAATAGACTCTCCCAGGCAGACTCCCCAGACAAGATCTCCAAGATTCCTGAATTACTCACAGACTCTCCCCCATGGGAGAGTACTGTCCCAAACGCATTTGGGCCTGAGTCATCCAAGGCCATTGTCTTAATTCAATCCTCACCAAGCAGGCTTCCTGCTTGTTAATTCCAGAGCAAGCCTGCCTACAGGGAGAGAAGGCACTGACCATACAGATTTGGACTTATTGTACAGGAGACAATTGCATCAGAGAAGGCAATGGCACCCCACTCCAGTACTCTTGTCTGGAAAATCCCATGGATGGAGGAGCCTGGTAGGCTGCAGTCCATGGGGTCATGAAGAGTCAGACACGATTGAGCGACTTCCCTTTCATTTTTCACTTTTATGCACTGGAGAAGGAAATGGCAACAGACTCCAGTATTCTTGCCTCGAGAATCCCAGGGATGAGGGAGCCTGGTGGGCTGCCATCTCTGGTGTCGCACAGAGTCGGACATGACCGAAGTGACTTAGCAGTAGTAGTACAGGAGACAGGGATCAAGACCATCCCCATGGAAAAGAAATGCAAAAAAGCAAAATGGCTGTCTGGGGAGGCCTTACAAATAGCTGTGAAAAGAAGAGAAGCGAAAAGCGAAGGAGAAAAGGAAAGATATAAGCATCTGAATGCAGAGTTCCAAAGAATAGCAAGAAGAGATAAGAAAGCCTTCTTCAGCGATCAATGCAAAGAAATAGAGGAAAACAACAGAATGGGAAAGACCAGGCAATGGCACCCCACTCCAGTACTCTTGCCTGGAAAATCCCATGGATGGAGGAGCCTGGTAGGCTGCAGTCCATGGAGTCGCTAGGAGTTGGATACGACTGAGCGACTTCCCTTTCACTTTTCACTTTCATGCATTGGAGAAGGAAATGGCAACCCACTCCAGTGTTCTTGCCTGGAGAATCCCAGGGATGGGGGAGCCTGGTGCGCTGCCATCTAAGGGGACACACAGAGTCAGACACGACTGAAGAGACTTAGCAGCAGCAGCAGCAGAGATCTCTTCAAGAAAATTAGAAATACCAAAGGAACATTTCATGCAAAGATGGGCTCGATAAAGGACAGAAATGGTATGGACCTAACAGAAGCAGAAGATATTAAGAAGAGGTGGCAAGAATACACAGAAGAACTGTACAAAAAAGATCTTCATGACCCAGATAATCATGATGGTGTGATCACTCACCTAGAGCCAGACATCCTGGAATGTGAAGTCAAGTGGGTCTTAGAAAGCATCACTACGAACAAAGCTAGTGGAGGTGATAGCATTCCAGTTGAGCTATTTCAAATCCTGAAAGATGATGCTGTGAAAGTGCTGCACTCAATGTGCCAGCAAATTTGGAAAACTCAGCAGTGGCCACAGGACTGGAAAAGGTCAGTTTTCATTCCAATCCCAAAGAAAGGCAATGCCAAAGAATGCTCAACTACTGCACAATTGCACTCATCTCACACACTAGTAAAGTAATGCTTAAAATTCTCCAAGTCAGGCTTCAGCAATACGTGAACCATGAACTTCCAGATGTTCAAGCTGGTTTTAGAAAAGGCAGAGGAAGCAGAGATCAAATTGCCAACATCCGCTGGATCATCGATAAAGCAAGAGAGTTCCAGAAAAACATCTATTTCTGCTTTATTGACTATGCCAAAGCCTTTGACTGTGTGGATCACAATAAACTGTGGGAAATTCTGAAAGAGATGGGAATATCAGACCACCTGACCTGCCTCTTGAGAAATCTGTATGCAGGTCAGGAGGCAACAGTTAGACTGGACATGGAACAACAGACTGGTTCCAAATAGGAAAAGGAGTACATCAAGGCTGTATATTGTCACCCTGCTTATTTAACTTATATGCAGAGTACACCATGAGAAATGCTGGACTGGAAGAAACAAGCTGGAATCAAGATTGCCGGGAGAAATATCAATAACCTCAGATATGCAGATGACACCACCCTTATGGCAGAAAGTGAAGAGGAACTAAAAAGGCTCTTGATGAAAGTGAAAGTGGAGAGTGAAAACGTTGGCTTAAAGCTCAACATTCAAAAAACAAAGATCATGGCATCCGGTCCCATCACTTCATGGGAAATAGTGGAAACAGTATCAGACTTTATTTTTTGGGCTCCAAAATCACTGCAGATGGTGACTGCAGCCATGAAATTTGCAGCCATGAAATTAAAAGATGCTTACTCCTTGGAAGGAAAGTTATGACCAACCTAGATAGCATACTCAAAAGCAGAGACATTGCTTTGCCAACAAAGGTCCATCTAATGAAGGCTATGGTTTTTCCTGTGGTCATGTATGGATGTGAGAGTTGGACTGTGAAGAAGACTGACCGCTGAAGAATTGATGCATTTAAACTGTGGTGTTGGAGAAGACTCTTGAGAGTCCCTTGGACTGCAAGGAGATCCAACCAGTCCATTCTGAAGGAGATCAGCCCTGGGATTTCTTTGGAAGGAATGATGCTAAAGCTGAAGCTCCAGTACTTTGGCCACCTCATGCAAAGAGTTGACTCATTGGAAAAGACTCTGATGATGGGAGTGATTGGGGGCAGGAGGAGAAGGGGACAACAGAGGATGAGATGGCTGGATGGCATCACTGACTCGATGGACGTGAGTCTGAGTGAACTCTGGGAGTTGGTGATGGACAGGGAGGCCTGGCGTGCTGTGATTCATGGGGTCGCAAAGAGTCTGACACGACTGAGCGACTCAACTGAAATGAAGTGATCCAACCACATATACGAACCGAGCTACCCAAAGATGCCCAGCCCTTGCCCTAGGCAACTGGGATACAGTGGAGAATTATACATTTGAGGTCCCTGGAACTAATACAAACAAATAAATAAGGAAATTAAAGCTAATGATAAGAACTATTACCAAAAATAAGCTGAATAGTGGACTAGATAATTGCTGGGGGAGGAGATGAGTGTTTTAAGAATAGGGATCAGGAATAGCTTCTTTGAGAAAGTGACATTTAATATAAAATCAGAGGGTGAACCCCACTCTGAACATTTTCCAAAAGCATGTCCCAGCTAATGTAAGTTATATATCAACAGGATGGTAGAGAAGACCATGACGACAAGATTTAGAACAATCAGTGTGAAAGGGAGTTTGAGGTGTGTAGACAAGTTAGGTGAGGGTAACTCCTTTTTCTGTGCTTGCCTTTCACCAACCATAGCAGGGGTCCCAGCTCACTCCCAAACCCTGCTCAACCCTCTCCCAGGTTTGTGCCTCCAGATATCAGAACTGGACCATGCCTCTGGCTCACTGTTTGATGAGGATCCAGAATCTACCAGATCAAGCTAGAGGATGAGCATTTCTAGGCAGAGGACACAGGAAAAGCTATGAGGCAAGAACCAGCCTAACATTTCTTTGGAACTTTCAATCTGCTTGGAGCTTTATAAACAAGGGGAAAGTAACAGGAGACACAGATAGAGAAGCAGGCAAAGATAGAGCCACAGGAAGAGAGCTGGATTTTATTACAAGCCAACAGGGAGCAAGGAGTCACATGACCGATTTACATGTTCACAAGATCTCATGGCTGCTATGCAGAGAATAAACTGCAACACAGTAGAAGAGGCTCTAAAAGTAGCCCAGGCAAGCAGCAACATGACTTGACCCAGCTGGCAGCAGTAGTATAGGGAGAAGTGAATGGATCTAGGGCATATTTTGAAGATGGATCCCTAGAACTTTTAACAGACATATATGTGGGGTGTGGAGTCATGTTTTGGCTTGGCAAAAAAAGGGGTGCCTTTTACTGAAATTGGGAAGACAGCACTGGGGAGGCATTCAGGGCTTTTCAATGAGCATATCGGTTTGAGATGCTCACTAGAGACATAAGATGTCTGTTAGGAAGTTGGGGCTCCTAGAAAATGTTGTGATGGATATACATAAATTGAGAAATTATCTGTGCCTAGATGGCTGGACCATAAAGAAGACTGAGCACTGAAGAATTGATGCTTTGGAATTGTGGTGATGGAGAAGACTCTTGAGAGCCCCTTGGGCTGCAAGGAGATCAAATCAGTCAATCCTAAAGGAAATCAACCCTGAATATTCATAGGAAGGACTGATGCTGAAGCTCCAACACTTTGGCCACCTGATGTGAAGAGACAACTCATTGGAAAAGACCCTGTTGCTGGGAAAGATTAAAAACAAAACAAAAGAGGGTGGCAGAGGATGAGATGGTTAGATAGTATCACTGACTCAAAGGACATGAATTTGAGCAAACTCTGGGAGGACAGAGGAGGCTGGCATGCTGCAGTCCGTGGGGTGCAAAGAGTCAGACATGACTTAGCAACTGAACAACAACAAGACGGTCCTTAAAGCCACGGTATTCCCATCCTTGTGATTTTTTTTTCACTGTATAATAAATAAACTGAATAATTCACCAAGGCATAAAGACAAATTGGGATGCCCCACAGCAGATGGCTGGCTTTGCCCCCGGGCTGGGCCTGCCTGTCTGGTTTGCGTGCACCTAACTTAAGAGCTCGTAGAAGGCGATGCCACCCCACTCCAGTACTCTTGCCTGGAAAATCCCATGGACGGAGGAGCCTGGAAGGCTGCAGTCCATGGGGTCGCAAAGAGTCGGACACGACTGAGCAACTTCACTTTCACTTTTCACTTTCATGTATTGGAGAAGGAAATGGCAACCCACTCCAGTGTTCTTGCCTGGAGAATCCCAGGGACGGGGGAGCCTGGTGGGCTGCTGTCTATGGGGTCGCACAGAGTTGGACACGACTGAAGCGACTTAGCAGCAGCAGCAGCAGCACCAACTTAAGAGCTGCTTCTACAAGATGTCTTGCTATGATTCCACATATAAAATTCTGTGACCCAGAGCCCTTTTTTCTTGGGGATCCAGTGTGGAAATCTGAAGAATGACATGTATTTAAAATATTTTTAAATGCATCTAAATGCTTATTTGGTTGATTAAAAAAAGTATTACACAGAGGGGAAACTTAAATAAGTAGGAGACCAAAACTAAACTCTTGTGTCGATAGGGCCATAGCTCACTCATCAGAGCTCTTTGACTTTGGGTTCAAGGCAGAAGAGCTCTATTATTAGACTTATTATTAGAAAATTCTGTTAGTATAATATTCAGAGACTGTTGGTTAAGTCACCCGATAAACTAAGCATCAAAGAAAGTAATAATAGAACTCCTAGAATTAAGTTAACATAAGACAATTTCACTTTACCCCTTAAAATGTTATTAACTACTCTGTGACCACTGTGTTGACTTCCTGCTCAAGGGCTCCATTCTCAGCAGGGCAGACAGACCACACAGTGGGACAGAGCTAGATGGAGGCAGGAAGAGTGAGTGAGAAGGTAATAGGCAGTTCCATTGAGAAAAAGTAAACTGCCCTACAGGGGATTTCTCAACAGTGAACAAAATCCTGGTTGACATACAAAACTTCATGTTCCATATGGAATGAAAATTTAAGTTTTTACCTACGCACTATTGATACAATTAAATGTTGTTAGTTGACACATTGTTTTTAGATGCCCTTAGCATTTTTAGTCAGAGAAGGGGATGCCACCCCACTCCAGTACTCTTGCCTGGAAAATCCCATGGACAGAGGAGCCTGGTAGGCTTCAGTCCATGCGGTCGCGAAGTCAGACACGACTGAGTGACTTCCCTTTCACTTTTCACTTTCATGCATTGGAGAAGGAAATGGCAACCCACTCCAGTGTTCTTGCCTGGAGAATCCCAGGGACGGGAGAGCCTGGTGGGCTTCCGTCTATGGGGTCGCACAGAGTCGGACACGACTGAAGTGACTTAGCAGCAGCAGCAGCATTTTTAGTGGAGTCTTCTAAGGAGATTTCCATCCCCCCATTCTCATTTATCATTTACCACATTTTCTGTGTAAATCTGAAAGATTCTGTGCTTAATTGGGCTTCCCTGGGGGGCTGCTGTCTATGGGGTCACACAGAGACGGACATGACTGACACAATTTAGCAGCAGCAGCAGGTGGCTCAAACAGCAAAGAACCCTCCTGCAATGTGGGAGCCCTGGGTTCGATACCTGGGTTGGGAAGATCTCATTTTAGAGAGCAACAGTTAACTTTCCTTGCAAACTCAATCCTGCATTTCCTCATGGGAGTCACAGAAGAAGTGCAACATTAGCAGGAACAGAGGAGAGTAGGATTGCTGAGGAGCCCCCGATTTCCTTCTATCTCCAATCTGGAGGAGCTAGAGGGCTAGTGGTGGTGGTGGTTTAGGCACTAAGTTGTGTTCGACTCTTGCAACTCCATGGACTGTAGCCTGCCAGGCTCTTCTGTCCTTGGGATTCTCTAGGCAAGAATACGGGAGTGGGTTGCCATTTCCTTCTCTAGCTAGAGGGCTGCTCCTCTGATTAAAGGGACTGTGCAGCAGGACACACCACACTCTGCTGCCACAGGGGGAAGACCAGCCAGCTGGCACTCCAGTAAAGCTTGTTCCCAGCTGTCTCTGATACCCTTTTGGTGCTTTCTCCTTCCTAAGAACCTATAGAAAGAAGATCACCCCACCTGCTCAGCCTGGGAGAGGCCAAGACACCTTGGCATTCTGGCCTTTTTGTTTTTTCTCTCTAAAACCCCTCCCCTTCCCTTTCTTGAAAACTCTCTCTTTTGGAGTAGCTGGGTCCCAGATTTGCTGAGCCAGTCTGAGGAGGCTGAGCTAGATCAGCTCCAGGATTTGGGGCACCTGTGCTCCCTCAACTGTCCTTTCCCCTCACGATGATGGCTGCATCTGATAAGTCACTTAAGCATTAAGATCCAAGAATCTGTTTGGTCTTTGGTTGTAGATCATTTGATATGAACCAGTTCAGGCAGAGGAATTCTCCTTAGGATCTCACCTAACTGACTAGAAAATTACATTGGGGTTTGGGGCCAATGCCCTGCTGCTGCTGCTACTGCTGCTAAGTCGCTTCAGTCGTGTCTGACTCTGTGTGACCCCATGGACTGCAGCCTACCAGGCTTCTCCGTCCATGGGATTCTCCAGGCAAGAACACTGGAGTGGGTTGCCATTTCCTTCTCCAATGCATGAAAATGAAAAGTGAAAGGGAAGTCGCTCAGTCGTGTCCGACTCTTTTCGACTCCATGGACTGCAGCCTACCAGTCTCCTCCATCCATGGGATTTTCCGGGCCAATGCCCTAATTGGTTATAAATCTGCCTTGCTTTTTTGCCCACCATTGACCTGAGCGTGTATTTCCCTTGGGAACCTGGAAGAGAGAAGAGGCCGTCAGAGGGCAAGATTCCCTGTATCTTGAGATCCCCAGGCCAAAATCTCTATTAATAGCACTCTTTACTAGCATCTCCATTTCATTATTATCAACAGTCAGGCTTCTGAAGGGCTCAAGAAGTTACACACATTCTTTTAATGTTTGAACTTTAGATGAGTTGTTATAAAAGCACCTTTGTTCTGCATGATGCATTGTACCTGGATGAAAGAACTCATTCTAAAAGGAAAACACTGCCCTCCCCCACCATGCCAGAATCCATGGTTTGCCACAAAGGCAGCATGGACTTCAACAGGAGGTAGTAATCACATACATATACAATCGGCTCAGTTTGACTTTTTTTTTTTTTTTTTAATCTATGAGAGTCTTTAGTAAACCTTTTGTAATATTTTTATTCTTTACTACTGATTTCTATGGCATCGCACAAAAATGCCCCCCTGCTTTCCTCATTTCTCTGCATTATCCCCTGAGGTCAGTTTTATTTTAGGTGCTCAGTTCACAAAGTAAAACCAGGAAAGAAATCTGCCCATGTTTAGCTACAAAAATAATAGTTTCAAACCTGTTGTTCTGATTTCCTTCTTGGATGCTTTCTCATCGAGAATTACAGAACTCAGGCTCTAGTTACCGCAGCCACCTTCAGACTTCTGTCTGGAATGGACCTGAGCCCAGAGACCGTCCTTACCTTTAGTTGAACTAGATGCACATCCACATGCTTGCTGTCTGAGTCCTGCTGGACTGAATAGGTTAGGTCTCGGACCCTCTCCGAGGTCATCCGGAGCCAGGTCTCAATCTCAGGTAAGTGGAGGACAATCTTCCAGTCGGCTCCTGTATGCAATGGGGGAGGCTTTTCGTACTGCTGGTCGGGATCCATGCCTCTCATCACCTCTTCTCCTCCACCCTGCTCCACAGTAGGCGTCAAGTTGATGGCCATGGGTGAAGCATCAGTGGCCATGGGATCCAGGTCCTGTGACCTCAGAGGGGAAAGTGTCACGCTCATGGTTAACATGGAGAAGTCTAAACCTTACTTCTTTCCAAAACAGCTGAAAGGCAAGAGGAAAGAAGAGAGCAAAAGTCAGACAAGATTGCCAAATAAAGGAATGATACTTCACAGAAGAAACAAGATTTCTAAATTAAGCCAGCTTTCTAAATTAAGAAACCACAGCTCATAACAAAAACAGAAAGAGGTGCTTTGAGTTTCTACCAACTAGACCCAAGATTCAGCATAAAACAGGAACACAAAACTGATGGTATTGCCTACCCCAACATCCATTCTTTTCTTACTCCTTAATAAAATCCTAGTTTTCAGTTGTGTATACATTTGCCAAGAATTTAAAACTACATTCCCTGCCTCCATCGGAGCTTGCTGTGGTCATGTGGCTAAGTTCTGACCAATGAAATGCATGGTTTCTTTTAAGATAAAGTTGATTAGTTTACTAATGATCTAACTATGTCATTTATCTTTTTTCTGTAACCAATTTGACATAAAATAACAGCTCAGGATCTTATACTTTAAACATTTTTAATAGACATTATTTTTAGTTTCAGGAAAAACTTCTACTCGGGGCAATGGGTTCCTTGTCCTTTTCTAAGTCTTTTTCTAGTTCTATGCATTCAAGTCAGTTTATAACCTCATTTCCCCATAGATGAAAGGCAGCTGATCAAAATATGAAATGTGATTATAATAAAGTAGCTATATTTCTTTATATGCTTAAGATTAACTTAATAACAAAAACAAAATTATTTTACCTATAAACATGGAGAGGGAATAAACAAAAAAGTTCCCAGTTTGACTTGGAATATGTAACATTCCATATAGGAATGAGCACAGGGAATAAAAGGACTTATTGAAATGACAAAAGCCTTAAGAATAAGTTATTCTTATGACATATTATTTCAGAAGCTTTCTAAAGCATACTCCCTCTCCCAATTTCTTGATTTTTAAAATTACATGATAAGGAGGTTTGCAGATGAATTTTTGAAAACAAAGTTATTTGCAAAGAGCAAAATATTATGTTATAAG
Organism: Bos indicus; assembly: GCF_029378745.1. NCBI lineage: Eukaryota > Metazoa > Chordata > Mammalia > Artiodactyla > Bovidae > Bos > Bos indicus. The sequence goes on along the minus strand of NC_091780.1, from coordinate 42,997,145 downwards.
GTAAGTTTATCACATTGGTACCTGCCTCAGAGAATCGTTTTAGGCTTCAACAGCTTTCCTACACCTGATTGCAAGAGGGAGAAATCCACACCCCATATTTTTAACCACTCTCACATGCAGCCTTTAAAATAACAATAATACTAGACTTGACTGTTTTTAAAAAACTAACAGAATCCTGCTCAAATTCTTCCAGAAAATTGCAGAAGAAAAGGTCTCCATCACCCTGATACCAAAACCAGACAAAGATGCCACAAATAAAGAAAACAATAGGCCAGTATCACTAATGAACATAGATGCAAAACTCTTCAACAAAATTCTAGCAAACAGAATCCAGCAACACATTAAAAGGATCATATATAGTGATCAAGTGGGCTTTATCCCAGGGGTGCAAGGATTCTTCAATATACAGAAATCAATCAACGTGACACACCATCTTAACAAATTGAAAGATAAAAACATATAATCACCTCAATACATGCAGAGAAAGCTTTTGACAAAATTCAATACCCATTTATGATTAAAAAAACCCCAAAACTCCCCAGAAAGTAGGCACAGAAGAAACTACCTCAACATAGTAAAGGCCGTATGTGACAAACCCACAGCAAACATTATTCTCAATGCCAAAAACTTAAAGCATTTCCTCTAAGATCAGGAACAAGACAAGGGTACCCACTCTCACTACTATTACTCAACATAGTTTTGGAAGTCCTAGCCACAGCCATCAGAGAAGAAAAAGAAATAAAAGGAATGCAGATTTATAAAAGACGAAGTAAAACTCTCACTGTTTACAGATGACATAATACTATACGTAAAAAGCCTTTAAAAATGCCACTAGAAAATTACTAGAGCTAATCACTTAATATAATTAAGTCATAGGATATAAAAGTAATACACAAAATCCCTTGTATTCATATACACTAACAATGAAAAATCAGAGAGAAATTAAGGAAAAATCAATTAGAAGATATCAAAATTTCACTGAGAGGGATAAAACTCCAGAAGAGTGAGCTTTTTTATGTTCAGTCACTCAGTTGTGTCTGACTCTTTGCAACTCCTTAAACTGTAGCCTACCTGGCTCTTCTGTCCATGTGATTTTCCAGGCAAGAATACTGGAGTGGAAATACTGGAGTGGAGAAGGAAGTGCCATTCCTTTCTCCAGGGGATCTTCCCAACCCAAGGATCCAATCCAGGTCTCCTGTATTGCAGGCAGATTCTTTACCATCTGAGCTACCAGGTAATGTGTATTATTTACACCAGATACGTCAGTAAGACTTTCCAGAGGAATAAATATGGAAGATTCTTCCTTCTGGAAGTTTGCATATTAAGACTGATAACACAGATGTAGTTATATATGTAAAGGACAAATAGAATAGATTAAAACAAATAAAAACATTAAAGAAAAATGTATTAACACCTTATGTGCATCACACACAAGTAACGGGCAAAGAAACCTTATAATCAAGCTGCAAAAGCAAAATTTTCCTGTATCTACCCTGTGACTCAGATGTTAAAGAATCTGCCTGCAATGCAGGAGACCCAGATTCGATCCCTGGGTCAGGAAGATCCCCAGGAGAAGGAAATGGCTACTCACTCCAGTATTCCTGCCTGGAGAATTTCATGAACAGTAAAGCCTGGCAGGCTACTGTCCATGGGGTTGCAAAGAGTCGGACATACTTGAGCCACTAACACTTTTCAAAAAATTTCAACCTGCATGGGATGTTTCTATATTTAATTGATCAAACTGTAAAGAGAATTCCCATAACCCAGTAAAGCAAAGCAATACTTTACTTGAAGTATATTTCAACTTCTGTCTATTTGCTTTCCCTCACATACCAGCTTTGCCCCTGGGGAAGGAATACTGTATGTGTCATAACAGCAGAGCAAGCCCAGGAAGTGGCATAAAATTGATTAATTACCCATTTTCTTGGGAACTAATTACAATAAACATTTAATTTTCAATTCCAGTAGTTCACACTAAATGTACCACCCATGGATAACCACCCTCTATTTCTGATTTTCACAAAATTACATCTGATTTCCAAGATAAATTAGTACTTAAAGGAAAACTGCCTCATATTGTAGAGATCTACAATAACAATCTTCATGTGCATTTTTCCTGCCCTTATCTCAACTACTCAAGCTTGCTTTGCCATCGAATTAATTACTCTATTTGAATGCAAACAAATAGTAGGAAATTCAGCACAACTCTATACATCCTTTCAAATTCTAAGTTTTGTATTTTTGTTTTACAGGGGTTCATGCAATAAGATTCCTTTCCAGTCACAGATAAATTTGAGGGGGCGTGGGGGGAAGTCAATAGACCACAACTTCTGAAGATGCAAATGAAGCACTGATTCAAGTATATACGGATACCTACGCAGTTATAACTCTGGCTCTAAAGCTGTACGAGAGGAGTGATCAACCAGTTTTTTGGAACCCAATGACCTCCTGTTCCCCTCCCCCATCAAATGCTTATCTGTGGTCACCTTTCCAGCATTAGAGATAATACCACCTTTATCCCAGCTGCTGTTAAAAATAACATAGATCAAATCCTTTCCTTTCCACAAATCCATAGAAGATTCAACATTTAAAATGCAAAAGGCAAAAGCAGTAAGGATTTTAAAACTTTAAAAAAAATTTTTTGTGGGAAGGTTTTTCTCACCACACTCTATTTCTCATCCTACAGAAACTGAAGAAACATGCCATGAATTGCTCACTAACAAGGACTGCTGCTGCTCAGGACCTCCCTGACAGTCCACAAGTTTTCAGTCGAAACCTGACGTTAGCAGAATATATTCAACATGAATAAGACATTTAAATAAGGAGTGTGTTCTTTGACCAAAGTAGGAAGCAAAAAATGCAGCTACACACGCATCAAAACTGCCCACGTCTTTCTCCTATCCCTTGTGATTTCTTCTGTTAAATAAAAGAACAGAAAAGCCAGAAATCTGCTGCTGTACTCACTGTAAATGCTTTTGTCCCTAAAGGTCCTTCAGGATTAAGTGCCTGGCTCCTCCTCCTCTCCCCACTCGGGTTCTCTTCTTATAGCCAAACAAGATAAAGGCCCCTATCAGGGCTGCTTCATGCCAGCAGGACACTGGCGAGCCTGTAGAGGACCAGCTTCAAGCACTCTTAGTGCCCTAAATCTCCAGCAGAGAGAGGGCTACTGCACTGTCCCTATTTGGAAGCTAATGTATAAGCTCCAGTCCTGTGCAGTCATAGGCTGGCCTTTTGCGAACAAGCAGTGATAAGGGTGCTGAGAAAAAGGAGGCAGTTGCCAAAACAAGGATCACTATGCAAAAGAGTATTTGGGTGGACAGACCACACCCAGGCATGGTCCAGAAGAATCAAGACCATATGCCCCCAAATCAAGCAGTTTAAAGCAGGATAAATTTTTAAATGTACAAATAAATTAATAGTACTATAGCAACATAACCAGTTGACAAAGTCAATTTGAGCTAAATGCATTCATTCAGGCCCTCTCTCTTTTCTTAGGAAGAAACTGCTCTTCCCCAAACAAGAGCATCTTCATGCGTATAGTTTAAAAGGTGGTCTTATCATCATGTAAATCAACCCCAAACCTAAATACTCACTGTCAATCTTCCTGTACGCTGCTTACTCCCCCCAAAAACAAGTGAGAGACTAAAGCATAAGTCTAGCCAAATTAACAAATCTGCTCACTACAAAGGACATGCTACAAAGCTGAGGTAGAGAAAATTAAGTTAGGCATCACTAAGTGTCCTTTTTTCTTTTGCTTCATTTTTTTGCTTTCGTATTCTCATAATTACCCTTCACAGAACCTATTCATAGAGACACTGAATTTTGAAAGAGGAAAAAAAGTTCCACTGGAATGCTTTGGTTTTTGTCTATGGCTAACTCTCATGCTTTGACTGCATTAAGGAAAAATAAATGAACTCAAGAGGTGCACCCTATATCCGCTTCCAGGACTCTGGAATTGGGCTCTGCAAAGAAAACACAAAACAAGCTTAATAAATGGTTTAATTAAATGTCTCGGCCTACCCAGATGAATGAGGCTCTAATTCATCAGCTAGTTTTTAAATCTTGCTGCCTGTCTACCTCCCCAGCCTCTTGTGAGGTCAAGGATCGGGAAACTTTAAGTGGCTTTAAGTTCTTTAAGAGGAGAGCCAAAGAATTCCTACAGAATATTGTTAAATTTGTACTTAGGGGGAAAAAGAGTGCCTTTTGTAAGATGTTCCTCAAGAAGTTTCCGTCATTACCCACTCCTCCTTTATCTTGGCCCTCCTCTCCCAGCCCCAAGCCCTCCAGCACTCATCTGGGTAACACTGTTTAGTGAGATCAGTGTGATAACCTCAGATTAGGCTCACTTTCTAATCCTCCTACGTAACAGAGCAGCCTAAAAATGGATATCAGTGAGAAGAAACTCAAGCTTCAAGTACACAGGCTTAAGGAGTAGGGAGCGGGATGAATACAGCCTGTAAATAGTGGGGCCCAGACAGGTTTCTATAATTTAAAAGACCTTCTTGGTGTTATCACTGATGTTCTCCCCCATCCTTTTACCTTTGATATATCCTTTGTGTATGGCTGTCCCCTCAAGCAAATGGCTGATTACTTCCTACTAATCACACAGACCATGAGCCCTCTCCTGAGTCACTTCTCAATCACTGCTAACTCCCTCACCCAGAGCATGGGGTCTTGTGTCAGCCATAATACACTTCATCAATCATCTTCCTTGCTTAACCCTTCCTCCCGCCCTGCCCCCACCCACTTCCTATTATTAGATTCTCTTCCTGTGGCATAGACACCCAGACTGACTCAGTTAGTCATCACAGCTCCCGTGAATTCCTTCCATCACTGCAGCGGTCAGTTCCTGTCACTCAGAGATTTGGTTGGCTACTTCACTCCACTTGGGGTGGGGTAAGGAGCACTAACACTCATCAGCTGCGAATAGTGCCCACAGTCATGAATTTGTGGATCTGAACTCAGGGATGCTAATGAGTATTCATATTTCTTACCCCCACCCCAGGTGCTAATAATCACCTTTAAGCATTAGGCAGCCATCTTTCTGTTTTTCAAGAAATTGTCCTGGGAAGAACTGGATTTGTAAAACTAATACATAATTGATATAGTCATTACTTTTGTCAATGCTGTTAATACAAAGAAAATGAAACAAGATTTATATCAAACCAACTGACATTACTGAGAATCAACTATATATAAAGCACTACGTGTGTATATAACTCATCAGATTTACTTTCAAGGAAATTATAATTAATGGAGACAATTTCCCTCCCTCCAGTCTCCCCTTAGACACACACACACACACGTGCACACACACTCATCTACTAATACCCTTAACATAGGCAGAACGTGGGCAAACAAAGCCCTGTGGGGGCCCTGTGGGGTGGCATTAGTCCTGGATAGAGGAAAGATAAGGAAGAACCTGAAGAGGGAAACATTTGAGATAGGCTTGTAAAAGTGGGTGTGATTTAGATGGGCAAAAATACAGGGGAGATGGGGAAAGAATTCCACCCTAGGGGAAATACTTGGACAAAGACACCTCAACATCAAGAATTGGGGAGAATCAGCAAATAATTCAGTGTTGAGAGGAATTGGGAGCTTGATGGAATGGGAACCAGAAACAGATAAGACTACAAGGTAAGCTCCAGCCGTGTTATAAGAACACTTTGAACACCATACAAGGGAGTTTGGAATGAATCTCACAGGGATCAGGAACTCTGAAAAGATTACAAAAGAAGAGAGAGAGAATTACAGTTGTGTGCTAGAATGAGACAGGAAAAATCAATATACAAACTCTTATTTACCAAGAAAATTAAATGAGAAAGAAGCATTATGAGGGAATCAACATCTTTTCCAGGCAAACTTCATCAATATAAAATGTAATATTAAAAATTTCTTTATACCCCATAAAAATCAGAAAGAGAGACTGATTGAGACAGAAAGCTACAAGTCTAACTTTTAGATCAGAGTGATTAAAGGAGTTCTGTGCTCTGTTCTACCTACTCCATTAAATATAAAAGAGTTCCCCATTTTTAGCTCTCTATTAACCCTAGCATCATATATCTGAAGTGGAAAAATTTGGGGGATCATTTCATGCAATGTTTTACTTTTTTCTTATTATAAAATTTTTTAACTAATTAAAAAGTAACAGTAATTCAAACATTATAAAAATAGATAATATTGAAGTTAAATCTCCTCCTCTATCCCAATATTCTCATCCCCAATCAATAAGTGATAAGAGGCTATTTATCTTTTGTGTCCTCAATATATAAAGTAGAAAGGAAATGAACCCTAAAAGAAAAGTTGTCTTTAAAGATTCTGAAGCCTAAATTAGTCAGTTATCTCTATTAATGAAGCAATATAGAAATGTTTGCTAATTTAGTGTTTATTTACCAGGTACTAGTATGAATTCTACAAAAAGTTGTCACTGACAAACTGAAAGAATGCTGGGCAATTTCTGCAAAGAAACAGCCAACTGAATATATGTATCTAATTTGGCTCCTTCTAAGGCAATGGCACCCCACTCCAGTACTCCTGCCTGGAAAATCCCATGGACGGAGGAGCCTGGAAGGCAGCAGTCCATGGGGTCGCTGAGGGTCGGACATAAGTGAGCGACTTCACTTTCACTTTTCACTTTCATGCACTGGAGAAGGAAATGGCAACCCACTCCAGTGTTCTTGCCTGGAGAATCCCAGGGACAGGGGAGCCTGGTGGGCTGCCGTCTATGGGGTCGCACAGAGTTGGACACGACTGAAGCGACTTAGCAGCAGCAGAAACCTCTAACACTACTGCAGTGGGGTTTTGGTTTGAAATTTAAGTATAAACACTCAAGAATGGGAGGAAAAACAGTAATATTTTTAGCAGCTGAAAATCAAATGAATAAATGATAAATGCCTCAGCCAACCCAAGAAAACAAAATCCTAAACCAGTGGCACAGAGAGTAAAGAACAAACCTGATTTTACCGTAGAATTCTTTAAGTATTTTGAAATTGGTGGAGCCAAGATACCTCTGGCATTGGGGATGGAAAAGTATTTAGTGAAAAATTAACTTTACCCAAGAAAAGTCTGGCCTTTGTTCCAACTCCTGAGAGGTAGCCTCTAAACTTCTAGAATTCCCTGAGCGATAGGATTATTTTTGTTGTTCATGGTGGGCCCTCAGACAACACCTGATAGTCTACACTAACAAGGTGATGCATGATGGGAGCTAACCACACAGAAAGACCATTAATGCAATTAGAGGGTTGGGGCCTTGAGCAACCATATGGGCAATCATTCATGCCTAAGTAATGAAGCCCCAACAAGAATTATCAACACTGAAGCTCAAGCACACTTCCCAAGGGGGCGATACTCCGTGAGTACGGTTATACACCAAGCACAAGAGGTAATGCATCCCTAAGGACATGGATGCTTTGTATTTGGAAATTTCCCAGTCCCAGATTCCACCCTATGTTTCTTCCTTTGGCTGGTTCTGATTTGCACCCTTCTGCTAGAATAAAACTAAAATCATAAGTATAGTGCTTTCCTGAGTTCTGTGAGTTGATCTATCGAATTATACAATCTAAAGGAGTCTGTGAGAATCTCCAAATTTATCATTATCTGGTCTGAGTGAGGACAGTCCTGGGGACCCCAGAACCCACAGCTCATGTCAGAAATCTTGGGCAAATTAGACAGTCTTGAAGAACTGTACCCTTAACCTCAAGTTTCGCCTAACTGTGGGTAATGGAGCAATGCTATGTTGAGAAGATTAATTCTGATTGAAAAATGTTTAGAGACATTAGAATTTTAGGTCTTTCCTTACTCTGTGTTGCTGGGTAGTTGCACTCACTCCAGTTCTAGATGTTTATTCTTCAGAAAGAATCAAAGGATCTCTGGACTTAGGGGCTCTGGGCAGTTGAATATAGCAGTACCTTGAAAATAGGGGAATTGAGTTAACAGGCATTTGGAGTGCTGAGACCCCGAGTCCTCCTCAGCAACTTGACTCTCCAAAGCCTTCATCCTCCATTTAGGAGACTAGAGACACCTCCCCTACCCCCACAAGTAGATTTGATCAGTCCAAGAAGATACAATAAAAAATCTGGCACATCCAGATCACCATACAATGACATTCAGGCCTACCCACACATTCTGAGATTCAATCAGCTTTCTAGTCTCCTACTCCTAAATATGATCAGGCAGTTAAGGACTAGCAGAAATTAAGGAAAAACTCTAATTTGGATAACAGTCCCAAAGGAAGCAAATAAAAAACTTCAACCTGGAGGAAACAGACTATGCGAGGAGAAGATGATTTGGTTAAAAATAAAAATTATCAGAGATAAGATATCGTATCCATGAAACAAGAACAGAATTTTATTTTAAAAAATGTATAGAAAAAAGAAAAATTTGGAAAAATAAAAACATGATAGCAGAAAGAGAAATCTTAATATAATGGCTGGAAATAAAGTTGAGGAAATCTCACAGAAAGTAAAGCAAAAGATAAATAGACAGAAATTAGGAGAGGAAGATAATCAGGGACCAATCCAAGAGGTCCAAGAATAGGAGTCCCTGAAGATGAAATGAAAAAGAAAGGAAAATATCATTAATAAAATCTTATAAGAAAATGAAGGACATGAGTAAGAAGACCCACTCAGTGTATGAAAATAAACACACAATAGGACACTTTATTGAAATCCAGAAAACTAGGAAAATAAGATTTGGGTTAAATGTAGAGGCATATACAAAGAATTACAAATTAGATTAATTTAGATCTTAATAGTAACTATGATATTGTGATTTATAATAAGAATATCTATTTTGTCTTTATCCCCATTTCTGGCATAGAGTTCCTAAAACTCTGGGAATGTCCAAAGCACAATAGCAAAGATATCATCTTTCGTTATAATATTTGTTCTTTTGTCCTTCTTCCTGAACTAGCTCCAGAGCCATAATGGTGAAAGGAGTGTCTTGTTATTCTTAAAAGTCCCTTTCAACCACACCTGAATTTACGTTAATGAGGTAACTTTCAGAAAGGATGAGGGCTGATTGCCAGGGAAACCGACCAGATTAAGACATTGGAACTTTCGGCCCCACCCCCCCCCAACTTCTAAGGGGGAGAGAGGGGCTAGAGGTTGAATCAAACACTAACGCCTATGATTTAATTAATCATGACTGTGCAATAAAGCTTCATAAAAACCCAAAAGGGCAGGCTTTGGAGAGCCACCAGATTGGTGAACAAGAATGCATCCACAGGCTAGGTGGCTGGTACATCCCAAACTCGACGGAGACAGAAGCTCCTGTGCTCAGGACCCTCTGGACTTTGCCCTGTGTATCTCTTTATCTGGCTGTTCACTCGTATTCTTCAATAACCTTTGTGACAAAATGATAATATAATAAGTAACCTGTTTTCCTCAGTTCTGTGAGTGGTTCTAACTAATTAACCTGAGGAAGGGATTGTCTTATAGCCAGTCAGTCAGATGCACAGGAAGACAATATGGATTTGGAACTGGCACCTGAAGTGAGTAGCGAGAAGGGGACAGTCCTGTGGGCTGAGCCCTTAACATGTGGAATCTGATACTATTTTCAGGCAGACAATGCCAGCACTAAGTTAAATTACAAGACACCCAGCTGATATCACTGAGTTGTTTTGTGTGGTAAAAACCACACACTCAGCAATGCCAAAAGTGAAGAAGATTATTGAGAATGGAAGAGACAGGCAGAAGTGAGTTTTTCCATAATAGCAACATTGGAGACTAGAAGACAATTATTTTCCTCAAGAAGAAAAAAGAACTCTAGCATATAATGGGATACCGAGAATAAAACAGTTTGATAAAAAAAAAAAAATCAAATGTGAGGACACGATAAGAGACTAGTCTCTTCACATTTAAGTTCACAAGAAAAGAAACCTCCCACACACTTTTCTCAAGAGATAACCAGTCTCTTTGGTAGGTACTCCACCAAAACAAAGAGGTAACCAAGGAAGAGGAAGTTAAAGGATGCAACAAACAGGAAACCTATCACCCCAGGGTGGTAAAGAGGAGAAATTTAAGGATGCCAGCCATATACCAGGGCAAGGAAGGCATCCAATCCAGATTGGACCAGGTCAGAAGGCTCTCAAAAAGACTTCTCCAAACAGATGACAATGAAAGAAAACCTGTGCGAATGAACACAATAAGAAGAGATTTGTCGATCTAGCGGAGCACTGGAGATTGAATTAGAGACACAGAAAACTAAGCAAATAATAACAATAAACTCTAGAAAAAAATTAAAAGGTGTATAAAATAGAATAGGAATTATATTATTCTATGTGGTTTAGCTAAAAATTGCATTTACATATTCTTAATAATAACACTAAATGTTGATGTAATCCAAGTCACAACATGTTTTTGCAGGAAGAACTGGGGGTAAAAATTGTGTGTGTGCACCCATGGGCATGTGTGCCCCTGTGAGAGAAAGTAAGAGAGAGGGATGGAATGGGGAAACAAGCTAAATAAATTCTTATCTTTCATAGTGAGAAGTCAATAGATAAAAATAAGAGAAAAATACTCAGGAAGTAGTCATGCCATTCTATTGTTCTAAGACAAAGGTACTTACCAAAGAATCAGCTGACAGATGAAAATGGTTGCCTCTAAGAATTGGAAATGGAAAAGAAAGTCTAGAGGCTGCTGTTTATCCAAAATCCCCAAGCTACTTGACTCTAAACTATTTGTGTATAAGCATACAAATTTAAAATACCTAGATTAAAAAATAAAAGTGTTTCTTAATTGCAGGACAGGGGTTTAATAGACTCAGGTACATTGAGAATTTCCAATAAGGAATAGGAATATATGACTTATTTGACTATGAAAATGATTACTTTTGTTTGCTTGTTTCGGGTAGAGAATGGCACAATACTGGACGGGGCACTCAGTAACCATGCTAAGTTTAAATCTGTGCCTACCCACCTGTTAGAACACTCTATTTTAAAAGACAAAATGCTTATTGTGACTCAGTTCAATAATAAGGTTGTATTTGTTTCATTCAAATAATTCCTTTAAGAAGTAAGTGCTTCCTATAACTAAACCTTATCTCATGATGAAAGCCACAGATTAAGGGGCCAAGCTGAAAATAAGGTTATTTCATTATTTGTTCCATGAGTAGATATGTTCTAGAGTGAATAACTATTATTTCTGACGACAACTGAATCAGACTAAATTACAAAATCATGAACTGAAGCCAGATCTTTCAACTAATATTACATTTGTTAGTACCATTCATGCTGCAACCTGAGAACACATCAAACAACTACCCCACAGTACTATTCTTTCATCAACAGAAGGCATTTTACAGGTGATGAACTCTCATAAAGACCAGGATTTTCAAAAGCATTATTTCCTATTCATTATTATTTCCTATTCACCCTAACTTCCCAGACATGCAAAAAAGATTTTCTCTAGAAGATTCTAATGTCAGATTTAAAAATACTAATGGAGACAGTAAGAGCTCTTAATATTTAATGGTCTGATGTGATCACAGATTCTCTCTCTGAATGTTCTTTAATACAGAAAGAATAATTAAAGGTCTGGTATTATATCTGCTTTTCAAAGAAACAATTTCAGCAAGGTAAAATTTTTTCAAATATTTTACAATGGTTTTGCTTAAAATGAATCAAGTTTATTAAATACTGTTAAGTATTTCTGTCCATCCAGTCATCTAAATTGAAGATTGGTATCCCTGATAAAGTATGACTTGCTCCAACATGAACTGTTGCTTTAAAAAATAATTCCTAGAATAAATAAAAGTTCTACACTATGGACCTGCAAAGAAAAATAAAATATATATATTTCTAGTAAAAAAGAGATAGATAGAACAAAAATAAATATGGGCTTGTACTATGTATGGGTAGGCAATAAAAGCATAGGGCATGGACAAGCTTAAGCTTTTTTCTTAATGAATTATTCATTCTCTTGCTTAAGGAAATAAATAGCAATAATAGAAAGTGCTGAGTAACAGCTAATGGCTTAAAAGCCTCTAAAAAGAACGTGGCAGATCCTTTAAGGACTCTAGAAACTTAGATTGAATACTACCAGATGCTCTGTCAGATATTCCCTTCAGCAAACAGGAAAAAAATATTTTATCTTTTAATGTAGGTTGTCTCCTCTAAATCCCAGGGAGTACAAGGGACAAAATGCTGAATATTATAACAGATCAACCTATACTGTCTCCCAACTGCTTGAGAGCTAAAGCCTAATAAGTTGAAAGCAAAAACCCTCCAGCCCTTAGATTTTATCACTTACCACTAACAAAGTTTAGCTGTGCTGTGGGAAGAGAGCAGCAGGTTCCCAGAGAGGTCATCATTTCCAAACCTTTCACTTCTTGCTCTCCTTAGTAAGTCGTGGATAAGACTTTATCATCAAGCACATGAGAATCTGGCAGTCATCCAAGACCCCAGGGTCATCCAGATGCTTTAAAGCCAACTAAGCGTTTTATTTTAATTTTTCCTATCTTTCCTTCTTAGCAACAGTTAAAATTGATAGGACACTCCTAAACAGTTGTTTCTTCTCCATCAAGCTCAGAAAATCATCTTTGTATAATTTTTCAATTAAGACTTCACAATCATATCATACATCACATGACACAGCTATTTTGGGTCTTACTTAGTCATTTACAGCTAAATACAAATGAATCTCAGACATATTATGCCTGTCACAGCTTCTGTTCATTGTGCCCTTTGCCCAGATCCTGTCATCATTAACAGTTCCCTATGAGTCATTGATTTGGATACTAACGTCTTTTGAATGAATTTCTTCAACAAGAAATGTTACTTCATAGGTTTGAAAATGAACAATCCAGAATATGTCATCAATACAGCTGACAACTTTTAGAACAAGAGTATTTGGAATGACCTTTAATTAAACTAGTCTCTCTAATGTGGGAATTTTATTTCATTTTTAAATAATGTAAAACACAAACATCTGAGAGAATATGGCTTTTCTCAGCTTCCATCATAATGTGCAAAGTAACATGAAGGAAACAGATTTAGACAGATTTATAAGAAAGCAGAGGAATATTTTGGCCTGACAGTTTTATGTATACCACAGTTTAAGGGAAAAAAGGTATTTAATGGGCATCTCACTTTGACACTTTCTTGGTGCTGTGAAAAACCAGTGAGGCAACACTTGTTGACCCTCCCCCTTCCAGGAACTTCAGGCCCAGGAAAGGAAGAACTAGCAGTTTCTGTGTGGACTTACTTCTCAAATGAACTATAAAGAGAAAAGGTTGGAGAAAAACTGCTCTGAACATAAAGAATAAGTCTGTACTATTTTTCCATTTTTTACCAGCTTTACTGAGATATAACTGACATATAAAATTGTATACACTTAAGTGTATGTGAGGGCTTCCCTTCTGGCTCAGACGGTAAAGAATCTGCCTGCAATACAGGAGACCTGGGTTTGATCCCTGGGTTGGGAAGATCCCCTGGAGAAGAGAATGGTTACCCACTCCAGTATTCTTGCCTGGAGAATTCCATGGACAGAGGAGCCTGGTGGGCTACAGTCCATGGGTCACAAAGAGGCGGACACGATTGAGTGACCAAGCATGCACACAAGCGTATGTGATGATTTGACATACAAGTATTGCAAAAGGATAACCACATAAGGTTAGTTAATACACCCATCAACTCATATAATTACAATTTTGTGTATGTGTGGTGAGATCACTTAAGATATATTAGTATTAAATATAGTCACAATACTGTCCATTAGATTCCCAGAACTTAATCATCTTATACCTGGAAGATAGTGCCTCTAACAGCCACATTCTACTTTCCATTTCTGTGAGCTTGGCTTATTTCAGATTCCACATACAAGTAAAACCATACAGTATTTCCCTTTCTCTGTCTGACTTTTATCACTTAGCTCTCAGGTCAATCCACGTTGTCACAAACAGTAGGGTTTCCTTCCTCTTATGGATTATATATATATACATATATATACATACATACACATACACACATTCATGTCACATTATATTTATCCATTCATCTCTTGATGAACACAGATTTTTCCCATGTCTTAGATATTGTGACCAATGCTGCAATAAACTTGAGGATAGATATCTCTTCAAGACAGTGATTTCATTTTCTCTGGATACATACTCAGAACTGGGATTGCTGGATCACATAGTAGTTCTGTTTTTTGAGGAACCTCCATACTGTTTTTCACAGCAGCTACACCAATTTACATTCCCATCAATAGTGCACAACAGTTGCCTTTTCTCCACATCCTCACCAGCATTTGCTGTCACTTGTCTCTTTGAGAATAGTTATTCTAATAAGTGTGAGGTGATAGCTCATCGTGGTCTTGATTTGTATTTCCCTGATGATTACTAACATAGAGCAACTTTTCTTATACCTGTTGGCCATTTGTGTATCTTCTTTGGAAAAATATCTACTCACGTTCTCTGCCCATTTTTAAACGGGATTATTCAGGGGGTTGCTATTGAGCTGTATAAGTTTCTTATATATTTGAGATGTTAACTCCTTATCTAATATATGGTGTGCAAATATTTTCTCCTATTCCATATACTACAAAAACTTTTTCCCAGTTGAGTATTCTTGACTGCCTTGTCAAATATGACTCAACTCTGCCCTCCAGCGAGTAAGCACCAGCCCCACCTCCCCCACAGGCCATGTACACGGCTTCAGGGGGCCCTAGCTCCACCCTCCAGCAGGTCCACACCAAGTCCTATCCCCTCAGGGCTGCGTGACCAGCCACAGGGGGACCCAGCCCCACTCATCAGCAGGCCAGCAGCAGCTCCATGCCCCCCTCACCAGATGACACAGCCCACTGCACAGGAAGCCTACCCCACCCTCCAGCGGCACTGAAGTCACCACATGAGGCATGACCCTGCCGCCAATAAGACCAGGGGCCAGCCTGATCTCCCAAAGCACCCACTGTAATCAGCTCCAGCACAACAGAAGGGAAACACGTCCCACATTGATGGCAACCCCAGAGTGTACAGCTCTGGTGACCAGAGGGGAGGGTTTCTGGGCCCCAAAGCACACTTCCTCCATAAGGCCACTTCTCCAAGATTGAGAAACGTAACCAAGCTACCCAACACACTGAAATAAACACAGAGAACTGGGCAAAATGAGGAGATGGACAACTATGTTCCAAACAAAGAAATGAGGCCTAACCTCAGAAAAACAACCAAATGAAGTGGAGATAAGCAATCTTTAAGATGATTATTTTTATTTATTTGTCAGGCAAATTATAGATCTTCATTTCTTTGTGGTTGGAGTTTCATTATTTTTATTTGGTCATGTTGTATATTGCCTGACACTTCATGATCCATGCAACTTTACCTTGGTTTTTGTACATTTGAAGGAGCAAGCACCTCTTTCAGTCTTTATAGTTTGATTTCAGTAAGAACAGATCTTCTCCTGTCTATTCCTCCAGTTGGTGGAATAACCTATAGAATCACAGTTATGTTGGGCTAGAGCTGGTTATGAGGTTTTTGCTGGGTATGCAGTGAGATCCATAGTCAGTGGGCTTGTTATCAGGGTTTCAGGTGGATGTGGATAATGCCTGGTGCCTCTAGTACCTTATTCAGTAAGTATATTGAGTAAGTAGTGCTCAGACAACTGTTCACTTCTGAATCCACAGTGGGGTCTTCAGACAGTGAACCTATTACAGGTGTGTGGCAGGTGTGGTCTCTAGGAAGATTGCCACCTGGTCATTGGATGGGTCCCTATGTGGGCAGGACCTATCGTGAATCTCGGCTGAGAGAGGCCAAAAGTAAGCCCCAGGACTGTTTCAGTTTCCAGAGCCAAAACTGAACTCAGCAGACCTGTCTCTGCAAGCATAGATAAGTCTTCCACCAGGTCCCTGAGCAAGCTGCTCTGATCCCTGACTGTGAGTAGAGGTACTAAAGCCAAGTATAGGACCCTTTTAGGATCTCCAAGAGTTTGGACAACAGGGCCTGCTGCTTGATCTCCATGCCGGCAAAACTGCTGGCAGACTGTAAAGGCACTAGAGTAAAGGGTCCTTTCAGGGACCCTGGGACCCTAGAGCCCCAGGACTGTCAGCAGACTGGCAGACTGTGGCTGTGAGGAAGCTAAAGCCATGTATAGGGCCTTTTCAAGGTCTCCTACGATCCATATGAGAGTTTCTCCTGCCTGGTTCCTATGCCAACAGGCTTGCTCTTGGATTGCGGCTGGCATAGGACTAATACCTAGTCTAAGGCCCTTCAAGGATCTCCAGGGCACAGATGAGAGTATCTCATACCTCATCAAGTCTCTGTACTCTTAAACTAGTTTCTGAGTCTATTGTTGTTAAGTCGCTCAGTCTGTCCAACTCTTTGTGACCTCACGGACTGCAGCACACCAGGCTCCCCGTTCTTCAGTCTCCCAGAGTTGGTTCAAACTCAAGTCCATTGAGTTGATGATAGCATCCAACTATCTTATCTTCTGTCACCCTTTCTCCTCCTGCCCTCAATCTTTCCCAGCATCAGGGTCTTTTTTAATGAGCTGGCTCTTCACATCAGGTGGCCAAAGTATTGGAACTTCAGCACCAGTCCTTCCAATGAATATTCAGGACCGATTTCTTTTAGGATTGACTAGTTTGATCTCCTTGCAGTCCAAGGGATCCTCAAGAGTCTTCTCCAGCACCACAGTTTAAAAACTTCAATTCTTTGGCACTCAGCCTTCTCTCTGGTCCAACTCTCACATATGTACATAACTACTGGAAAAACCACAGCTTTAATTATATGGACCTTTGTTGGCAAAGTGATATCTCCGCTTTTTAATATGCTGCTTAGGTTTGTCATTGCTTTCCCTCCAAGGAACAAGCATCTTTTGATTTTGTGGCTGTAGTCACTCTCTGTAGTGATTTTGGACCCAAAGAAAATAAAATCTGTCACTACTTCCACTTTTTCCCCCTTCTATTTGTCATGAAGTGATAGAACCAGATATCATGATCTTCGTTTTTTAAGGTGGAATTTTAAGCCAACTTTTTTCACTCTTCTCTTTCACTGTAATCAAGAGGCTCTTTACAGAAAGAATAATTAAAGGTCTGTCACTTTCTACTATAGGAATGGTATCATCTGCATATCTGAGGTTGTTGGCATTTCTCCCGGTAATCTTGATTCCAACCTGTGATTCATCCAGCTCAACGTTTCACATGATATACTCTGCATAGAAGTGAAATACACAAGGTGACAATATGCAGCCTTGATGTATACCTTTCCCAACTTTGAACCAGTCAGTTTCATGTAAGGTTCTAACTGCTGCTTCTTGACCTGCACACAGGTTTCTCAGGAGGCAGGTAAAGTGGTCTGGTACTCCCATCTCTTTAAGAATTTTCCACAATTTGTTGTGATCCATCCACACAGTCAAAGGCTTTAGCACGGTCAATGAAGCAGATGTTTTTTTCTGGAATTCCCTTGCTTTCTCTATGATTCATCAGATGTTTGCAATTTGATCTCCGGTTCCTCTGCCTTTTCTAAACCGATCTTACACGTCTGGAAATTTTTGGTTCACATACCACTGCAGTCTAGCTTGAAGGATTTTGAGCATTACCTTGCTAGCACGTGAAATGAGTGCAACTGTACAGTAGCTTGAACATTCTGTGGCCCCAGGGCCATAGAATTGTCCTTTGGCAGGGGTACCATACCCTAAACTGAAGAATTTTAAGCTTATATTTATATTTAATATACTTATATTAAATAATACACTTATTTAATATTTAGATCTCATCTATTCCACTCAGATCTCAAAATGCTATCAGCATGACCTTAACTTCAGTCAGGAGATTGGAATCTGATCAGATCTGAAGGAAAGACTGAAAGATATTATTGAGGGAGGTTAGTTCATCAGTAAACATCACTCTATAGCAGGATTCTTCTACCTTGCTATTATTTACATTTTGGGCCAGATAATCCTTTATTATGGCTTCCCAGGTGGTACAGTGGTAAAGAATCTGCCTGCCAATGCAGGAGACACAGGAGACATGGGTTCAATCCCTGGGTTGGGAAGATTCCCAGGAGAAGCAAATGGCAACTCAATCTGGTATTCTTGCCTGGAAAACCCATAATCACAGAAGCCTGGCGGGCTGCAAATTCCTTGGGGGTTGCAAACAATAGGACATGACTTAGCAACCGAGCACAGCACAATATTGTATAATAAAGAGCTGACTTGTGCATTGTAGCATGTTCACCACCCGAAGCCAGTAGCACTTCCACCTGTCCAGTGACAACAATCAAAATGTCTTTCAGTTCAGTTCAGTTCAGTTCAGTCACTCAGTCATGTCCGACTCTTTGTGACCCCATGAATGGCAGCACACCAGGCCTCCCTGTCCATCACCAACTCCCAGAGTTCACTCAGACTCACGTCCATCGAGTCAGTGATGCCATCCAGCCATCTCATCCTCTGTCGTGCCCTTCTCCTCCTGCCCCCAATCCCTCCCAGCATCAGAATCTTTTCCAATGAGTCAACTCTTCACATGAGGTGGCCAAAGTACTGGAGCTTCAGCTTTAGCATCATTCCTTCCAAAGAAATCCCAGGGCTGATCTCCTTCAGAATGGACTGGTTGGACCTCCTTGCATTCCAAGGGACTCTCAAGAGTCCTCTCCAACACCACAGTTCAAAAGCATCAGTTCTTCGGCGCTCAGCCTTCTTCACAATCCAACTCTCACATCCGTACATGACCACTGGTAGAACCATAGCCTTGACTAGACGGACCTTTGTTGGCAAAGTAAGGTCTCTGCTTTTGAATATGCTATCTAGGTTGGTCATAACTTTCCTTCCAAGGAGTAAGCGTCTTTTAATTTCTGGCTGCAGTCATCATCTGCAGTTATTTTGGAACCTAAAAAAATAAAGTCTGACACTGTTTCCACTGTTTCCCCATCTATTTCCCATGAAGTGATGGAACCGGATGCCATGATCTTCGTTTTCTGAATGTTGAGCTTTAAGCCAACTTTTTCACTCTCCTCTTTCACTTTCATCAAGAGGCTTTTTAGTTCCTCTTCACTTTCTGCCATAAGGGTGGTGTCATCTGCATATCTGAGGTTATTGATATTTCTCCCAGCAATCTTGATTCCATCTTGTGCTTCTTCCAGCCCAGTGTTTCTCATGATGTATTCTGCATATAAGTTATATAAACAGGGTGACTATATACAGCCTTGACGAACTCCTTTTCCTATTTGGAACCAGTCTGTTGTTCCATGTCCAGTTCTAACTGTTGCCTCCTTACCTGCATATAGCTTTCTCAAGAGGCAGGTCAGGTGGTCTGGTATTCCCATCTCTTTCAGAATTTTCCACGGTTTATTGTGATCCACACAGTCAAAGGCTTTGGCATAGTCAATAAAGCAGAAATAGATGTTTTTCTGGAACTCTCTTGATTTTTCCATGATCCAGCAGATGTTGGCAATTTGATCTCTGGTTCCTCTGCCTTTTCTAAAACCAGGTTGAACATCTGGAAGTTCACGGTTCACATATTGCTGAAGCCTGGCTTGGAGAATTTTGAGCATTACTTAACTAGCGTGTGAGATGAGTGTAATTGTGTGGTAGTTTGAGCATTTTTTGTCATAGCCTTTCTTTGTCTTTAGATAGTGCCAAATGTTTCCTAGGGTTAAAATCACTCCTGGTAGAGAACCGCTGCCTTATATTGAGACTCACAGTTGACATTCCCCTCCCACATACCCAGAGCTTCACATCAGCTTCTAAAATATTTTAAAATTATGTATGTGTGAATATATATAAATCTATAATCTATGTTTGAGTTAATTAACCATCGAGGAAGCATAGTGTAGTTTGGCTCTTCTCAACTAAAATTATTTTGTTCTTCACAAGATCCAAACTTAAAAAAAAATTTCTGAAAAACACCATCTAAAATTAAAAGTATCCATCCTTCCAAAATTTAAAAATTGAAAACAAAAACTATTTAACATTATCTACGCATGGGAAATAAAGTGAGGTTTACCTTACTTTACACAATTCTAAACAGATGTTCTTTCTCACTCAAGAAACAATTTATTATCTTAATCATCATCATGATCATCTAAAAATCTCATCATATATAATCAAGAGAGGTAAGAAAGTCAAGCAGATTTTCCTGAGGATACCTCTGAGGTTCTGGCCTTTAAGAGATGTGCATCGAATGTCAGTTTGAAATGTGGAATTTTATTACCTTTCACCTTGTTAAGTATTTTTAATGTCAGTTTCAAATTAAAAGAGTGCCTCTTTGCATGTAAGAAAAATACTTTTAGAATGTATGTATATATGTGTGTGTCTGTATCTGTATACACTCTAAAAGTATTTTTCTTACCGTCTGGTGGCTCAGACAGTAAAGAATCTACCTGCAATACAGAGACCTGGGTTCGATCCCTGGGTTGGGAAGATCCCCTTGAGAAGGGCATGGCAACCAGTTCCAGTATTCTTGCCTGGAGAATCCCCATGGACAGAGGAGCCTGTGGCTGCAGTCCATGGGGTCATAAAGAGTCAGACACAACTGAGCAACTAAGCATATATATATATATATACATATATATATAACTGAACCACTTCACTGTACAGCAGAAATAATGAACACAACCGTGTAAATCAACTACATTTCAATAAAATAAATTTTCTTTAAAAAAAAGAAAGAAAAGCTCAATTATGAGAACTATACAATTTCAAAGTAGAAAGGAACCTCAGGAGCCATCTATTAACCTCTTATCCCAGGAAGGGATCAACACATCAAGATTCCTGGTACATGATTAAGGATAAAGAAAGATGGATTTTAAGAAGGTTCACTTGTGAATCAACTAGAAAACTATCCAAATCTGCTGTTATAACTTTTACCCATTGGTATAACCTTTAAAGAAAACAGAATTTTTCTAATTCATCAGTTTCCATTCAAAACTTCTGGGCTCTTTTCTCATCTGTGTAGTTTTAAGCCCCTATATAATCCTAAGCCTCACTGGTGTCAGGAAATGAAGTAGAACAAGCTTCCTAAGACAGCTGACCATGTATCCCTCCACCAAAACCCCTCCCACCTACCCCTCAGATCAGATCAGTCGCTCAGTCGTGTCTGACTCTTTGGGACCCCATGAATCGCAGCACACCAGGCCTCCCTGTCCATCACCAGCTCCCGGAGTTCACTCAGACTCACGTCCATCGAGTCAGTGATGCCATCCAGCCATCTCATCCTCTGTTGTCCCCTTCTCCTCCTGCCCCCAATCCCTCCCAGCATCAGAGTCTTTTCCAGTGAGTCAACTTTTCGCATGAGGTGGCCAAAGTACTGGAGTTTCAGCTTTAGCATCATTCCTTCCAAAGAAATCCCAGGGCTGATCTCCTTCAGAATGGACTGGATGGATCTCCTTGCAGTCCAAGGGACTCTCAAGAGTCCTCTCTAACACCATGGTTCAAAAGCATCAATTCTTCGGTGCTCAGCCTTCTTCACAGTTCAACTCTCACATCCATACATGACCACAGGATAAACCATAGCCTTGACTAGAAGGACCTTTGTTGGCAAAGTAATGTCTCTGCTTTTGAATATGCTATCTAAGTTGGTCATAACTTTCCTTCCAAGGAGTAAGCGTCTTTTAATTTCATGGTTGCAGTCACCATCTACAGTGATTTTGGAGCCCAGAAAAATAAAGTCTAACACTGTTTCCACTGTTTCCCCATCCATTTCCCATGAAGTGATGGGACCGGATGCCATGATCTTCGTTTTCTGAATGTTGAGCTTTTTTTTTTTTTTTTTGAATGTTGAGCTTTAAACCAACTTTTTCACTCTCCACTTTCACTTTCATCAAGAGGCTTTTGAGTTCCTCTTCACTTTCTGCCATAAGGGTGGTGTCATCTGCATATCTGAGGTTATTGATATTTCTCCCAGCAATCTTGATTCCAGCTTGTGTTTCTTCCAGTCCAGCATTTCTCATGATGTACTCTGCATGTAAGTTAAATAAGCAGAGTGACAATATACAGCCTTGACGTACTCCTTTTCCTATTTGGAACCAGTCTGTTGTTCCACATCCACTTCTAACTATTGCTTCCTGATCTGCATACAAATTTCTCAAGAGGCAGATCAGGTGGTCTGGTATTCCCATCTCTTTCAGAATTTTCCATAGTTTATTGTGATCCACACAGTCAAAGGCTTTGGCATAGTCAATAAAGCAGAAATAGATGTTTTTCTGGAACTCTCTTGATTTTTCAATGATCCATCGGATGTTGGCAATTTGATCTCTGGTTCCTCTGCCTTTTCTAAAACCAGCTTGAACATCTGGAAATTCACGGTTCACGTATTGCTGAAGCCTGGCTTGAAGAATTTTGAGCATTACTTTACTAGCGTGTGAGATGAGTGCAATTGTGCGGTAGTTTGAGCATTCTTTGGCATTGCCTTTCTTTGGGATTGGAATGAAAACTGACCTTTTCCAGTCCTGTGGCCACTGCTGAGTTTTCCAAATTTGCTGGCATATTGAGTGCAGCACTTTCACAGCATCATCTTTCAGGATTTGAAATAGCTCAACTGGAATGCTATCACCTACACTAGCTTTGTTTGTAGTGATGCTTTCTAAGGCCCACTTGACTTCACATTCCAGGATGTCTGGCTCTAGGTGAGTGATCACACCATCGTGATGATCCGGGTCATGAAGATCTTTTTTTGTACAGTTCTGTGTATTCTTGCCATCTCTTCTTAATATCTTCTGCTTCTGTTAGGTCCATACCATTTCTGTCCTTTATCGAGCCCATCTTTGCATGAAATGTTCCTTTGGTATCTCTGATTTTCTTGAAGAGATTTCTAGTCTTTCCCATTCTGTTGTTTTCCTCTATTTCTTTGCATTGATCGCTGAAGAAGGCTTTCTTATCTCTTCTTGCTATTCTTTGGAACTCTGCATTCAGATATTTATATCTTTCCTTTTCTCCTTTGCTTTTCGCTTCTCTTCTTTTCACAGCTATTTGTAAGGCCTCCCCAGACAGCCATTTTGCTTTTTTGCATTTCTTTTCCATGGGGATGGTCTTGATCCCTGTCTCCTGTACAATGTCATGAACCTCCGTCCATAGTTCATCAGGCACTCTATCTATCAGATCTAGGCCCTTAAATCTATTTCTCACTTCCACTGTATAATCATAAGGGATTTGATTTAGGTCATACCTGAATGGTCTAGTGGTTTTCCCTACTTTCTTCAATATAAGTCTGAATTTGGCAATAAGGAGTTCATGGTCTGAGCTACAGTCAGCTTCTGGTCTTGTTTTTGCTGACTGTATAGAGCTTCTCCATCTTTTGCTGCAAAGAATATAATCAATCTGATTTCGGTGTTGACCATCTGGTGATGTCCATGTGTAGAGTCTTCTCTTGTGTTGTTGGAAGAGGGTATTTGTTATGACCAGTGCATTTTCTTGGCAAAACTCTATTAGTCTTTGGCCTGCTTCATTCCGTATTCCAAGGCCAAATTTGCCTGTTACTCCAGGCGTTTCTTGACTTCCTACTTTTGCATTCCAGTCCCCTATAAGAAAAGGACGTCTTTTTTCGGTGTTAGTTCTAAAAGGTCTTGTAGGTCTTCATAGAACCGTTCAACTTCAGCTTCTTCAGCATTACTGGTTGGTGCATAGACTCAGATTACTGTGATACTGAATGGTTTGCCTTGGAAACCAACAGAGATCATTCTGTCGTTTTTGAGATTGCATCCAAGTACTGCATTTCAGACTCTTTTGTTGACCATGATGGCTACTCCATTTCTTCTGAGGGATTCCTGCCCGCAGTAGTAGATATAATGTCATCTGAGTTAAATTCACCCATTTCAGTTCCATTTCAGTTCGCTGATTCCATACCCCTAACTCCTTTCAAACACACCCAATGTCACCTAGTTAGCATTTTCAAAAGGGATGGACTCCTTGTCTTAGATCCATTTATCAACTAATCATGCAGCCTTCACCAGCATCATCCTCTCTCCACGGACTTAACTGAGCCTCTACCCTTCACCAATATCCATTCATCAAGGAGTGATGCTTATTTCTACTCAGAGACTATTGGAGAGGCATAAAGGTCATCTTCCTCACCTCATACACCCATTTGGAGATACTTTACACTATAGCAGAGAATAATTAATATCTTTGATTAAGAAAAGAGGCTAAAATCAAGTCACACTCAATTTACCTGTATTCTTAGGAAAAACTATATAGCAGACGCCCAAGTTCTCATTCTTATCTTTAGAGAGTTTTCTCATCCACTTAAGTGAAAATCAAATGAGCTCCCAACAGTTAAAACCATCACCAAAACCATCCTGTCTTACTCTGAACACTGAAAAGGTTTTAGTATTTTATTAGCAAAAATAATTTTGTTAATCTGAGACCACTTCTTTTTTGTAATAATTTTTAAGTCTCCAGCCCTATTCAAGTCAATCATTTCAGAGCTAAATTTGGAATGATACTACTTTTATAAGATAATGTAACAGCTGAAGACTCATTAAAATTTTCATTGTACCCTGCAGTAGAATTCTGTCCTTTTCCCCTCCTTCCCTGTACATTTCCACTTGATTAATCCCGGCTCCCAGCCAGCCAGTCTTGGAGAAGATCCTGCTTCCCTACCCAATCCCCACTGCTAGCTCTGGTGTGCCAAATACTAATTCTTACTCATGCAGTGGCAGCTCCTCTTTTTTGAGAAGCTTTTCCTCGCCGTCCTCCTCTCCTGTATTACAGTTTGGGGGAGTTACAAGGCCAGTGATTTACACAGGTACTAGAAGTACCTGACACCACCCAGAGTAAGCCTACTCTTTTGGCACTTCTCTGCACATTATCTGACAGGAGGTATCCTCTGCAGTCCTGCAAGGAATTCTTTCCAGGACCTTGTATTTTGCCCCAAGAATATTCATCCTACCCCCACTATGGAAGCCTCACTTGCTCCAGGGGTATCTCATAACCCAGGATCCTAGGAGAGTTTATTTGTTTGGTTTTTGTGTTTCTGTGGTGTTGCCATTGCTCTGAGGTTAGCTGGTACCATTTATTAAGTCTCTAAATCTCAAACTATGGGCTTCCTGAAAACTACCTGGAAGCAAAATGCGAATGAGAGATCATAAAAAAGAACGAAGGAAGAAGTAGAGACACTCTGAGACAATCTCAAACCACCTCACTGACATGCAGTGGTAACTTAGGTTTGTGGCTCTACACTGGTGCCCACACCTCTGTGAGGGTCAGCCTCCCAGGTGCCTGTCCAGGCCTGGCCAGGGGGGCTCAGCCTCTGCTCCCACGCTCTGTGCTCTGTGGTGGCTAAGGCTCTCCTCGGTGCCTGAGTGGCCATCTCCTCACACAGAGCTGAGCTGGCAAACTGATGCTGCCCAGGCCCGGAAACAGTGGGGGCTGCATGGTTTGTCTAATTCTCTGAACATAAACTTGGCAGGAGTCCTTTGAGTTACTAAGCAACTGAACATCTGACATGAAGTGTTTAACAACCTTTCCATAGATTACTAAAAGTTCCCAGAGTAGATTCATGTCTGGTCCCGTGAAGAAAGAAGAAGGAAACAGAGGTAGCCAAGAAGAGAGTGGGGAGAAAAAGCCAAGAAAGAAGGCGAAAGGGAACAGCAACTTACAGAGGCAGGAAGAAGAGGAAGGCAGGAAAACGGGAGGCACTTGAGATGGAGACTCTCAGGGAAGGAGATTATGCCCCAGGACAGCATTTCCCAAAAGCTCTAGGAAGCAGTCTTTCAGCAAAAAGAGTTTCTACGGTTTTCATTTGTTATACAGAACCATGGGTCTTTCCTCCATTTTTGTTGTCTTCACTCCACTCAGCCACTCACCTCAAATACACAGCTTTCACAAAATCTGTAACAGGAGGCTAACATGCATGACAATCTCATGTAGACACACAAGGAGCAGAATACCAATGCAAGACAGGTAGCAAGAACGGAAGAGTTCACTCCTTCTGGCTTAGAAAGCTCTCGATTCTTAACTTAATGTTCTGAGCAAGATGCCTTTCTGCTGCCTCTCTGGACCGACTTCCTGCCCTGCTCCCTGGTGCAGGCAATGTGTGCTTAGTCGTTCAGTCGTGTCCAACTCTTTGAGACCCCATGGACTGTAGCCTGCCAGGCTCTTCAGTCCATGGGGATTCTCTAGGCTAGAATACTGGAGTGGGTTTTCATGCCCTCTTCCAGGGGATCTTCCCAACCCAGAGATCAAACCCAGGTCTCCCACACTGTAGGCAGATTCTTTACTGTCTGAGCCACCAGGGAAGTCTGGTACAGGCAATAAGGAGATGAATTGTTTGTGGAAAATTGGAAAATTTGACAATAAGAATAAATCAACCAAAAGCCAATCAGCATTTTATTAACACATGGCTAAAAATCTAAAACCAAGAATTGCGACAGTTTTAATAATAGGTTTGTGGGCCTCAGATTCTCTCTCCCACTACCTTTCTTTAATAAACATTGTATTCTACATAGAAGTTAATCCAATCAGCTTCCAGCCCTGACACACAGACATCCGGCGAGAGGTACTTCTTTCCAGAGTAAATTTTAGGGGTCCAGAGTCAGTGGTATGTGCTATTACAAGAGCAATTCTTGCCTCCAGCCCCCCAGAGTACTACATATCTCATTTAAACAGCAAATTAGAAAAAGCAATTGTCAAGAGGAAAAATTAAAACTTGAGTGACATAAATTCTGCCATTGTTTGATCACATGGAATTTTTAACTCATGCTTAAAATTTAAAGCAGTAAAACAGTGCAATTATACTGTTTTGTTTGATAAATGCAAAGTTAATACATGAAATATTTTACTGAATTTAAACTTTAAAATTATTACTTTTATGAATAATTGTTAACTATATTTATTATAAAACTTAAGGGTGAATCAATAATTATGATTGATTATTCACATGGTTATTGTTGAAAGTAATTTTGTCCTATATAAGCAAGGGTAAGGGTATTAAAAATTATCTGTTCTGGGTGTCAAAAATGCCTGGTATACCATTACCTCTTTGGAGCACATAAGTGTCTCCTCTGCTCTCTGGCTTCTCACTGGGTTCTTACTGGACCACTAGTGGGGATCAGGAAAGAAAAAGAGTGAGATCGGGGCATTTATCTCTTCCTTTCCTTGCAGACTTGCCCAACTCTGGCAACATCCTTTGACATTTCTCCCCAGCTTTATTGAAATATGATTGACAAATAAACAGTGTATAAATTTAAGGTGCATAGGTGGTCCAGTGGTTGAGAATCCACCTTGCAGTACAGGGGACACTGGTTTGATCTCTGGTCCGGGAGGATGCCACATGCCGAGGAACAGCTGGGATTACTGTGCCACAATTACTGTGCTCTAGAGCCTGACAGTGGCAACCCACTCCAGTACTCTTGCCTGGAAAATCCCATGGACGTAGGAGCCTGGTAGGCTGCAGGCCATGGGGTCGCTAAGAGTTGGACACGACTGAGCAACTTCACTTTCACTTTTCACTTTCATGCATTGGAGAAGGAAATGGCAACCCACTCCAGTGTTCTTGCCTGGAGAATCCCAGGGACGGGAGAACCTGGTGGGCTGCCGTCTATGGGGTCACACAGAGTCGGACACGACCGAAGTGACTTAGCAGCAACAGCAGCAGAGCCTGACAGCCACAACTACTGAGCCCATGTGCTGCAACCACTGAGGCCTGTGCATGCAGAGCCTGTGCTCCCCGACAAGAGAAGCATCGCAACGAGAAGCCCACGCACCACCTGAAGAGTAGCCCCGCTCACTGCAACTAAAGAAAGCTCGTGTGCAGCAAAAATGACCCATCACAGCCAAAAAACGTATGAATATTTTTTCCAAAAAAACCTTAAGGTTCACAACATGATCTTTGGAAATATGTATATGTTGTGAAATGACTCCCCCAATCAAGTGAATTTACCTATGCATCACCTCATGTATTTACTCTGTGTGCATGTATGGTGAAAACACTTAAGGTCTATTCTCTTGGCAACTCTCAAATACATGATACAGTATTATTAACTACAGTCACCATGCTGAACATCAGATCTTGAAAACTTTTTCATCTTGCATAAGTGAAATTTAGTACTATTTGACCAGTATCTCCCCGTTTACCCTACCCTCCTGCCCCTGACAACCACAGTTCTACCCTCTTTTTCTGAGTAAGTTTATTTTAGATACCATATACAAGTAAGATTAAATGATGTTTGTCGTGCTCACTTTGGCAGCACATATACTAAAATTGGAATGATACAGAGAAGATTAGCATGGCCGCTGCCTAAGGATGATATGCAAATTCGTGAAGCATTCTATATTAAAAAAAAAAAAAAGTTTGTCTTTCAGTGTCTGGTTTATCCCACTTAGCATAATGTCCTCTAGAATCATCCAGTTTGTCACAAATGATAGGATTTCCTTCTTTTTCATGGCTGAATAGTAATCCATTGTATAATATTCCAATATACCACATTTCTTTATCCATCTACCCATAGATGGCCATTTAGGCTGTTTCCATATCTTCCTTACTGTGAATAATGATGCAGTGACATAGGGATATGACTACATTGATGTCATTTCCTTCAGATATATATCAGAAGTGGAGTTGCTGAATTATATGGTAGTTATTTCTTTAGGTGTGTGTGTGTGTTTTTTTTTTTTAAGGACTCTCCATACTGCTTTCCATAATGGCTATACCAGTTTATATTCCCGCCATCCTTTGACTTTGACCAAAGTCATTCTTCCCCCATCCGACCCATTCTCTCCCTCTCTCTGTTTCCTCTCAATTGTGATTATTACCTGCTCATTCAGACCCAGGGATGGACAGGCACTGCCCTCATTCCTTAGTAGCCTGAGGATACCACACTATCCCCTGTCATTTCTGGATATCCTGTCTATACCTTTATACATTTAGTTTTATTTAAACTCTCTGAAAATTACCCACTTTGTAGGAGTCAACTATTTTCCACAAAGACCCTAATTAATGTATATTCTTACTTCTTATAAATCCAATTTCCATCACAATTCTTCATTATCCTAGATCTCAAACGGAAATGTTTCTCCTCCTTAAATATGTATATTCTAATTCCATAGGGTCTTAGGATCCTGGGAATGGAGTAGTTGATATCAGTTGTTTATTTACACTTTCAATATTCAGGGGAAAGTGGATGTGCACTTAGCTGATGAACTGCTACAGCAAAGCCTCTATACATCACTTCCCTTCTCCAAAGTTTGCTAGTCACCTTGTAAAAGTAACACTGGACAAATTGCTTCATTTAGCACAACATCTCTCTCCACAAAAATCACTATCACTTTCCTGCATCTCCCCAAATTAAGATCTAAGAGTTCACCAGTCATACCATGTCTAAAAATTAAACTTATACATTCTGAGATTAATCAAAGCCTATTAACAGGGCTAATCTTAATCGTCCCAAAGAAAGGCAATGCCAAAGAATGTTCAAACTGCTACACAATTGTACTCATCTCACATGCTAGCAAAGTAATGCTCAAAATTCTCCAAGCCAGGCTTCAACAGTATGTGAACTATGAACTTCCAGATGTTCAAGCTGGATTTAGAAAAGGCAGAGGAACCAGAGGTCAAAATGCCAACATCCACTGGATCATAAAAAAAGCAAGAGAAATCCAGTAAAACATCTACTTCTGCTTTATTGACTATACCAAAGCCTTTGATTGTGTGGATCACAACACATTGTGGAAAATTCTTAAAGAGATGGGAATACAAGACCACCTGACCTGTCTCCTGAGAAATCTGTATGCAAGTCAAGAAGCAACAGTTAGAACTGGACATGGAACAACAGACTGGTTCCAAATGGGGAAAGAAGTACGTCAAGGCTGTACACTGTCACCCTGCTTATTTAATTTATATGCAGAGTACATCATGCGAAATGCTAGGCTGAATGAAGCACAAGCTAGAACCAAGATTGCCGGGAGAAATATCAATAACCTCAGATACTCCGATGACACCACCCTTATGGCAGAAAGTGAAGAAGAACTAAAGAGCCTCTTGATGAAAGTGAAAGAGGAAAGTGAAAAAGTGGGCTTAAAATTCGACATTCAGAAAACTAAGATTATCGCATTTGGTCCCATCACTTCATGGCAAATAGATGGGGAAACAATAGAAACAGTGACAGACTTTATTTGGGGGGGCTCCAAAATCACTGCAGATGGTGACTGCAGCCATGAAATTAAAAGACGCTTACTCCTTGGAAAAAAGCTATGATCAACCTAGACAGCATATTAAAAAGCAGAGACATTGCTTAGCCAACAAACTTTTCCATCTAGTCAAAGTTATGGTTTTTCCAGTGGTCACGTATGGATGTGAGAGTTGGACTATAAAGAAATCTGAGCGCCGAAGAATTGATGCTTTTGAACTGTGGTGTTGGAGAAGACTCTTGAGAGTCCCTTGGACTTCAAGGAGATCCAACCAGTCTATTTTAAAGGAAATCAGTCCTGAATATTCACTGGAAGGACTGATGCTGCAGCTGAAACTCCAATATTGTGACCACCTGATGTGAAGAACTGACTCACTAGAAAAGACCCTGATGCTGGGAAAGATTGAAGGTAGGAGGAGAAGGGGACAACAGAGGATGAGATGGTTGGATGGCCTCACTGACTTGATGGACATGAGTTTGAATAAGCTCTGGGAGTTGGTGATGGGCAGGGAAGCTTGGCGCACTGCAGTCCATGGGGTCGCAAAGAATCGGACATGACTGAGGAAATGAACTGAACTGAATCTTATGGTCAATGGGAAGACTTAATTCCAGACAGTACTGACTTTAATCTGTCCACATCCTCTGCATTTCATTTCATCCATTTCCAAGTTAACAGCAACTAAAAGCATAGCTAAGTTTTTCTACTAAAAGTATTTCTTGGAATAAACACTTTTGTTAATAATTTTCAAAAAAACGTGTGGGAGAAAAGGCACACTAATCTCTATTCTCTGCCCTTATAATGTTTAAAATGACTTAAATACTCTCACAGTGTGAGGATTTGACATCAGAGTGCCAAGCAAATTCAAGCAAGGAAACATATTTCTATTTAGTAAAGAGCAAAACTACATGATTTCTGCAAAGCAATTCATCAATCTGCTATGACTCTAATGTAATTACTCAGGAGAGAATCTGGTGGTGGAAACGCCACTGAAGAAACAATTACCTTAACTACTCTGCATTGATGAAAATGAGAAGTAGAGTCAAACAACAACAATAATAGCAATAATTAAAAAAAAAAAAAGCTAATGCATCACACTTTTGTAAGGCACAGTTTTAAATGTTCTACCTGCATTCACTTATTTAATCTTCAGAACAATCCTAGGAATTAGATCACTATTGCTGTTCCCAATTTTCAGATGAAGAAAAAGAGATTCAGAGAATTTAAGTAATTTTTCCAAAGCCATCCAGCTAGTAAGTGACAGAGCTGGGATTCATGAGTGGGTCATCTGGCTTAGCACCCATATATCAAACCATCAAGACATACCATCTCTACTGGAACTTAGAAAAACCATCCTTTTACTGGTGTGCAATTAAAAACTATATCATCTTATCACAGCATGTGAACTTCCATTTAATTTCTGCTTCTCTTTTAGGAACAACAACTAAAAATGGAAACTGAGGCATCCCAAGAGAACTCTTACTGGTGTAGTCAGAGACATGGCATTAGGACCTAGTTTTGTCAGCAGAAAAGAAAATGAATAAATTCTCATCATTTAGGAGAGAATCAGGAACTTCTTTGTGAATCTGCTGACAGCTATGGTCCCTTTCCCCAGAATGTACTTTGCATTCAATTTCAGGGAGTTTGCAGAAGCCCAGATGTCCATCCATAGGCCTTATGTGAGAAAACTCTCTTCTTAAATGAATCCTAAGTCTACAATGCTGTATATACTTCATTAAATTAAAAAAACAAGAATCAACTGATAAACCAATATTTTCACTGGGTGACTTCTACAATCAAAGCACTGTGCCGAATCTTGTGTGAAGAGTCTCAGAAAAGACGTGTAATATAGTTCTCGCCTTCAAAGAGCTGGATGGTCAAGTTTGCAAAATAAGACAATATAAGAGTAGGGTCATTACATATCTAGGAACTCTAAAGAAAGAAATATTAATTTTAGCTTGAGTTGTCAGGCAAGGCTTTAAAAGAAGACTTGGAACATGATGTGGTCTAGAGACCTGATTAGGATTGCAGAGAAAGTGAGAAATGGCATTTGATATCAGAAAAAAATAGAATTCTTCCTTTTCACACTTGCCTGGATTTGTAGGCTAAGAAAATTACTTTTATGAAAAATACTGTGTGTTACCTGCAATTGTTAAGAATCTTATTTTCCAACCATATACTGTGCTTCCTGCCAACGTGCTCACCTCGGCCCAGCTCTCTGCTGGGAGGACAGCACACAGCTGGCAGCCCTTGGCCTGTCCTCTCAGAAGCCAACTATTAATAGATGGCGCATAACGCTATTCACCAGGACAAGGAAACCTGTCAGTAGAAATTGGCTTACGGCTCTTCACTCATCTCCCCATGGCCAGAGGAGCCCAACAAATAGAAATTTATTTTGATTCTGAGGTGGCTTTCTATCTCATTAGCAATCCCATGAGTCCCTACTCTTTTCACTCAACTGTCAACAGTCCTTGATGTTCTGAATAAAGAAGCTGTCCAAACTGGGATTAAAAAGAAGGGGGGAAAAATCACCATTCCTTTTCTCAGACTCCATGTGGAGGTGCTGAGCTGGCTCAGCTCCCTAGAGAGCTCTCTTTTCCTTTTCTTTGTAGCCCTAGTGACTATGCAGGATTGAGGTATTTACATCACACAGCCTTGATTCTTGCTGCAATTCCTTCCAGCAAAAATTCCACACAACAGAAGGACAGGGTACAGTTAAAATTCTGGTAGAATCAACGTTGACTTGATTGGGAAATTCTAGAAAATGGAATTAAAAGTCTGAAAAGAGATTAAGTTACTAATTAGCTAGGGTTGCAAAAAAAAAAAAAAGCAATGTATAGAAATAGGATACAAGGAAGAAGACATCCAGTAAAATGGTCATCCTACATTCAACCAGAAATGGACACCGCCATCTCATATGTGGAAAGGAGATGCAAGTTTGGAGCGGTTGCCTCCTTTCAAGAGATTCACAGTTTGACAGTGTTGCAGTATATCCCCAGAGGACTGGGTAAAATTGGAGGGTGGGAGGGAAAGGCACATTGGAGAAGAAAGTATCATAGAAAGCGAGTAGGTCAAAAACAGAAACGAAAGCATAACTTTAAATGAACTCGTACTTTGACACTCTATAGCTGGGGGTAACGAGAATAAGATCCAACAAATTAATACCATGCCACATGGCTTAGAATATTTGGGGTGGTCAACAACCAGGAAACTCATGACTCAAAGTGTACTTAAAAACTTTTTAAAGTCCCCCCCCCCATTTACACAATACCTCACATGATAAATAACAGAGGCAGAGCAGTACCTAGCCAAAAAGAAACTATCAGGATTCTAGCTCTGCTGCCCTGGGATTCACTTGGCTCTGCTCTCTACCCTAGACTGGCTTCATCCTCAGGATGAAGGCAACATGCCTATAGCAGTTCTAGGGATCATGTCCTGACAGCGTGGCTAGAGGAAAAACAGATCTAGGCTTTCCTGTTTTTCTCTCAGGATTGAGGGGATGTTTCCTGGAAGCTTGCAGCAGACTTCCCCTTGCATCTCTTCCAGCAGATTCAGATCATGTGCCCCTTCCAAAACCAACCACCAGTGGGAAGAACGTGAATGGCTGTCAAAGTGCAGTCCCTGATCCATGAACAGTACCTGGGAACAAGGTAAACTATTAGGACTAGCTCCAGACTCACTGAATCAGGGTCTCCTGAACTGAGGCACAGCAATCTATGTTTTCGGAGAAGGCAATGGCACCCCACTCCAATACTCTTGCCTGGAAAACCCCATGGGTGGAGGAGCCTGGAAGGCTGCAGTCCATGGGTCTCAAAGAGTCGGACACGACTGAGCAACTTCACTTTCACTTTTCAGTTTCATGCATTGGAGAAGGAAATGGCAACCCACTCCAGTGTTCTTGCCTGGAGAATCCCAGGGACAGGGGAGCCTGGTGGGCTGCCGTCTATGGGGTCACACAGAGTCGGACACGACTGAAGCGACTTAGCAGCAGCAGCAGTAATCTGTGTTTTAACAAGAATTCCAGGTGATTCAGATGTACTTCAGTTTGTGAACCACTGGTTTAGACTAGAGTAGAATGAGTGTTGGATTCCCAACCACAATGACCAGGACAATGGTCGAGGGATCAGACCAACCATTAAGATGACCGAAGAGTTTATTCAATTACCAATTTTGAATGCTTGCTCCACTCCAACTTTTTATTTTACTTTCACTATACCCTTTAACACTATACGGTATCTCTGTCAGGTATTACTGTCTCCATTTTACAGCTTAAGAAATGGAAGTTCAAGCAATTTAAGTAAACATCCAATTTTACAGAGCAAAGTCAAGATCTGAACTTAGGCCTTCTGACTCTAACCCACTTTTCATTTCATTACGCCAGAGCTGAAAGATGGAGGTTGCCTTAGCCTCTGTATTCTAGGGAGGCTCTGAACTCCTTGATATTCATATTTAAATGAAGATTGACCAGAGAAATATCCTCAAATCTATAGTCTTCCTTGGGTCCTGGAATTCTAAGAAATTGCCAGGTTATGAGGCTTCCCTGAGGATACTTCTTAACTGCCTCTTAGAGTTCAGAGTAAACCAAGCCTAAAGAGATGGCCCAGAAATACAACAGACATTTTTTTTTTTCTCTCAAAAATGGAAAGGAAACACCCAAAGGCCCCAAACCGAGAGAAATCTCAAAAACAGGTACTCAAGTTCCTATTACTCTAGACAGAGGTCACTGCCATTCTCAGTAAGAAATGTGCTTGCATGTTAATGATACATGGGGTGGCCACAAGATGGGGTGAGAGAACTAAGATTCTTACATTGAGCCAGGACCCTAAAAGGGCTACACCCTGAGAACGCATAGACTAAAACAAAAAATCGATCTACAGATGGAGGACAAGGAAACTCCTCTCCCTCAGGCTGAACTCTACGGGGGAAAAAAAAAATCTCCCCTGATAATTTGCAACAAGAGGCTTGCCCTCACGGTGAGTTTTCAATATGGATTTATACTCCTAGCAAGGGCAATAAATCCCCAGTCAAAGAAAGTAACATAAAAATTGGTTTCCAGATTGTCACTGCCCCTGAGGTCCTGGCTAACGAAACCAGGAAGCCTCTTTGTAAAAACACATTCTCATCTCAGGCCACACAGGGTTCTCACAGACAAGAGCTCACAATCCTAAATCACAAAACCTGAAGGAAATGTCACCACGGCTGAAGGTTCAAAGAAACAACAAATATGAACTTCACATAATAGAATTATCTGAACAGGAGGTTTTAAATTATTTTTAAAACTAAAAGAAAGAATTAAAAATATGAGAAAGGAACACGACACTATCAAAAAAAAAATAAAATAACAAAGCAGATTTCAAAAAGATATGCAATAAGGAAATTTCCAACCTCTATCATACAACTGAGCACACACACATCATTCTTAACAAGAAATGTATGACCTCATTGAGAAATCATCCTGGGTTGCAACAGAAGTTGTCAGAGAGGCAAGAAAAGCATAAGGTTAATCTCATTGCTCCACAAAGCATTTTGTAATTTGAGAATCTAAGCAAGGAATCACCAAAATGCCCTGCTTTATACTCTATCCAATCCTACCCCTACCACGACATGGAGAGGTTGTTCCTGTCGCCTGCTATAACATGGTGAGAAGTTGAACAACAGCTAAATGACTGGTGATAATGTTTTTAAGAATACAGAGGGCATGTTTGATGAAAAGCTTTGTGAAATCTCTTGCCCTGCAGAACTTCACCTTTCAGCTTAATATTTATATTCGTGGTATTTCACAACAAAGGCAAGCATTTCAGAAAGTACTATATTAAACTCAAACCTCTCTTCAACAAAGTGAGTTTTCTTTATCAAACTTAAAACTTTTTGTTCTGGTTTTCTAGATAAGGAGCATTTCCCTTAAAATTTATTTCTAATAACTTGTAGAAATATAAAAAGGGGGAAATGCAAGTTGCAGAATATCATTAATTTGTACCAAATACAAATTCCATTCCAGTGTTGGAGAAACGCGTCTGTGAAGGCCTGCAGTTCAGTAACCATCATAAATGTACTTATTCACAGAGACTGTCACACCCTTCTGCTGCCAGACCTAGCAGAAGCCTGAAACCACGGGAGAGGGCTGCACATAACAAGTGGATGGCTGAAAAGCACAGGATTGCATCAAACTATGCTCATCAACTTGGATGCTTCTGTCTTAATCCATTCCTGGCTGAGAGGAAGGCCGCTCCTTCACATTCCTCCCTGCATTTCCAAAATGCGTGAATCACTTGGCAAAACCTGAGGCCAAAGGAACCACAAAAGGCAACTTAAAGCCAAGAAGCCCTTGCCTGACCCTGCCTCAGGGAGAACGAACTCCTGGTTTAAATGGAGGCTTGGAGGAAACAGCGACTCCCTACCAGGGAGAAGGCCTCGTGCCTGCCCACCACAGATTTCCTTCCATCACCGGAGACAGGCAGAGCCTCACTGCATTTGGGACCTATGTTTGCTGCTGGGAAAGAAAGCAGAGAAGCACTTCTGGCCCTTGTACAAACACCAATTATGTTCCTTGTTTACAAAGCAGTTATTTGTCTGAATGCAAGCCACATAAAGAGCAGGAAGATTCTCTTCTCTTACAAAGTCAGAGTTCCTTATCTATCTGTAACACAAAGGTCTCCTTTATTATAAACTTGGAATAGATGTGTCTACACAAGGGATAAGTGATTGAAGGCACAAGCAACACTGCCAAGCTAGTAGAGTGGCATCTGAGATTTATTGTGGGGTTAGTGTGAAAGGTAGAACAGTGACAGATGATTAGTTTCCGGGTTAGAAGCCTAAGGCTTCAAAGAGATCACAGTGCTAGGTTTCCCAAGTTGCTAGTTTTGTAGCAACTAAGTGAACTCTTATTTACATAGTCATCAGCCTGTGTTAGTTTCAGCCTTCTCTGTACTATACCTACTCTCATCTTAAAATATCCAACCACAAAGGCTTGGCAGACAGCTCTTTACTTCCAGTAAGTTAATTAAGGGTTATTGAGTACCTACAGCCTATTTAGAGCCGTGTGTTAAATCTAAGTCACAAATCCTCTTCTCATGAAGAAGGTGGTTCATTTAAGAAGACAATCATCTCATCACAAGGAAAAATATATTTTTCCACTTCTTTAATTTTCTATTTATTCAAGATGACGGATGTTCACTAAAGTTATTGTGATCATCATTTCATGATGTATAAAAGCCAAATCATTATGCTGTACCTTAAACTTATACGGTGCTGTATGTCAATTACATCTCAATAAACTGAAAGGAAATAAACAAGTGAAAAAAAAAAAGATGACCAAAACTGTACTTTGGCCCTTTATGTGGGTTTTCTTGCTTTAAGGCACTTGGTGGCTCCTCCAGAAACAGCCAGAGTTCATTTCTTGGCACCATGGCCCTGACCCCAACTCGTGGGTATCCTGGCAAGAAAGGCAGAATACTTGGAACTCTAAGGCAGTAATTCTCAAAGGTGATCCCTGGACCAGGAGCATCAACACCATTGGGGAACTTGTTAGAAATGAAAAGTCTCAGTCTTTGCCCAGAGCTAAGGAATCAGAAGCTCTGGGACCGATTCTCAGCAATTTAACGTTCTTCAGGTGATTCTAATGTATGTTCAAGTTTGAGAAGCACTGGTTTAAGTGAACTGATTTTTTAAAGTTCTGCCACCTGTCAAACTGTCTTGCTTTGTTTCCACTTTCCACCTTTTCAAAACTAGAGAATTTTTGTTTTGTTAACAAGTTATAACCCTTCTGGCTGCAAGTCACAGCAGACACTTATCAAACTAGCTTAAACAATGAGAATGTTGACTGCTGCTGCTACTGCTGCTGCTAAGTCACTTCAGTCGTGTCCGACTATGTGCAACCCCATAGACGGCAGCCCACTAGGCTCCTCTGTCCCTGGGATTCTCCAGGCAAGAACACTGGAGTGGGTTGCCATTTCCTTCTCCAATGCATGAAAGTGAAAAGTGAAAGTGAAGTCACTCAGTCGTGTCCAACTCTTTGTAACCCCATGGACTGCAGCCTACCAGGCTCCTCTGCCCATGGGATTTTCCAGGCAAGAGTACTGGAGTGGGGTGCCATTGCCTTCTCCAGAGAATGTTGACTGGCTCACCTAATTGGAAAACTAGCATAGGGCAGGTTCCCCCATTGACCTAATCCACCAGCTCTGACTTGGGTTTTCCCAGAATTCTATAAATCCCACCCTCCTCCCAGGTGGTCAGTGAGATGGCACAGCAGTTCCATCTCACAGCTGCACACAAAAGCCTCCACTGGAAGAGAGAGGGCTCACTTTTGGCAACTCCCAAAAGAGTGAAGGAAAACTTTCCCAGAAGTCTCCAACACACCTTTCCTCTCTTTTATCATGGATCCAAATTACAATATGAAGTCATTCCTGAACCAGTTACTGGCAGAAAGGGTGGGAATAAACAGGCCCATTACCATATCTGTGGGTGGAGTTAGTTCCCCCCACCCCCACGTGGAGGGTGGATGTCAAAAGAAAATCAGGGTTTCAGCTAGACAGGAGAAAGGAGGAATGACTGATAGGTGTCAACTCATTAAGAATATCCTCTCAGTAAAGGAAATCATCGGTTCTTGACATGGCAATTAAAGCTAAATATCATGAGTCTAGAAAGCCAAAACCACAAACTCCAGCCCTTAGCATTGAACAGTAATTAGGCTGGAAGGAAAGTCATCAAATCTCAAAGGAAAACTCAGGAGTAGAGTGAAAAATAAAAACTATTTCCTTTTTATTTCTTATCCATTATTCTACTTCTCCCACCCCGACAATACAATTTTCTAAGGAATAGCTGAGGTCTTCTGGCCATTTCCCCAGTGTTACATGAATACTCCTTATAGATAATTAATGACATATTTCACTCACAAATAGTATATCCTGGAACTATTTCTATAGCTTACTAAGAAATAGTAAGCTCTGGTAACTCTAAGCCAGGTAATGTTAAGCAAAGAGGATACAATGAAGGTGGGTCCTCATCTCTAGGACCCACAGTGAAATGGAGGACAGATATGTGAACAGGTGAGCACAATTCACTTTTGTGCATTGGAGAAGGAAATGGCAACCCACTCCAGTATTCTTGCCTGGAGAATCCCAGGGACAGAGGAGCCTAGTGGGCTGCCGTCTATGGGGTCGCACAGAGTCGGACATGACTGAAGTGACTTGGCAGCACTTAGCAGAGCACAATCGGAGAAGGCAATGGCACCCCACTGCAGTACTCTTGCCTGGAAAATCCCATGGACTGAGGAGCCTGGTAGGCTGCAGTCCATGGGGTCGCTAAGAGTCAGACACGACTGAGCGACTTCACTTTCACTTTTCACTTTCATGCATTGGAGAAGGAAATGGCAACCCACTCTGGTGTTCTTGCCTGGAG
Source organism: Bos indicus (assembly GCF_029378745.1). NCBI lineage: Eukaryota > Metazoa > Chordata > Mammalia > Artiodactyla > Bovidae > Bos > Bos indicus. Next base: position 42,957,703 of record NC_091780.1, on the reverse strand, counting down.
AATCCCAGGGACAGTAGAGCCTGGTGGGCTGCCGTACATGGGGTCGCACATAGTCAGACATGACTGAAGCGACTTAGCAGCAGCAGCAGCAGCAGCAGCAGAGCACAATTCAGGGGGCAGTGGGTAATAACAGACACATGCCCACACTGTAAACATACCATACACCAAAGCAATAAAATCCACCTGAGATATGAAGGATGGAGGTGATACTCCAGGAAGGTTTTGAAAGATAAATAAGGAGGGGAAAGTTAAGTTTCTGGCCAATCCTTAGAAGTCAACATAGATAACGAAGTATTTCGTTTGTATAACAAAGCAGCAGATCCGCCCAGGGCAGAATACTCTCCTTCAGTGCAGGGGTTCAGACACAATTGTATTGACATATTTTGAAAGTAACTTGCTACTAATTATAAAATACTAACATATGCAAATAATTCACCACTTAATAAATGAAAGCGGGTTCAAGGTTATCACTATAAACCTCTTTTATTTCTCATGTGCTTTCAGAGGTGGGGAAAAAAGGGAACAGAGTTATATTTAGCCTAATGGAGACAGAGTATGTGTCTGGGTTTCCCATGATTGTATAGAGTAGGTATGAACAGGATCTGTTCTGAGCCCTGGCTAGAAAAGGTGAGGACAGAAGCTTAAGGCTAATGCTGTTATTAATTAATTCCTGAAGTCAACTCCTAACTTGTGGTAACCAAGGCCCTAACTGGGGCCTTGAAATGAAATGAAACTAAGGTGGCCCTAACTTGCACAAGTCCACTCTATAACGAATGATGCTATCAAGCAGACACCTGATTTTTCACATGCACAAAACTGTTCTACCCCACAATTTTTCAGAGATAAGGGTCTTTTTCCTCCTTTTCCTTTAGTTGCTAAGAATGACAAATACAGTGACTTTTATATAAACACAAAGCCATATTTACAGGAACTGCTTCTCCCACTAAATAACAGAAGTAAACTTAAGAAAACTACATGTTTCAGTTGACTAGAATAAAAGGTCACCCCAGCAAAAACAGACACATGCAACAAAGAAATATGCCACAGCCTAGTTCAGGGGTATCCGTGTGTGTGCGTGTTTGCATTAAGGCGTAGAGAAGAGAGGGAGAGACAGCTGCTGGGTGATGTGAGCATAGACTTCCTCAAGAGCAGGTCATCTTGACTGCTGTTTAGTCTGTTTGCTCTCATGCACCAGTGACCCCACGTTTCCAGTCCCAAAAAGTTTGTTATTTTATTCTTTTTGAGACTCAGAGTCTGATGCTTCATCTTACCCTGTAGAACTGTAAGACCACCCCATTGATCCCAGTTTGGGAACTTAATCTCCCTAATATTATAACATATTTGCCAGACTCCTTTGGAATCCTAAATCTTTGGAAGTTTAGAACATTTGCCTCAATCAAGCAAAGAGCGTATCCCTTGCGGGTGGCATGCAACACATCGTGAACGCTCAGTAAACTTTCTAGATGGTAACAGCAGAAAATCAGCTTGGAAGAAGAGTATCAGAAACACTCCTGAAATACCAGTGTCAAATGGCTTTCAATTTCACCTACTGCTCGAAGATCACTTTACTGACTGTTATACTACCAACTGTGAGTTTCATACTTGAATAAGCAGAATTCATGCACCTATGTTAATTAAGTATTATCATTTAACTTGACTCTGTAGAAGAGAGTGCTTGGTGGTTATTATTGATTTTAAATATGCAGTAACTGAAACTTGAGGAACCTGGTTGAAGGTAGATGTTTTCTACATGATTTGTTTTCTCTTTAAAAAATTTCCTTTCCAGTTAATTTCCATACCTCATTCTATTATTTACTCATATATTCAACTGTGCCAGTTAGAATTTTAAATACATGACAAATCTCAAGTGTTTATCAATGTACCTATTTTTAAAGAACACTTTCTTACTTTTTATCATTATTAGTCATAAGAAATAGTAATAGCCAAGAAGAGGACCAGAACCCATATTTGTCCTTAAATATCTCCTTGCCACAATTTTTCTTTAATTTCTTAAATTTGAATTTAAAACATTTAACTTTAACTTTTCACTTTGCTTTACAAAAGAGTTGCAAAATAGGACAAATAAGTCCAGTTAATTCCTTCTTCCCTTCTTTTCCCCAAATGTTAACATCTTATATAACCACAGTACAATTGTTGAAATAAGGAAATAAACATTGATAAAATTTTATTATCCAATCTATAAACAATTCAAATTTTGTCATTTGCTCCACTGATGTGCTTTTTCCAGTCTAGGTCCAGTTTAAGATCATACAGTGCATTTATCATAGTCTCCTTCAACCTGGAGCACCTCTCAAGTCTTTTATGACCATGACAATTTTGAAGAGTATCGGCCTGTTATTCTGTAGAATAAACCTCAATTTGGGTTTGTTTGATGTTTGCTCATTATTAAATTCAAGTTTTCAATTCTGTCCAGAATACCACAGATTTGATATTGTACCTTTCTCAGTGTATGAGCGCAGGAGACACATGATGTCAATATGTCGATATTTATTGATGATACTAACTTTGTTCATTAGGTTAAGGGGTGTCTGCCAGGTTTCTCCACTATAAAGTTACTATTTTTCTCTTTGAAATTAATAAGTATATCATAGAGAGATACTTTGATTCATGCAAATACTTTTTCTACTAGTTTTAGCATCCATTGATGACTTGAAATTGCTAAGCCGCACTCCTGTGAAGAAACAAGCTGTTAATGGAGAACACGGTGTGCAGTCCTTTTAGTCTGGCCGCCTTACAATACACAGTCAAAACCAGTTTCCCAGAGTTGCTGAAATTAATTCTTTCCTTCTCCTGACCACTCACTGTGGTTATGTTGTTCGTGTGCAATCATTAGGTCAGTTATTATTTATATTCTGAGTTTGCCCACATCTTGGATGGCCTTCTGAGTAAACAGAACATTAACATGGTTCTAAAAGTCAGAAGTACAGAGAAAGGTATATTCAGAGAAGTCATTCGCCCCCCCTTTCATTCATTCCATTTCCACTGTCCCTGTACCCCACAACACACACATACTTTTTCCCTCCCACTCTCTCTGTATAACCAGTCTCATTTGTTTCTGGTTTATCCATCTTGTATTTCTTTTTTCACAAATGAATATTTTCTTTTTTGCCTGTCTTTATTACATGAAAGTAACATACTATAGATAATCATTTATCTTTACTTTTTTTCACTTATTATATCAAGGAAACTACTCTATATCACTTCACAGAAATTATAGTCTAAGTCTGTTGTTTTGGGGGTGAAATTTTCTTCAGAAGGATAGAGGAAAAGTATATGACAACTTGTTCAAATTCTGGATATTTTAACTAATATTTCCTAGAGGAAAATGTTTCTAAAAACACCAGTTGCACAGATAAGCATACCTAAACCTGGCAGGATTCCTCCTTTTACTGCACAAAAACAGCTCCTCACTCACCCAGAGTAAAGCATCTCACTCAGAAAAATATCCCATATAAATGTTAAATTATTTCATCATTTCCAGTATCCCCCTTTTGTGTTATATTAAAATTATCTTGTAAATTAATGAAGTATTATTGAATATCTGTTGAGCACCTTCCAAATGCCAGTTATTATGGTCAGCGATCAATGCAAAGAAATAGAGGAAAACAATAGAATGGGAAAGACTAGAGATCTCTTCAAGAAAATTAGAGATACTAAGGGAACATTTCATGCAAAGATGGGCTCAATAAAGGACAGAAATGGTATGGACCTAACAGAAGCAGAAGATATTAAGAAGAGGTGGCAAGAATACACAGAAGAACTGTACAAAAAAGATCTTCATGACCCAGATAATCACGATGGTGTGATCACCCACCTAGAGCCAGACATCCTGGAATGTGAAGTCAAGTGGGCCTTAGAAAGCATCACTATGAACAAAGCTAGTGGAGGTGATGGAATTCCAGTTGAGCTATTTCAAATCCTGAAAGATGATGCTCTGAAAGTGCTGCACTCAATATGCCAGCAAATTTGAAAAACTCAGCAGTGGCTACAGGACTGGAAAAGGTCAGTTTTCATTCCAATCCCAAAGAAAGGCAATGCCAAAGAATGTTCAAACTACCGCACAGTTGCACTCATCTCACATACTAGTAAAGTAATGCTCAAAATTCTCCAAGCCAGGCTTCAGCAATACGTGAACCATGAAATTCCAGATGTTCAAGCTGGTTTTAGAAAAGGCAGAGGAATCAGAGACCAACTTGCCAACATCCGCTGGATCATGGAAAAACCAAGAGAGTTCCAGAAAAACATCTATTTCTGCTTTATTGACTATGCCAAAGCCTTTAACTGTGTGGATCACAATAAACTGTGGGAAATTCTGAAAAAGATGGGAATACCAGACCACCTGACCTGCCTCTTGAGAAATCTGTATGCAGGTCAGGAGGCAACAGTTAGAACTGGACATGGAACAATAGACTGGTTCCAAATAGGAAAAGGAGTACATCAAGGCTGTATACTGTCACCCTGCTTATTTAACTTATATGCAGAGTACATCATGAGAAACGCTGGACTGGAAGAAACACAAGCTGGAATCAAGATTGCCAGGAGAAATATCAATAACCTCAGATATGCAGATGACACCACCCTTATGGTAGAAAGTGAAGAGGAACTCAAAAGCCTCTTGATGAAAGTGAAAGTGGAGAGTGAAAAAGCTGGTTTAAAGCTCAACATTCAGAAAACGAAGATTATGGCATCCAGTCCCATCACTTCGTGGGAAGTAGATGGGGAAACAGTAGAAACGGTGTCAGACTTTATTTTTCTGGGCTCCAAAATTACTGCAGATCGTGACTGCAGCCATGAAATTAAAAGACGCTTACTCCTTGGAAGGAAAGTTATGACCAACCTAGATAGCATATTGAAAAGCAGAGACATTACTTTGCCAACAAAGGTCCGTCTAGTCAAGGCTATGGTTTTTCCAGTGGTCATGTATGGATGTGAGAGTTGGACTGTGAAGAAGGCTGAGCGCCAAAGAATTGATGCTTTTGAACTGTGGTGTTGGAGAAGAATCTTGAGAATCCCCTGGCCTGCAAGGAGATCCAACCAGTCCATTCTGAAGGCGATCAGCCCTGGGATTTCTTTGGAAGGAATGATGCTAAAGCTGAAACTCCAGTACTTTGGCCCCCTGATGTGAAGAGTTGACTCATTGGAAAAGACTCTGATGCTGGGAGGGATTGAGGGCAGGAGGAGAAGGGGACGACAGAGGATGAGATGGCTGGATGGCATCACTGACTCAATGGACGTGAGTCTGAGTGAACTCTGGGAGTTGGTGATGGACAGGGAGGCCTGGCTGCTGCTGATTCATGGGGTCACAAAGAGTCAGACATGACTGACTGACTGAACTGAACTGAACTGAAGACACTGCAGCTAGGAAGCTAATAAGTACAGTAAATAGAACTAAGGAAAAGGCTATAATGCCAGGTCATGTGACAGTGAAGTGATTTTAAAAATTGCCCTGGAAATTCAGAATAAGAGAGTCCTCCCAACTCTACCCAACAACTCACCAGACCCCAATTGGTATCTTTTTCTATAATTTAATCATCACTGGAAAACAATGAATAATAACTATAAGAACTAACAGGCTAGGAAGAAAACAAAAACAAAACAAACACTAACAGGCTAGAAAGCAAAAGGGATGATGTAAATAATAACCAAACTTTCACATAGTCAGCTTGTTCCATGGTCTGCTGATTATTAACAGGGATAATGCAGTGTTAACAGAGGCAGTTATTCTGAATCTCTCAGGTCATATCAGAGTTTTATCTCTTAAAAATCACCTTTCCTGGCTCTAAATCAGTGTTTCTCAACTTGTTTTTCATTATCAACACCTCTCAGGTGCTCTTTTAGACATATTTTTGTAATCACCACTCATAAAATTTTACTACCACAGATACACTCTACATGTACTATATGTATATCTGTACTTTAAATATCAAAAGAGTAGGATTCTACTATTATTTTTTTTTTTTTTTTACTGGGCAAAAACCACTTTTCGTCTCCTAGGGCAGGGGTGTAACAGTGCCTCTATTGAGAATGCAGGTTCTAGGATTCTCCATGATCTCCATGATGCCATTTCCCTGTGTAGAAAATTCTTCCATCTCCAAAATGAAAAGAATTGAGAACCAAATGAGTGTCAGACTACTGAGCAACAAATAAAAGAAAAAGCATAAGGAAAGCAAGTCACTAACCATTGAAAATAAGAAACTATATTTCAAGTATTAATTAGGAAGAAATTAAAATCGATTTGATGCATTAATAAGACTCTACAGCAGTTAGAAATGGCTACCTAGAAAGTTAGCTGTCTTTGACAATGCTAAAGCTCATGCTGGACTACTAAAGAAAACCATCTTCATTGATGATAAAACTGCAGTTGCACTTTTCAAAGGCAGTGAAACACCAAATGTTCTAGCTTTCAACCATATTTAGCGATGTTACTCATGGCTTTACTATCAGAGGAAAGCTAACAAACAAGCTAATTGTCACCTTTTAAATATAAGTGAAGTCACTCAGTTGTGTCTGACTCTGTGCGACCCCATGGACTGTAGCCTATCAGGCTCCTCTGTCCAGGGGATTCTCCAGGCAAGAATACTGGAGTGAGTTGCCATTTCCTTCTCCAGGAGATCTTCCCAACCCGGGTCTCCCGCATTGTAGGCAGACGCTTTACCATCTAAGCCACCATACAAGCCCCCCTCCAAAAAAAAAAAAAAAAACTACCAAAAAGAAAAAAAAAAAAAGGCGTTTTCTTAAGAAATTGTTAACACTGAACCTAAAGAAAGTAATCTGAATGAATGACTCACTTTTCAAGAGAAGGCTTATTGTTCTTTTTTTCCCAATGAAATGACAAAATCAGGAGACTTTCCCTTGGCATTAGCCAGGCTGAGAATAAAAGAAGCTATGGGGAATTCAAATTTATTGGGCCATTTCTCAAAGTTAGGGAACAACACTGAGTTCTTCCTTCTCAAATGTCCCAATCTCCCTAGAAGCAGATGCTGAGGGAAAACTGGCATGATAGACTTTTGTGAAATGAAACAATAGAACTGGAACAGAGGAAAGTAATGTATACTGAATGAAAGTGTAAGTTGCTCAGTCATATCCAACCAACTCTTTGCAACCCCATAGAACGTAGCCCGCTAGGGTCCTCTGTCCATGGGATTTTCCAGGAAAGAATACTGAAGTGGGTAGCCATTCCCTTCTCCAGGAGATCTTTCCAACCCAGAGATCAAACCCAGGTCTCTACACTGCAGGCAGATTCTTTACTGTTTGAGCCAAATTTGGAGCCCTAGGGAAACCCCAATGTATGCTAAGTGTCAAGCAATTTCATTAAGTTAAAATATTTATCTCTTAAAATTACCATATTAAGTGATATTTCACTTCATCTTCAGAAGTGAAGAAAACATGCTTAGAAGGTGATCTAATTTTTCCCCCTTTGTGACACAACTGCTACATGACAGATTTAAATCTAGGTATAACTCCAGCATTAATATCCTGTTCCATTATGGGTCCAGAACCTTCAAACAGTTGCCTACTGCCCTTTCTGACTTTTTGATGCCATTTCTTCATACATTTTCCTCATTCCTCATTCTTTTTTGCCTAATACATTGGCAAAAACACTCAAAACCTGCATATCTCCATAATTCCTTTACCACCTCCTTTTTTCTTTCTCTTGGTTAGTGGCACTGGGTTGCTCCTTCACTTTCAGATTCAGTGGAATACCTGAAAGGTCAGGTCTTTCTTGCAACTCCTCTGGAGGAGTCTTGAATGACCTGTTTCTCACCGTTAAGTGCCAGCCTGTACTTAACAGTAAAGTGCCTGCTTTGCCTCATGCAACTTGGTATCTTCCCTTCTTCATTTCCCTTTTACTCTATTAGGCATAAATTAAAATAGATTTTATGCATTAATAAGACTGTTTTACACCTCATCACCTGTGTTTACACCTTCACATGAAGCACTGAAGTTCTTGTTTTAGGCTCTGCTTTCTAGAAGAATAAGACAAAGACTCTTATACTTAGCCTTATAATACTTAGAAATTTATGCAGTGTTACACTGAATTTTTAATAGACTTTATTTTAGAGCAGCTTTAGGTTCACAGCAAAATCGAGTTAAAGGTAGAGATTTCCAACACATATACAATCTCCCCAACTATCACAATCTTGCACCAGAGTGGTACATTTGTTAAAATGTTAACATTTTAACACTTTAAAATGTGGTACATTTGTTAAAATGTTAAAACCAATGAAGCTATTGTCACATCTTTATCACCATTAAGTCCAAAGTTTCCATTAGGCTTTACTCTTGGTGATATACATTCTACAAGCTTGACAAATGTATAATGGCATGTTGTTGTAGTATAACAGTGGATAATGGCACATATCCACCATCACACTATCATGCAGTATAATTTCACTGTCCTAAAAATCCTCTGTGCTCTACCTATGCATACCTCCGTCCCCACTAACCCTTAGCAACCAGTGATCTTTTAATTTTGCCTTTTCCAGAATGTCATATACTTAGAATCATATAGTATGTAGCCTTTTAGAATTGCCTTATTTCACTTAGTAATATGCATTTAAGGTTCTTCATATTTTTACATGACTTGATAGCTCATTTCTATTTAGTACTGAATAATCCACTGTCTGTACATATCACAGTTTATTTATCCATTTATCTACTAAAAGTTGCTTCCAAGTTTTGGCACTTATTAATAAAGCTGCTATATACATCCACATGCTAGATTTTGTGTGGCTATAAACAGTCGATTCTTTTGAGTAAATATCAAGAAGCCAATTGCTAGATTATATGGCAAGAATAAGTTTAGTTTTTTAACAAACTGTCAAACTGTTTTCCAACGTGGCTGTTGGAAACCATTTTGCATTCCCACCAGCAATAACCGAGAGTTCCAGTTTCTCCATATCTTCATCAGTATTTAGTGATGTCAGCATTCTGGATTTTGGCCATTCTAACAGGTAAGTCAGAGAAGACAATGGCACCCCACTCCAGTACTCTTGCCTGGAAAATCCTATGGACAGAGGAGCCTGGAGGGCTGCAGTTCATCGGGTTGCTGAGGGTCGGACACGACTGAGTGACTTCACTTCACTTTTCACTTTCATGCATTGGAGAAGGAAATGGCAACCCACTCCAGTGTTCTTGCCTGGAGAATCCCAGGGACAGGGGAGCCTGGTGGGCTGCCGTCTATACGGTCGCACAGAGTCGGACACGACGGAAGAGACTTAGCAGCAGCAGCAGCAGCAGCAGCAGCAACAGGTAAGTAGTGGTGTCTTACCACTGTTTCAATTTGCAGTTTCTTGATTACACATGAAGTTGGGCATCTTTTCATATGCTTATTTGCCATCACTGTATTTTCTTTTGTGACATGTCCGTTCCAATCTTTTGTTTCTTTCTCTCCAATTAGCCAGATAAGTCAGGATATGATGGATTATCAGCCAGGTACACTTACCACTCCCAAGGTCACCACAAAGGTCTATTCTCTGCAGAAGAGGTTCTTCTCATCAGATTGCTCTGCTAAGACTAAGACTCTACTCTGCTCCATTGCAGGCTGCCTGAGGGAGCCCCTCCCTCAAAATCTTGACCTCAGTCTTATTTCTACTGAAGAATAGGTCAGCTTCTCCCATCTTCCCTTCCAACTCAATTCCAACCAATCCTTTTTTTTCCCTTCTAGTTTCTCCAGTATGTTTAGTTTTCTGGCATTTGATGCATGCATGATGTCCGGGGTGCAGCGGAAAGCCCTCAGAGTACAAATCTGGAGAATTGTGTCTGGTGCCTGCTCTGCCTCTGATCAGCTGGTGAGCTCTGGCAAAGTCACTTAACACCATTATACTTCAATTTCTGATTCTGGGAAATGAAAAGCTAAATTGAGATCTTTTCCAGCTCTGATGCTAGAATTTTAGAGATATATTCTGCTCTTTAATGACATCCTGGAATACAGCCGAACTCTTCCTGTGTATCTGAAAGTCTAGCATATATATTTCCGTCTTTGAAAATGCAGTTGAAATGTATCATCTTCCTTTTCAGGGACATTGGTGAAATATGGAGCCAATTTCCAAATCATATATTAGTGTAATCCAGCAGAAGGTGAAACCTTCAAGTAAATATTCTCTTTCTCAATCTTTTCTCTGGCTCACCCTCTTGCCCTCACTCTGTCCACTCCCTATGCTTCTCCTTCTTTCCTCTCCTCCCTTCTCTCTTCCTCTTTTGTGCACTCACAGATGGCATGAGCAGAGCAACACAGCTGACAATTAGAAAGCTAGTAAATTTGCTGAGCTATATTTGGGCATAAGATTCATGATGAACTCTTTCATGTATGAATACTCATTTGTGCTGATTTAGCTCATCCAGAAAATGGTTGAGAGTAATCTCCGCCCCCATCAGGTGACCCCCACCAGCAGTATGTGCACACTTGCGGGCTGCAGCCAAGAGAGGCGGTGAGTCCTGTGTAGCGGTGGAGGCTTTGGGTCAGAATCCATGGCAAAGTTGCTTTCCCCCCAGCTGGAATCTAGGCGGCCCACACAGCTGCTCTCTCAACTGCCCAAAGGTCAGGGAGGAGCTGGTTCCAAAGAAAATGCTTTCGAGGAAACTAAACTTAATATGCTGCATTTTCATATATTTCTATAGAAATATGTAAGAAATGCAGAAAAGGAAAAGCTGTAGACCAGAGAGCAAGACATCATCAGAGAAGAAGATGTGAGTAAGACAAGGGCAGAGATACTTCAACTGGGAGTTTTGCCAACCTCCTGCCAATCAGGAGGTACTGGAGATCAATATGAGAATGATGCTGCATGGTATCTACCATTCACTTTAGATTAACAGTTAGCAATCTAGGGTCCTTCACACTTTAGCTGCATCAACAAAGTTCACAGTAAAGAATCTGAGAACAGAGGATAAATATCTGTGAAGAGTTGGTCCTAGAGAACAACTATAGATCCTGTACCCAGGGGGTAGGGAACCAGTCCTCTACACACTGGTACCTAAACAAGATTATTTCCATTGGGTGTGGCACATGCCACACTGTAGCAAATGTGACACTTACAAAGCAGAGGCCACCAACAGCAAGTAAAAAAAAGATAATCATCATCATCTTAGTAAAATAAAATTTCCATTCAAACTATTCCACTCAAATGTCATCAAAAGATAAAAGGAAAGAATTCCTTTCCTTCTATAAAGGTGAAGTACCAAGAAAGCAGTCTGGAGCTATGTCTCATTTCAAATTTACTCCTTTTAGATTTGCCTAATGCCAAACAGATCAAAGCAGGAAATACGCATAAAACCCCCATTAATTCCATTAAACATCCATTACCATTCAATGCAATCAATTTTTGCATTTGTGGCTTTCATTGTTAGCATCACCCATCCCCTTCACCCATCATAATCCACCTCATTCTACTTCCTCCCCATCCCCTGCACACACAAGCACAAAATGTTTTCAGAGTTTAGGCACACATGGCACTTTGCCAGTGACAGTCATGCCCCCTAAAACCGAAACAATAAGAAGAATGTGGACTTTGTTCTCCCCCTTACAGGGAGCTCATTAAAGGGTGAGGCTGCATTACCACAAAACAGGCCAAACCAGTTCCTATTAAACCAGTTCATCAGAGACATTGTAACGTAATAAGGAACAGGAGCTAGGGGTCTGAAAACTTGAAGTTCTAGTCCTAGCTCTGCTCGGTATTCTGACCTTAAATCGTTTCACAGCTCTAAAACTCGGGAAGTAGGGTTGAGGCCTCCTCCATTCCCAAAATTCTATGTTCCTATGGCTTACACTGGGCTTCCCAGGTGGCTCAGTGGTAAAGAATCCACCTGCCGATGCAGGAGACGCAGGAGATGTGGGTTGGATCCTTGGGTTGGAAAGACCCCCTGGAGGAGGGCATAGCCACCCACTCTAGTATTCTTGCCTGGAGAATCCCCATGGACAGCCTGGCGGGCTAAAGTCCATAGAGTCGCAAAGAGTCAGACACAACTGAGAGACTGAGCATGCACTTGGCTTCTCATAGGTAGCCATTTTCAGCTGTCCCTTGCTTCTTTCCTCCCCATATCACTAAGCAACAGTAACAAAACATGAGATGACAACCTCAGGATTTCCCTGGTTTTATCTCCTACTCCCCCATGAGAATTTATCTAGTCGTATTAAAAACAACCTGAATACTCAGCATATGAGGGCAATGCAAGACACAGAATCTGTACCCTAGAGATTCTACCTTGTTCAGTCACTTAGTCGTGTCCAACTCTTTGTGACCCCATGGACTACAGCATGCCAGGCTTCCCTGTCCTTCACCGTCTCCCAGAGTTTACTCAAACTCATGCCTACTGAGTCAGTGATGCCATCCAACCATCTCATCCTCCACCTATTGCCCTGGTATTGAGAGAACTAACCGAGTCTGAAAAGAAAGCCCTCCTCACACTAATCTAGCAAGATGGGACACAATGACCAGATCCCTTGTGTGCTAGAGCCCGGTGTCACAAGTTAAGGGATTTTGCTTCTTCACAGTGTTTCCCTAAGCCTTCAGTGTGCAGTGTGCTCACTCCTGGTCAGGTGCTCCTAATCCCAGAAATGCACATCACGTTACCAGTGGCCACTTGCTGGTCAGGAGCCAGCCTTTCCACAGGCTATCCCTGGTCACGTACATGCACAATGGCCAAGGTAGAGAATATCAGTTGGGGGAGGGAGTGTGGCAAGGCAGGTAAGGGGAGGCAGCTGGTGGCAGAATGAGGAGCTGTGTTTCACCAGGGCTTAAATCCAAGAAAAGCTCACTTTGAAAATCATCCTCAAAAATCCATTAAGAAAGCACCATATTAGAGATTGACATTTGGCCCCTCAATAATACCTTTCTCCAGGGTAGGAACAACTGACTCTTTCTTGGGTTAAGTAAGAGATGAAAAGTTGGCTTGCACTTAGGAGCCATGTTTAAACCCAGAATTACCTTCAGCTCAGGAAGATGTTCCACCCTAGGGTGCCCAGGGGAACCGAAATCAACTGAGGAAAAGCAAGAGCATGTCTCGCATCCTAAGGGAGCTCCACAGACAAGCCTAGGCTTTGGGGTAATTCAGCATGTAGGACGAGTCACAATATTTAAACTCCTTTCCACAAGTTACTGGCTGAGTCTGTATATTTTAAATGTCCCATGATGTAAAACTCCACTGTACTGTCACCAGGCAAGGATACCGGATTTTCTGGAACTGCCCAAATTCAGATATTCTGTCTCAGCCTCAGAATAGCTGATAAATTACAAGTTTCAGATACTATAGTGATTTTAGAAAATAATACAGGCCCTTGAAAGATAATTAATCTGCTTTTTTCAGAGTAGAATAGGAAATGACATAGTGTGCTTTTGTACACACACACACACACTCACAAACACAGAGGTCTGCTCTGTGACAGGCCAGAATGTGACATAATATTATTTTTGACAAACAGTGAAATAACAGATTTTTTAAAGTCGCTTTAGGATAATTTTGGTTTTATACATCTAAATAGTTTTCTCATCCTTGAAAGTAGTTTCATCTTCAGCTTCTTTCTCTACTCTTCACTGGGGAAAAAAAAAAAACACCTGAACTCTTCCCTCCTGAGTAGAATCTCAAAATTCTATCTCGGAATGGTGCATGATCTTTCTAAGGCAATTTATTTTTTTTTTAAGCAGGGGTTGCAGGGTTCTGATAACTCCCAAGCTGGCGGCAAGAGGGTGAGGCCAATAGAAATACCGAAAGCATTCAGGTGATGGCAGCAGCACCCTTTGCTGGCCCGCTCTCCTCTGCCTGCTGCCACCAGCTATCCCATTTCAGGGAGCCACAACCAAGTCATGGCATCCTTGCCTGCTGATACAGCTTCCTTCCCCTGCAAAACAAAGCTGGTGCACACCCCCACACCCGCCTCCTCCACAGACAGTGAACCCCAGCAAGCATCTATCAAGGGCCTGCTCTGGATGTGCCCCGGTAACTGGCACTTGAATCCTGCCACGCTTTCCTTCTGAGATGAGATAATGAAGCTGGAGTATTGAGGACATCAGGCCTGGAGGGGGTTGCTATTCCCTTCTCCAGGCAGATTCTTTACCGACTAAGCTACCAGGGAAACCCTGGTCACAAGGTACTCAGTCAATATTCTCATTTGAGGTTACCTATAACATTTACTGAGCACTTACAATGTGCTGGGTACTACATGCAACACTTCATCTAATCTTTTCTATGACCCTAGAAGCACAAATAATTATTATTCCCAAATTATAAATGAGGAAACTAGCCCATCAAGAGAATATGCAACCTACCTGAAGCTCACACAGGAGCACATGGTGGGACAAGGAGCTGAACCTGCAATGTCTGATTCTGCAGCTGCTGCAGAGAGGTCTACACCACAGAGCCTCCCTCTGAAACCCTACTCTCAGACACAGGCATGGACTCCAGGCGGAATAGGCTTCTCCGTCCATGGGATTTTCCAGGCAAGAGGACTGGAGTGGGTTGCCATTTCCTTCTCCAGGGAAATTTCCAGCAGATGGCTCAGATGCTGAGAAGACTGGCTGGAAGAGCACTGGTATCAGCAGAGTGGAAGTGAGTCAGTGAGAACAGCAGCAAAAAGCAGAGAAGGGAAAGGAAATGAATGCTTGTTGAGGACCTGCTGGGCAACTCACAATCTTGAGAGGAACGTGTTACTAACGATCTTTCCACAGATGAGCATACTGAGGCCCAGAGGGTTAAATCACACACCAATAGTAAGCTCGGACTCTGCTGAGCTACAGATAAGCAGGTAGAAGTTTCATCCTTCTAGGGAAAGAGAGGGAGGAGATGATATCCCACAGCAAGTGGGACCCTGGACCCTGAGCAGGTGAGGTCTGGAGGCAGAGGCTGGGGAGGCAGACTGATGAGAAAGAGAGAGAAGAACCTGAAGTGTCTTGGGTAGACATGCTGTTGGAAGAGGGTTTCAGCCAGATGAGGTAAGTTAGAAAGGAAGCAGGGCCAATGAAAGCAGAGACCTCGAAGACGAGGTTATGGGGGGAACTATGGGAACAAACTCCTCTTGTGGGCTCGCTCTGCCCTCCCAGCCTTTCCTTTAAGGCAAGCTGTGCTCTGCCTCTGACTCCCCACCCCAAACACTTCTCTGCCTCCAGGTAACACTTACTTTACTCCCTCTCCTTTAATTGCCCAAACAATGAAGCTGAAACTGATTTTTATTTTATGAATTTAATAGTCAGATGCTCTCATTCAACTTTGAAATTAGTTAAACAGACAATTTTCTGTCTCTACCATTGCTCAGAAACTTCACTGAAATTTAAACCAAGCTTCTCCATGTAAGGGCATCTTATTGATATTTTCTACATTTCTTTAAAAGAAAGAAAAAGGTTTCCCATTTTTACCATAAATTATGTCCTTTGGCTGGATGTTTCTCCTACTGTGTCATCATTTTTTAAAATAAGACTTTGGGACTTCCATGGTGGTCTAGTGGTTAAGACTTTGCCTTCCAACGCAGGGGGCTATGGGTTCTATTCCGGGTTGGGGAGCTAAGATCCTACAAGCCATACTACCAAAAAACCAAAACATAAAATAGAAGTGATATTGTAATAAATTCAATAAAGATTTAAAAAATAAAATAAGACTTTGAGGATTTGTATGTTTGATCTATAGGTCTTGCTGAAAACACCGAGAAAAAATTTTAGAGGCTTTCAGCTGAAATCTCAGAAATCTTGAGAGTAAAAGCTCTGAAGCAGGTAGCTGTTCCCTGTACCTGATTAGTGTGGTTTTAATGACAGGGGCTTACTTTCCTCATGTGACAAGGACTCTAGCAGCAGATGATTCTGGAGATGATGCAAGGGTTTAAGGACATCCCTATGGATGGAACTTTCTGTCCTTCTGCTAGACTAGCCTCAGTATATAGGGATTGTATTCTCTTCAAAGAGAAAAAAATCTTAAATATTCCCTATGGATGGAACTTTCTGTCCTTCTGCTAGACTAGCCTCAGTGTATAGGGATTGTATTCTCTTCAAAGAAACAAAAATCTTAAATATTTTCTAACATATGCCTCTTGAAGGGAGAATCCATTAAAATGTTTTACTATTTTAATGTCTGAACCAGCATCTTCAATAACAGAATACAACTTCAAGCCTAAATGTAAGTGAAAAAGACTTCTCAAAATCTTTACTCAACAAACATTTGTTAGTTTGTATCTTATTTGAGGTAGGCCCTGGGATGAGGATTGAGAGAGAAACAAATTATAAACTGCACTCTCCAGGAGCTTTCATTCTGGTATAGGTGACACATAAAAACAGACCATCAAAAATGTCTCCTTGAAAGAAGAGAGTGGGAACCCAAAAAGGGGGCAGAGGACTGCCTGAAGACACTGGAGAAGGCTTCGGAGAAAAGACACTCCAACTGGTCTTGAAGGATATGCAGACATTTGCCAAATGAATCAGGGAACATTTTCAGTGGCAGGAGCCATGGGCTTACTACATAGAAAAGAAGCTGGAGAGTCAGGTCAGATTACAAAAGACTTTACATGCTCAGTTGAGGCAAAGGGGTGGGGAGTGCTCTTAAGTTTGAGAATGACATGGCCAGCATCAAATTTTAGGAAGGAAAGTTGCAACCTTGTGAAGACAAGTTTGTGTGAGAAAGTGACCAGAGAGAAGGCACTTGTGGCCACTGGCAAGGTGGGATGAGGGACTAGATGAGATAGTGGCCGAGAGGAAGGAAGAAGGAGCAGATCCTGAGTTTCCGAGATAGACATGACAGGATTTGCTAAATGACTAGAGGTGGTGTGACAGGGAGGAGACATCACTGTCGAGGGCAGTTCACAGATTTTCAGGCTAGGCAGACGCTGGCTGGAAGGTGATACTATTCGCAGTACTTAAAAATGAAGGTCTTGACAAGAGTTGCTGAGCTCAGCTTTGAAGTAGAGTTTGAGACCCCAAGAGGAATCCAAGTTAGGATCCAACCAGAGATGCAGAGCTCGAGCCTGCAAGCAAAGTACGGGGGCAGATATCGATGGAGGTCCTCTCTGTTCACAGGTGGGGCTGACATCATGAGGGTGGGCCACAACGAAAAGGAAAAGAAGTAGGTGGTCCAAGGACAGCAGAGATAGAAAATGAAGAACAGGACAAGACAAGGGGAGAGAAAAAGGAAATGAAATAAGAGAACGTCTTTATATTTCACCCTGTAGGAAAGGTATAGAGATGCCTCAGACCCCTGGCCCCTTCTTCGGGCAACTCTGTATAAAGTAAGAAGGCAGAATAGAAACAGATAACACACAACCTGTGCTACAGAGGACAAGCGGCAGCAGTAAAGGACGAGGCAGGAAGAATGAGAAATAAATTACCTGTACTTTGCTCCAAAGTGTTTAATGAGAATTTTTTTAAAGCCAAGCAGTCTGAAGTAATTTCATACAGGAGAAAATAATCCTACATTCTTCCCTTGTCCTTGAAAGACTTACTCTATTAGACAAGTACTAGTTTCAGCTATTTGGAAAATTCACTTAGGTGAAACAGGGTTTTGTCAGAGTGTCAAGACAAAATAATTATTTCAATTTAAAATACTCATTTTTCCCCAATCATTTGAAATAAAAACCCCTACCCTAAAAAGAAGTAACTGGTTTGGGTCATCTTCTATGTAATACTAGAAATGACTCAAACCAGTATAAAAAAGTCACTTTAGTGTGGAGTCTAATGGACCATGCACATGAAGACAATCAATAAATGTTATTTTCCAGTGATGATTAGGCTGGTCCCTCTTCCCCAGCAGGCATCCAATCCTCAGACACTTTCCTCTCTTTCAGGCATGAGCTCCCACTGACTTCAAAGGAAGCTTTAAAAATGGATTAAAGCAAAGATCATATACTGACTTCAAAGGGAGCACTGAAAACACAGAAGATATTTCATAGGGGAAGGCACAGAGATGAAAATTTTGTTCCTCTTATTGTTTCATGCTTAATGAATACCATCAGTATCTGCTGTGCATTCAGCCAAAAGGGTTCTCTTCCCTTTGCAACATTTTCCATTTTGATGACATCATACTAGTTGTTCATTCTTAAAAAAATTCTAATGCTTGCTCTAAACATTTCAGTATTATTTATTAACAGTGAAGCTAAATGTTAATTTTCTCTCTTGATGATATGGTGGCCATGACAATACAATTTTGTCACACCATGTAAAATATTGCCATTTTAACTGCATACCATAATGTCACTATGGAAAATGATGAGAACTTATTCTTGATAGCACAATGTTCTTCTATTATACATAGCCAGATCTGATTCTCAGGTCTCTCTTCCTCTTAAATTTCAAATCATTTACTATAATAAACTTTGAACTTTTGTGTAAGTGACCACCAGACCTATTGTTTCTCTGAAGGACGATTATTAATGTACCATCACCACATTCACATAAGAAAAATTCAAAACACTTAACTCTTTGTGGCATTAAAGAGACTCTGAAAATAAAAATATATTTCAAGGAGGGCTTGTCTTCTCCATAAAAAACCTCCGACTCATTCTAAAACAATAATCATGATTAATCAGGAGCTTGTAAACAAGCATGTGAGCTAATAAAACTCCTACAGAGCCCACTAAACTCACTGGTGTCCTGATCCAGCGGCAGGACATCCAGCTAAGGAATAAACAAAACCTGCATGCAGATGTGGTTAATGTGGAGGAGGAAAGCAGTCATTTTTACCCTAATGCTCAGGCCTTTCCTAGGGATCTCCATGCTCCCGAGACTGCCTGTGTTCATGACTGCCCTGTCTCCCTCCACATGACTCCCCTGCCCTGTACATACACACATTCTCTCTCTCTCTCATAGACACACACACTTCTATAGGACAACCACACGTGGGAGTCATGAGCTGTATGATGCAGGAAAGAGAGTGGGAGGGAATCAGAGAAGGCTCTCCTCTCTCTCCATGGGGAAAAGAGAGAAGGGCATAGCTGAATGTGTTACACAGTTCAAAGGAGAGGAAGATCAGACAACCCCACATTTGATTAAGTTCCATATAAGGATTCATAAATGAAATAATGAAACTAGTGGGACTACCACCAACTGTAAGTCAGAATAAGCAAGAGAAATAATTACAACAAAATGGTAAGGAAGTTCAAAGTATAAGTATGCACTGATTTAGCTAAGAAATCCAAGTCTGGCTTTAAATGATATGACAAGACCAGATAGATACTGCTCAAGAAAAGTGATGTTTCCAAGACCTCATGGTATATCCTGTTAAACAGTTAGAACAGAAATGACCAAAATGTTATTTTTCTAAGTTTATTCCTCAACTGACCCCAAGAGCAAACAGTTCAAATGAAAATTAAAACTGGAAACATACACTCTTCTTATTCTCAAAGAAAAGCCTGGTTTGAGTCTAAATTTACATCCACATTCTGAACCAGAAAAGTCCTTTTAAGAGAAAAGTTTCATTTCAAAAGAAAAAGCACGCATTTCCTCTGTGTTCTATTCATTTTACTTACACAGAAATAGATGAAACAGTGACTGTGCTAGCTCCCACGTAAGCCCTGGGCACTGGGCGGAAAGCAAGGCACAAATAACGATGGTCCAGGAGAGAATGTGTCCCGTGGACAGGAAGAATGAGAGGCAGATAAAGCTATGCCATGTATCTCACTTAAAATCACCTAAGGAAAAGTCAAGTCAAGGTTCACTAGGAGTGTTGCAGAATTCTAGTTATGAGGGGAGTTTACAGATTTTCTATAAGTAAAAGAGGGATGGGTCCCAAGGTCAAATAAGTTCAACTACATCTGGGAGACATTTGACAGACAAAGTTTGAGTAGGTTCTTTACTGTGGCACTTCCTAGTACCCCTTTGATGGACTAACATACATCACAAATTTCCAAGAGAATGGAGCTGGCAGCATTAACCACAGGATACTATCTTTCACAGACTATCTCATGGAACTGCTGCTGCTAAGTCGCTTCAGTTGTGTCCGACTCTGTGCGACCCCATAGATGGCAGTCCACCAGGCTCCCCCGTCCCTGGGATTCTCCAGGCAAGAACACTGGAGTGGGTTGCCATTTCCTTCTCCAATGTATGAAAGTGAAAAGTGAAAGTGAAGTCGCTCAGTCGTGTCCAACCCTCAGTGACCCCATGGACTGCAGCCTTCCAGGCTCCTCCATCCATGGGATTTTCCAGACAGGAGTACTGGAGGGGGGTGCCATTGCCTTCTCCGATCTCATGGAACTAGTGGCCCACAAAACACTTTAGGAAGCCCTGGGAAAGTATGAGCTTGTGTAGAAGACATGGAGCATTTCAAATTGACCAGTCAGTCTCAAGTAAGTGAAGAGTAATTAGAAGACAAAGTTGGAAATGTAGGTTAGGGTTCAGATCATGGAGGCCTGTGACGCTCTGAGTACATTCTCCTGCAATCTCCCTCTTTCCTTGGCCATCACAATGATAAATCTGAATAACTTTAGTTCAGAACTGGCTCTGACACTTACTAACTGCAAAACGTTCAGTAAATTACTTGACATTTCTATCCCTAAGTTCCCTTTTTCCCCTCATCTATAAAATAGGGTTGTTACAAGGATTCAAAGAGTCCCTGACTTACAAACCACTTATGAACTCCAGAACATAGTAAACACATAATAAACCTTTGTCTGTCTGTCTGTCTATCAAAGGCTTGATAGGGAAGATCTGGAAGAATGTGGGCCTGTGTAGAAGACATGGAGCATTTCAAATTGAACAGCTGAGCATTTTAAATTTCTAGCCTTTTGACTATTCCTCTCTGCCTCCCATGTTGGTTCAGCATTTCCCTCTTATTCCTTAAACACTGGCTTTCCCCAGAGTGGTCCCCTTAACCCCTATTCTCTGCTTACTCTGAATGTTTTCCTTTAGAGATGGCCTCAACTTATTTTTTGCTCTACTTCCAAACTTCTTTCCCCCTCTCTATTGCATATCACATCATCAAACATCCAGCTGTCCAGAATAGAAAGCCTTGAATCCATCCTTCCCTTTTTATACTCCCACCGTCCTGCCTTTGTCCTCCACTGCTCCCCTCCCTACAGTCAGCTTGTCAACTGATTCACTGACTCCACTTCTGGGATGGTTCTTGAATTAACTGGTACCTTTTCATTCCTGGGGTTTCCCTGAGAGCTCAGTTGGTAAAGAATCCACCTGCAATGCAGGAGACCCCAGTTTGATTTCTGGGTTGGGAAGATCCTCTGGAGAAGAAAAAGGCAACTCATTCCAATATTCTGGCCTGGAGAATTCCATGGACTATACAGTCCATGGAGTCACAAAGGGTTGGACACGACTGAGTGACTTTCACTTCACTTCTCCATTCGTACTGCAGGCTTCAATCACATTCTTAGCATCTCTCACTTCGATTTTTGAAGCAAGTTTCTAATTTGTTTCCCTATTTCAATAGGTTCTTCACATTATATTTCATAAATACAAAATTGATTATCTTATTCTCATTTAAAATCTATGACGATTATAATTTTACATTAAATGGTTTAAACAATAAATTCCAGTTAATGATACTCATGTTGAAATATTTAAAGAGTAATGTTCTGAGATCTGTGATTTGTTTTGAAAGGCAAAAAAAATAAAATGGATTGATGGATTACAAAGGGATGGATGGTTGGATAGACAGGTGATTAAACAAGTATAATAAAATGTTTATAGTAAAACACAAACTGAATGATAGTTGTACAAGTGTTCACGTAGAATTCTTTCATCTTTGCTATACGTTTTGAAACTGTTCATAATAAAATGTTGGTGGGTGGAGGATCATGCTGGCTCCCTGTCATCTAGAGGAATGTATCCAAACATCTTAGGTGGGCCCATCACAGTCTGGCTCCCAATCTTCCCGCTGATTTTACACCCTATTTTGTTGTTCTGTTGTTTAGTCGCTAAGTCAATTCCGACTCTTTGCAACCCCAAGGACTGCAGCATGCCAGGCTTCCCTGTTCTTCACTATCTCCTGGAATTTGCTCAAACTCATGTCCACTGAGTTGGTGATACTATCCAATCATCTCCTCTTCTGTCACCCCTTCTTCTCCTGCCCTCAGTCTTTCCCAGCATCAGGGTCTTTTCCAGTGAGTCAGCTCTTCATATCAGCTGACCAAAGGATTGGAGTTTCAGTTTCAGCAGCAGTCCTTCCAATGAATATTTAGGGTTGCTTTCCTTTAAGACTGACTGGTTTGAAATCCTTGCTGTCCAAGAGACTCTTAAAAGTCTTCTCCAGCACCACAGCTCAAAAGCATCAGTTCTTCTGAGCTCTGCCTTCTTTACAGTTCAACTCTCATGTACAGACCCTATGCTCTAGCCAAATGAGTCAAATGCCTTAATACCTTGTAGACTCATATGGCCAAGGTTTTACCAGCCTTTCCTCTTTGTCTAGAAGATTCTTCCATTATTTCTATATCTAGCAAATGTCTAAGTGTTCTCAGCAGCAGCACACCCTCTTAGATGACCTCCTGAACAAAATTAACTATTGCTATATCAATAAGTTACTGTTAGTTTTTCCTGCTTGTACTAAAAACTTTTTCTAATAATTATTTTGGCTGCACCAGATGGCAGGTGGGATCTTAGTTCCCCAGCCAGGGATCAAACCCATACTCCCTGCATTGGAAGTAAAGAGTCTTAACCATTGAACTGCTTACTAGGAGTTTCTTGATGAACTATGTCTCTCAATTCTTGTATACACAATACTCAGAATAGTGTGGACACATTCTAGGCCATTAAAACATGTCTCTGAGTTCAACTGTGCACCAGATTAAGTGTGCTATTTCTTACACAGAGTTGTAAGTTGCTATCTCTCAGCCTTTTGCCTCATTCAGAAGCAATCTCTACGTCCTGTGTTCCATGTAACAGTTGTTTTCATCACCCCTCATCTTTAGCCATGGATAATTGTGATCCCAGGCTGTATAGCTGTTCTATCTTAATCCAAATGGGTTGCACACATTTCAAGTGTATTTTCTATAATTAAGGAGTAAGAGTTTTTTCTTCCTATAAAGACTTTTACATCAACATGTAAGAGAGGAGAAGGTCACTTATAACTAGCTGATGTTTGGTCTGTTTCTAAAAGTGCTAACAACAAAAATCTCTTAAGTTTTAAAATGAAATTCTGCATTATAAAGAAATAGAACCATCAGACACTGAAACACTGAAAAGTCCCTCAGAATTTTTACCAAAGCTTGCACCTAACATTCTTTATCTTCCCCTAAAACTTAACAGGCAACAATCAGCAATAACACTTTTCTGTATTCTCATAAGAAACAGCCTGTGAACTACACAAAACCTTGTTTGGGGCATTTCTAACTGCTCCTTCCACTTGTTCAGGAGAATTCTTGTCAACTGAACAAGTAAATGTTTGATTCCAAAAAGCTGAGTCTCGCCATTCCCTATACTTTGTCTCCAGTGTCCAAAAACCAAAAATGTGATTTTTAACAAATACATTTATTATAAAGAAGTTTTACTCCAGTTGGAAAAAAAGGGACTCTTTCCAGGTTCATTGTGATGGCATTTGATTTGGGTGATTAGTACTTTATCGGAGAAGGCAATGGCACCCCACTCCAGTACTCTTGCCTGGAAAATCCCATGGATGGAGGAGCCTGGTAGGCTGCAATCCATGGGGTCGCTAAGAGTGTGATATGACTGAGTGATTTCACTTTCATTTTTCACTTTCATGCATTGGAGGAGGAAATGGCAACCGACTACAGTGTTCTTGACTGGAGAATCCCAAGGACGAGGGAGCCTGGTGGGTTGCCGTCTATGGGGTCGCACAGAGTCAGACACGACTGAAGCGATTTAGCAGCAGCAGCAGCAGTAATTCGTACCCATTACAAACACTGTTTCTGATCCACTAAATTTGCATTGCTCCAAGGTTCACTGAATTAAAATACCTCCTCCTCTGCCTAGCAATAAATGATGTATTTCTTCACAAAAATCTTCAACAGTGACTCATAGCTCCTCTACAGTCAAGAGAAACCCACAAAGGACCCAACAAAAACAAAAGAAAAATGTTAACTTAACAAACAGCTTTTACAAAATACTCACAGTTTTGATTGCATAACAAGCCTCCCAACCTCCAGCCTGTTTGTTAGCCACTTTCTCAGCCCGGCCTCCTCAGGACCACACGCATCCTCCTGTACGGCAATTTGTTTGTTGGTCTCCTCTTTGATGAGAGGCAACAACATGGGGTGAAGGGTGCATTCTACATCCCCAGGACATAGGGTAGTGCCAGGGATAAAGTCAGAGCTCCATAAACTCTGTGTTGACAGGAGGGAAGGAGAGGCAGTGATTGTGGCTCATGGGTCTGGCTTAGGAACATCTTTTAGGTCACAGAAAACAAGATGAGCATTTACTTCTAGGCCCTAGTTAATTTTCACGTTTCTGGAGTTCTCTTGCCATAGTTTAATATATAATCTACTTCTCAAATTACTATCTAAACTAGCAAATATCTCCCCTCAAAAGAAATAAGCCAGAGTGAAGCTAAATGAGACGATTTGTTGACTCAGTTTGCACCTTCAGGAATTCACTGAAATTAAAACCAGGAGTCATCATGAGTCACCCTTCTTCCTCTTGCACAAGGAAAGGAGATGCAATCATGGAATGGAACATACAAAGAGTAAGGCAGGTCCCCCCAGTACTAAAACCTGCCCCAGTCTCCGCATGCCAGTGAACCCAGAAAATGCAAATGCCAAACAGATCTTTAACCACTTACTCGTTTGTTTACATTTTGAGAGCCTTTATAAGAGTAATATCTTTTAGCTTTAAGAGACTATCCTCCTTTCCCCCCATCATTTAATAGTAAAGTAAAAGATTTTTTTCAGGCACCTAGCACTTCATCAGCACTAACAGGGCCTCTGGTTTCCTCCTCAATCAATCAGTAAGTTATTTATGGCTAAGTCTCAGAACTGTGCAATTAGAGACACTGGAAAACTCTACTAATGGTCATTCATCAGGAACAGCAGTTCTAGTCCATAGGGAATCAAACTCAGTCATTATTTGGGTTCACTTCTGATAATTAAGCATTTAAATAGCATTCTGCACATCTAGCATGTTCAGCAACAATGTTGATAAATATTCTTCCTAAGAACCTAGAACATCACCCCCAGATCAATAGTATTGTCTTTATAAGTCACAAAGTTAGGGTGGTCAGGGACCAAGAAAGTCCCCTCATTCTGCATGAAAGAGATGCTTCTCCTCTGAGGGTAAGAACCAAGCTGCTTCTCTAACAGCAGTTTCTGGTTTGTGCTGATTTGTCCACAGTTCTTCAGTCTTTTACTAGGTCCTCTCCTGATGGTTAACGGTATTTCAGAACTTCTGACCCTGTCCTGAAAATGCCATACATCACATACTCTGTGGCCAAAGTGGAACAAAACAGTCTGGCTCAGAAATAATGGTCATATAATGGCCTGATGTTACGCTGCTCTAGGGAGTTATGATTTAAAGGGAACTTACACACTTAAAGAAAAAGACTGAAAACAACTAAGAGAACTGCTGTTTCTATTTGGAACAAGTCAACCACTCAAAGGATAAACTCAGCACTTAAAATGGATTGTTCTCCTGGGAAAGAATTTAACCTTATACGTGTATCGTACATGTTGTGGTTAATTTTATGTGTCAAGTTGACTGGCTAAGAAATGCTCAGATAACTAGTAAAACATTCTTGCCAGGTATATCTGTAAGAGTGTGTCTGGCAGATATTAGCATTTGAATCAGTAGACCGAGTAAAAAAGATTGTCCTTACTAGCATCGGTGGCACCATGCAGTCTGTTGAGGGACTGAATAGAACAGAAAGGTAGAGGGAAGACGAATTTGCTCTTTCTGCTTGAGCTGGAACATTCATCTTTTCCTGCTCTCGGACATCAGCATTCCTGTTTCTAGGACACTGGGACAGAAACTGCCACTTACACCACTGACTCCCCAATTCTCAAGCCATGGGATCTGGACTGAGTCACACCACCAGCTTTGCTAATTCTCTTGCTTGTAGACATACCAGATCATGGGACTTGTCAGTTTCTGTAACTGTGTGAGCCAATTCCTATAAGAAATATCCACATATATATGGACACACACACACACACATATATATATATATACATGTGTGTGTGTGTGCGCGCGCGCGCGTGCATGCACTTCTTTGGAGAACCCCGATTAACTTGGTACACTGTAAGCCAACACTTGAAAGGAAGCAGCAATCTCGCGATCAAGAGGCCATTATGAACAAGTCTTATGAGGCTAGTGAAAGCAAAGTAGCTCAGTCATGTCCGACTCTTTACGACCACATTGACTGTAGCCGCCCACCAGACTCCTCCGTCCATGGAATTTTCCAGGCAAGAATTCTGGAATGGGTTGCCATTTCCTTCTCCACTTATGAGGCTAATCATCCCTTAATTATTTGTTTTTAAACATTTGTTTCACTGGATAAACAATTCAGAAAAACATAATAGATGGGTATACATACCTGTATAGGTTCCATCAAGAACTCTGACTTAGTCGGTCAAGATGTAGAGAAGGTAATAGGAAAGCAGGAAACCAGTAACAAATCCAATGAACTTGGCGAATGGTTACTGGTTTCTGAGTCCTAATCAGTCCAGAAGAAGGCTTTTGGTGCCACTCTGCATTTCTTGTCCTTTGCCTGCCTGGACAACAGGTCTCTCTCTCTAAGTGCTTCTCAAATCCATCCACTTCCTTCCACCTCACTGAACGTCTCGGTACCAGGCCTCGCTATCTTTCCCCTGGGCCCTGCAGTGGCCAATCTCTGCCTTCAGTCTTGCTTCTTTCCAGTCTTTTGCCCATATTTTAAAAGGGTGCCTATCTTTTTTACTTTTGCCTATCTTTAGAACCAGCCAAAGTTCTATTGTTCTATCACAATTGTGCATAATTACTTTCATTGTCAAAAGTACTCCCAGTGGGTGAAATCATATGCCTAACTTTAAAACAGCACAATTCTAACCACATTACTCTTCCATTTAACCCTTTCAGCGGGTTCCACCTGCTCTTAGAGTAAAATCCAAGTTCTTTGATAAGGTTTTTTTTAACTTAATTCCACTAAACTCTATGTATTACGAGGGAAGGGATTTTTCTCTTGGTCTGTTTGCATGACTCTAGAGCCCAGAAGAGTGCTCAAACATGTGTTGAATAATTAGCTTTTAAGGAACCCACAATGTGGACACTTCCTGTATCTCCTACTTCATCTCTGCCTTCTCTTCTTTATAGTCTAATCTTCAGACAGATTGTGCTACATTCAGTTGCTTCTCACCTCTAGGCCTTTGCATATGTTCTTTGTTCTGCCTGGTACATTCCGTTCCTTCCCTCTCTTGCACCTAATCTCCTGTCCAATTGCTTTATGGTCCTGCTTTAAAGTCCTTCCTTTCAGAGGCCTTTCCTAGCCTTCCAGTTAGGAAATGTCCCCCAACTACTTATGCACACACCACCCTGTACTCCTAGGCTAGTACTCATCATACTTGCTTTCTAGTTACCTATTTTTGCTTACTCTCTCCCTCTCTCCTCCTTTTCTAGTATGTTTGGTCCCTGATAGCACTTATACACATTCCCAGCACCCAGGCATCTACTACAATGTCTACCACATGGGAGGAAACTAACACATTACTGTTCAATTAGTGAAAATAAGCCAATGCGATCTTAAAGGTACAGTATAAAGATAAAATGGGATGACAGTCCTGCCTCACTCTTCGGTGGATGATGTTCAGTCCTGTGTACCATTTGTTAATAAAAACATAGCCCTGCCTGCTCAGAGGAGAGCAGTCAGGGAGGTTAACAGACTACAACACAGAAACTGAGACAGTTCAGCCTAGAAAAGAAGGGGAAGGAGGAAACAAAGAAAAGAGAACTGCCTTCATATTTCTAGAAGAAAGGAAAAGTCTATGTTTCCCTTCTAGAGTCAATGGAAGGAATTAGAGGACAACATGTTTGGGCTTTTTTACTAGTCAAAGCTACCAAAATATAAATGTGTTGTCTGTGAGGCATTCCTTAAAGGCAAATGGTGACTTGGTGCGGGAGTGAGGCTGGACTAGAGTAGAGATTAAGGTGGTTAAAGCAGGTTGGTCAGATGAGAAGGGAAGTTCCCAAGACTCTCATGCATACCTCACTGAGCTGGCTGGGAATTCATCCCTGTCTCCACTCTACACACCTGTGAAGAAAAATAGGCTTGGTCAAGCAGGATAAGAAGCAAAGTTTAAGGAGTAGGATACTAAAGGTGAGCAGTCATTGAGGAGAAAATTAAATTACTGATGGTAATCCATCCCTGTTTAAAATACAATAAAAATATACAAGAAGATAATGGATTCAGTAGTCAACTTTTAATAAATCCAAAGAAAAAGAAAAATCTGTTCACTTTAGTTCAAGATAAAGAGAAAAAAGGTCTGATCTTTTTTTCATAATTAATAATATCTAATAACACTTGTGTTCATAATCTTAGCTCCTGAGCAATTAATAATTTAAAAAACAAACAAGCAAAGAGATGGAGTTTCAGACCACTTAATTCCATGACCACAATACTTTCGACCACTTCATAGCCTTAACCCATCCTTCAAGTTACTAGTGCAAACATCCATGTCTTATCGGGCTCTGCGGTAAGACTCCAGGTGACAAACTAATGACACTGATCTCTGTTTTGAAGGACTTATTTCTGGATCTCCGATCTTAGGATGACTGGACTTGGTGGGACAGGAAATAAACTCCCAACAGCAAATCTGAAGTGGCTAAGCCTCTCTCATTCAAAAGAGCCTATCCCAGGGGAGTGGGATCGCTGCTCCCAGGAGGACTTCCAAAAGATCTACTGAATTATTCATGGTGTGGTTGCAGCAGTCCACTGCAGGGGATTTTCAAATACCCCTATGTTTAGCTACCACGCAGGCCCATTTCAAGGATCTATTCCAGAGCTCAGGGGGGTCAGGGTGGTTTGTAAAGCACTCTGGTGTGTATCCAAATTCTTTCCCCTAGCCTCCTCCGAGCTGTGCTATGATCTTGCAAAAGCCTTTCTTTCTCCTAGGGCACAAATTAGAGACTTAAACACCTGGGTTTTCACATTTCACATTTTGACTAACAGAAACAGAAACGCTTGCTGCAGTTTTGTCACCACTGCTCCCCACCCATCCCTTCCCACACACACAGCGTTTTCTAATCCAAATGTAAAGGGAGCAAGAGCTCGCTCTCTAGTTAGAAAAGAAACACAGCAAGAGAGAAAACATGCAATGCCAGTTAAAGTCAACATTCTAAAAATTAAAGGGCCTAGTTCTCAGGACAGATTGTCTTGCTCTCACAATGGTTTTCTAAAGACCTTGGACCAAAGTCAGAGAGTATCTGCCAAAGATCACAGCCACCCCCCTACTCCACCCATAGTCACAACAGGCCACTGGGTGGTGTCAGAGACAGACTATCAACCCATAGTCTGACAACTCATCCAGAGAGGACTCTGACCCCAGAAGGGGCTGCCCCACAAAGAATTAACTCCTGAGGATCCCTGGCATCTGGAGAAAGATTGGTTAGCAAATAAAATAATGAAGTCTGGCAATCAAGCATCAGGCCACTGCAAATGGGCAGGAGCAGGATGGGAGCGATGGTATAAAGGCTGAGCAGAGGTGGGGGCAACCAAGGAAGGGTAGGATGCCAGGGGGAGGCAAGGACCAATGGACTGTTGTTTGATGAGTGTGGTTTTGCTCATGTCTGTCTATTTTAATGGGAGAGACCTTGGAGGGTACTTATAACCTAAGGGAAAGAGTCAACAAAGAGAAAAGTTTGAAGATACAGGAGATAGACTGGGGAGGATTTGTGAGCAAGTGCCCTAGGGAGGGGGAGGGGGAGAATAACTGCAGACAGGGCAGGGACACATCTCCCCCGAGGAAAGGGAAAGCAGTGAGTGCAAATGATGGTCAGCAAGGCTGGGTGTGGGAACTGAGAAGTTCTCATCCTATGATCAACCATTTCTTGGTGAAGTTGGGGGCAGGAGACGAAAGTCTGTAGTGATTCTGAGAAGACAGAGGAAAGGCTGACCGGGAGGATTACCAGATGGTCCAGAGGCCCTTCTGACCACCAGCCTGTCCCAAGAATAGCTCCCATGGGAGATCACAGAGGAGAGTGGAGTCCCAGAGGGCCAGGGCAGCTGAAGGAAGCTATTCAGAGGAGGAGGGAAAGGTCTGGAATCAGTAGTCATGAGGGTTAACTGACCACACAAGGTACACATTATCTAGTGTGTTTCAAAAGAAGGCTTAATGGGTCCTGGGGTCATCAGTAAGTCCTAGTGAGACAAGAGACCCTCTTGATGGCAATGTCTGTGTGAGAGCTTCACAAAAGGGACAGACTAGGTCCCAGGACCAAAGAGCAGTGTGGAAATGAGCTGCAGAAGACTCCCACCAAGAGAATCTCTCTCCCTACTGTTCTGTGACCCCATCATTAGAGAAGCAGCTGTCCTGTGCTGAGATGACTCATTTGCACAGGTACTACCACCCTGCAGCTTCTGCAATAAAGGCGGAAATCAGAGCAGCTGACAACGGTCAGGGAATGGAAATGTAGTATTGCGTCTGTGGTCTACAGTACAGCTGTGTGCCAGATGGGCAGTGGTCAGGCCTGTTGACTCAGGGAAAGCCTAGCTTGGCTCCTGTGATAACATGAGTGCAAGGCTTGGACTCTGTGTCTACATCTGTGAAGTATGGAGTTTGTCCTAGAATCTAGAGGATTTCTAAGCCATTTCCTGGTTCTATTATTCTTTATAACTCTATCATCAATTCTATTTATTCCAGAGTCCGAGCATCTCTGGCAACCTAAATCTACCACCTAGCAACAAATAAAAGGGAAACAATCTGGGAGACCAATGTGGCTGTCATAATTTGTTATTTGTGTCACTGATTATCATCTAGAAAAGTAGTTTTCTCAACTGGGACCTCTGAAATATAAATTGAAGGAAATGATTCAAAAAGCCCCCTTTTCACTTATTATTTGAAGTAAAAATCTTCTTTATTTTTCCTTGAAATTTCTACACTTCACTGAGAGGTGAGAGTGAAACAGGAAAAGGGAACTATTGGAATGGGGGGAGGGGTCATAGTCCAAATGACTAAAAGGTTGAAAACAGCACTAGTGTGAAAGATCAAAAGAAATCAGGGCTATTCACCCTAGCTAAAGAGATAAGTAGTTAGTTAGATACTTACTCAGATAATCCCACTCCCCACCACCATCTGCCCTTCAACAGATGGGGTACACCACTCTGCCATGCCCACCACGCAGCATCCACTGTCTACAATCCAAACAGATTTTCCAAGGGCTCTGGTTGTGCTAAGAGGAAAGGAGGGAAAGAGGAGCTTACAAGGAATGCCTCTCTCTATCAATATCAAGAAGAATCCTAGAGAGGACTGAACTGGTCTAAATCTATTTCATTTCTCTGCATCAGTTTATTTCTCTCAAAACTTGCCACCTTCTTTCTCACACCTTCCTTTTCCTCTTCAGCTTTTTTCACAAAAATCAATCCAGATTCATTATCTCTACAACCTCACCCCAGTGTGAAGAGACTTCCTGCTACTACCCTTACTCCAGTTCCTAATTCTTTCTCCTACCATTCAGATTTGAGACATGATGCTGAGCAAAAAAGACCCTTGCCCTCACCCCACTTACAATCTAATGGGCAAGCCAGCTGTTGCCTCCACAATCCTCTCTATTTTTGACTTATCAAATGTTCTCGCATGAACTAGCCACTGTCCTCTTATTATCCTAACAACCAACTAATCACCTTTTTAGTAGAAGCTGAATCGGCACCTCCCCAGTGAAACCTTTCTCTGTTCCCCTTGGTAGACTTAAATATTTGTTTTCCTGTGTTCCCACATCACACAGTACATAATCAACCTGTTTCTGGTAGGGGCTGATTGGCTGGTGATTTTTTGTGCTTCTGTCTACTCACTAAGACAGTAAATTACTCGAGACTAGGGATGTTTTCTCTCAGTAGCACCACTGCCCAGAAAAGCATGGCATCTATCAGTTAAAAATTAAAACTGTGTTATCTAGTCCATACTTCAGATAATATTCCATCCATTCAGCCATTCTACAAGCCATAGGACCATCTTTGGTTCATCCTTTTCTTTCTTTCCCTACTCCATTGAAATCCAGGTGTATACGTCTCAGTTAGTGACTGTCCCTTTAATGCTCTGCAATCCCTGAGTGCCCGCCTCATGCCAGCCCTGGTCTTTTCTTACCTGACCTATGACAATAATCTGCTCACCACTTTTAGTCCTCCCACCACTGAATGACACTTCAAGTTGTTGCAAATTTTCTAAAGCACGGGTCTAATTGTGCAACTTCTCTATTCAATAGGATAAAGTCTTATTAACTCCTTAGCTCGGTTCCAACTCACCTCTCCAGTCCTCTCTCTTACCTCTCTGTGCTTTCCTGCCCCAACCAGCCAGAGCGTAAGCCATCTGACTTACGCTCAGGTCACATTAAGCTGGTGCACGCCATGTTTGTTCCTGCTCCCAGCCGCTGCATGTGCTCTTCACCCTACCCGGAACGCCACCCCCGCCTGTCTTTCCCCAAATACACACACAACACACACAAACATACACACACATACCTTTCCCTGGCAAGTTCCTGTTTGGGACAGAAGCCCAGCTCAAATATCAACTTTGCTCTGAATATTTTCTCAAGTCTGGCAGAACCCATTTTTTTCTCTCACGGTGCATCCACATATTATTTGGCTCATACCTGGAGTATAGCACTTAATGTACTGAATTTTAATACTGTCTACACAGCTGTGTACACTACAATACTATAATACATCTAATTCATCTTTGTAATGTACACAAGCCATATTGCACAACATACAGGAGGTTCTCAATAAATGTTGTCACCACTGTTAAAGGTGCCTGTGTAGTCGACATGTTTAGAAATATTAGAAAAGAAAATAAGAAACTTTAACCAGAACTCTAGGGGCACTCATTGGCCTCCAGGCCGAGGATGGACTAGTTAATCCCTCAAGCACCCTTAGTTCTAGTCTGATCTCTTAGCATGAATTGAGTACAACAGGGCAAGCACGATGCTAGGTGAGTTTTTTTAATCAAGTATCTTACCTATCTCTCACAACAAACCTGTGAGATAAGCAAATTATTTCCTTTTCAATGCTGGAAAAAAGTAAACTCAGAGAGAAAAGACTTGGCCAAGTTCCTGCAGCTGGCCAGCAACAAAGCCTACTACTAACCTGAAATTTGAAGATAAGCCTGAAGAGCAGGACTTTTTAAGCCCTGAGGCACAGCAGAACCCACTGGGCCTAATAAGTGGGAAAGAGAACTTAAAGAATAATACATGAACAAGCAGAAATCAAATGATCTTCCCTGTAGCTTGAGTCCTGGTCTCTGTTGATTCTGAGCCATATAAACAGTGAAAGTGAAAGTTGCTCAGTCATGTCTGACTCTTTGCAACCCCATGGAATACAGAGTCCATGGATTTCTCCAGGCCAGAATACCGGAGTGGGTAGCCTTTCCCTTCTCCAGGGGATCTTCCCAACTCAGGGTTTGAACCCAGGTCTCCCACCTTGTGGGTAGATTCTCTACCAGCTGAGACACAAGGAAAGCCCAGAATATTCAAATGGGTAGCCTATCCCTTCTCCAGTGGATCTTCCCAACCCAGGAATAAAACCAGGGTCTCCTGAATTGCAGGTGGATTCTTTACCAACTGAGCTATCAGGGAAGCTCCTGATAGTAAAGCTTAATAAAAATCAATGAGGAGCCAATCCATATTACAAGTGCAGCTGGAAATATCCCCTATGGGAAAGAGAAAGATTTCAGAAGCAATGAAGAAAACTGACTAGTCCCTCACATCACACTTTACCCAGCAGAATCCAAAACAAAACTCTAGATGGCGTCCCTTTAAAAGGTCCAGCGGTTCATTAGTTACTGGACTTTGAAACAGCTGCCAATTAGGCTGTTTCCTGCCTTCTTTCCAGCGCTGGCCTCACTGGCCTCCTGGCTGGTGCTTCTCACCCCTATTCCCTTCATCCTCTGCCATTTATAGCAGAGCCCAACCTCGCCAATTCCCTGATCCCACCAGCGTTCTTCCTACCAGATCATTGCTCACACTGTTCTCAGCCTGCGATGACCTTCCTCAGCCTCTCTAAAATACATCAATGGCCAAAGGTGACACAATTTGAGCAATGTAACAAATAACCACAGTACTGAATTATAACCTAAAGTATAAAATAAATATCCATTAGTGTATACTTATATCAATAAATGACTGAATAAAGAAATAAGGGAGTGACATTCCTTACCAAAAATTTGAATTAATAAATGTAGGGAAATGAGGGAAATAGAAAACCACCACTATAACACTACAGTAATAACTGCTACAGGCAAGATTCATTGATGAATGCTAAAATCAGTGGAGAAAATGTTCAGGAGAAAGATGGTATTAGCACTGCCTCAAAGTACTACCTCCCAAATTTACTAAGGACTGCGTTGCTTTTAACATATGCACACAGATCCTTTGACAGACCTCCCTCCAGGAGATGAAGCTCAAGCCCCCTCACCTTAAGTGACACTGAACTTAGAGATCTGCTTCTGAGGAATAGAGCATGGAAAGGGAAAAACAGTAACTTTACTGTTACTAACCACATGATCAAGGTTAAATCACCAGCAATCAGCACGAGCCCTCTGATTTACATGAAGAGAAAGGCATATCACGTCTGTGGTGTTCTCCCCAAAATCCATAATCTTAGTTGATTCAGGTGAAAACACCAGCCAGACTAAAATTGAGGGCCATTTTAGAAAATACCTGATGACCAGTATTCAAAAGTATCAAGATCACAAAAGACAAGCAAAGACAGAGGGACTGTCACAGACTGGAGGAGACTAAAGAGATGTGATGACTAAGTGCACTGTGGGATATCCTGGATGGGATCCTAGAATAGAAAAGGGGCTTTGATGGAAAAAAAAAAAAAAAAACAAAAGGAAAATCTGGAGGGGAAATAAGTGTTTGGTCTTTAGTAGTGTATCATTGCTAATTTCTTGGTCTTGATGAATATATCATGGTGATGTCAGCTGGTAATATTAGAGGAAGCTGGGTAAAGGATATATGGAGACATTCATACTATCCTTGCTACTCTTGTAAATCTAAATTTATTTCAAAATAAAATGTTTTTTAAAGTACACCTTTTTTTTTTTTTTTTTTTGCTTTTTTACGTATGTATATTTTCACTTTTCTAAAATGAACATGTTTTCCTTGAAAAATCAGAAACCAACAGAAAGATGTTCATTTTTAAAGACAACTTTCTTGGCAAAGGCTTCTCTCAGGAGAGTAAATTGCTCCTCACACTGCATGCAGGAGATGAGAGTTCAATCTCTGAATCAGGAAGACACCCTGGAGAAGGAAATGGCATTCTTGCCTGGGGAATCCCATGGACAGAGGAGCCTGGCAGGCTACAGTCCATGGGGTCACCAAGAGTCAGACATGACTGAGCGACTAAACAACAACTGCATTCCTTCAGGATTCTGTCTGCTCAGAGACTCTGTTGCAGCATTCAGTTCATTCTTCTTATTTTACAGTTCTGTATCTCTCCTCTCTGAAGCTTTATGGAGGCAGAGGCCTTTTTAATCCTACACAGCACTGAGAATCCAATGAGTGTACGCTGAGCTACTGGTAGTAAGGAAGACTCTGTCAGTCCAGGGACAGGCCTGGAGCCAACCTCCCTTTGAGACTGGCCTGCCAGCTGCGGTTTCTCTAGACCTCAGCACCTGGGGCCTCAGCAGGCAACTTTAAAGCAGAGCTCTGGAACCAGTCAGTCCCAGGATAATTCATCTCTACCACCCCTGGCCACAGCCTTGTCTAACTCAGTGAAACTATGAGCCATGCTGTGTAGGGCCACCCAAGATGGACAGGACATGGTGGAGAGTTCTGACAAAACATTGTCCACTGGAGAAGGGAATGGCAAACCACTTCAGTATTCTTGTCTTGAGAACCCCATTAACAGCATGAAAAGGCAAAAAGATAGGACACTAAAGATGAACTCCCCAGGTTGGTAGGTACCCAATATGCTACAGATCATCAGTGGAGAAATAACTCCAGAAAGAATGAAGAGATGGAGCCAAAGCAAAAACAACACCCCGTCGTGGATGTGACTGGTGATGGAAGTAAAGTCTGATGCCATAAAGAGCAATACTGCACAGGAACCTGGAATGTTAGGTCCATGAATCAAGGCAAATTGGAAGTGGTCAAACAGGAGATGGCAAGAGTGAATGTCGACATTCTAGGAATCAGCGAACTAAAATGGACTGGAATGGGTGAATTTAACTCAGATGACCATATTATCTACTACTGTAGTCAAGAATCCCTTATATGAAATGGAGTAGCCCTCATAGTCAACAAGAGTCCAAAATGCAGTACTTGGATGCAATCTCAAAAACAACGGAATGATCTCTGTTCATTTCCAAAGCAACGCATTCAGTATCACAGTAATCCAAGTCTATGCCCCGACCAGTAATGCTGAAGAAGCTGAAGTCAAATGGTTCTATGAAGTCCTACAAGGCCTTCTAGAACTAAAACCCCAAAAGGTGTCCTTCTCATTGTAGGGGACAGGAATGCAAAAATAGGAAGTCAAGAGATACATGGAGTAACAGGCAAATTTGGCCTTGCAATACAAAACGAGTAGGTCAAAGGCTAACAAGAGTTTTGCAAAGAAAATGCACTGGTCACAGCAAACACCCTCTTCCAACAACACAAGAGAAGACTCTATACATGGACATCACCAGATGGTCAATACCAAAATCAGATTGATTATATCCTTTGCAGTCAAAGATGGAGAAACTCTGTACAGTCACAAAACACAAGACCAGGAGCTGACTGTGGCTCAGATCATGAACTCCTTATTGCTAAATTCAGACTTAAATTGAAGAAAGTAGGGAAAACCACTAGACCATTCAGGTATGACGTAAATCAAATCCCTGGTGATTATATAGTAGAAGTGACAAATAGATTCAAGGGATTAGATCTGATAGACAGTGCCTGAAGAGCTATGGATGGAGCTTCATGACATTGTACAGGAGGCAGTGATCAAGACCATCCTCAAGAAAAGAAAGGCAAAATGGTTGTCTAAGGAGACCTTACAAACAGCTATGAAAAAAAGAAAAGCAAAAGGCAAAGGAAAAAAGGAAAGATATACCCATTTGAATGCAGAGTCCCAAAGAACAGCAAGGAGAGATAAGAAAGCCTTCCTCAGTGGTCAGTGCAAAAAAATAAAGGAAAACAATACAATGTATCTAGAAAGACTAGAGATCTCTTCAAGAAAATTACAGATACCAAGGGAACATTTCATGCAAAGATGGGCACAATAAAGGATAGAAATGGTATGGACCTAACAGAAGCAGAAGATATTAAGAAGAGGTGGCAAGAATACACAGAAGAACTATACAAAAAAGATCTTCATGACCCAGATAACCATGATGATGTGATCACTGGACTAGAGCCAGACATCCTGGAATGCAAAGTCAAGTGGGCCTTAGAAAGTATCACTACGAACAAAGCTAGTGGAGGTGATGGAATTCCAGCTGAGCTATTTCAAATCCTGAAAGATGATGCTGTGAAAGTGCTACACTCAATATGCCAGCAAATTTGGAAAACTCAGCATTTGTCACAGGACTGGAGAAGGTCAGTTTTCATTCCAATCCCAAAGAAAGGCAATGCCAAAGAATGCTCAAACCACCGCACAATTGCACTCATCTCACATGCTAGCAAAGTAATGCACAAAATTCTCCAAGCCAGGCTTCAACAGTATGTGAACCGTAAACTTCCAAATATTCAAGCTGTATTTACAAAAGGCAGAGGAACCCGAGATCACATTGCCAACACCCTTTGGATCAGCGAAAAAGCAAGAGAGTTCCAAAAAAACATCTACTTCTGCTTTATTGACTATGCCAAAGGCTTTGACTGTGTGGATCACAATAAACTGTGGAAAATTCTTCAGAGATGGGAATACCAGGCCACCTGACCTGCCTCCTGAGAAATCTGTATGCAAGTCAAGAAGCAACAGTTAGAACTGGAGTTAAAACTCAACATTCAGAAAACTAAGATCATGGCATCAGTAAGACCATGGCTAGTCCCATCACTTCATGGAGAATTAGATGGGAAACAGTGAGAGCCTTTTTTTTTTGGTCTCCAAAATACTGCAGATGGTGACTGCAGCCATGAAATTAAAAGACACTTGTTCCTTGGAAGAAAAGCTATGACCAACCTAGACAGCATATTAAAAAGCAGAGACATTACTTTGCCAACAAAGGTCCGTCTAGTCAAAGTTATGGTTTTTCCACTAGTCATTGGATGTGAAAGTTGACTATAAGGAAAGCTGAGCACTGAAGAACTGATGCTTTTGAACTGTGGTGTTGGAGAAGACTCTTGAGAGTCCCTTGGACTGCAAGGAGATCCAACCAGTCCATCCTAAAGGAAATCAGTCCTGAATATTCATTGGGAGGACTGATCCTGAAGCTGAAACTCTAATAGTTTGACCACTTGATGCAAAGAACTGACTCACTGGAAAGACCTGATGCTGGGAAAGATTGAAGGCAGGAGAAGGGGATGACAGAGGATGAGATGGTTAGATGGCATCACTGACTCAATGGACATGAGTTTGAACAAGTTCTGGGAGTTGGTGATGGACAGGGATGTTCATGCTCCTTGGCACGTTGCAGTCCATGGAGTTGCAAAGAGTTGGACACGACTGAGTGACTGAAATGAACTGAATGTTAAAGAGTGAGGAATTGGCTCCTCTGCTGATCTGGTTCCTCCTGTACTTCTTCCTGAGCAGAGGAAAGATAATCCTTACCAGAATTATGAGATTTTGCTTCCATTCCCAAAATGTGGCTTTAATTGCTCTGGTTCTTGTAACTCTTTTCCTCAAGGATACTGGGATACATTTTCCAGGGCCCGGAGGACATTTTTATGAAGCCACATGGTACCTGATGGCCATGACCCAAGGGCAGAGACTGCTCTGGACAGTGAGATAGAGATGAAGGACTGGGCAAGTCAAGGACCTGGAAGAGAGAGCTTGATAGGATCATGCTGGCAGCAAAAGCAAGAAGTTAAAGGTAGGCTGGACCAGAAATATTCTAGACAGGAGCCAGGGGATTTTAGAGGTTACAGACTTCCCAAGTGGCACAGTGGTACAGAATTGCCTGCCAATGCAGGAGATGCAAGAGAGGCAGGTTCATCGCTGGGTTGGGATTGGAAACCTCTGGAGCAGTAAATGGCAACCCACTTCAGTATTCTTACTTGGAAAATTTCATGGACAGTGGAGCCTGATGAGCTACTGGGGTTGCAAAAGAGCTGGACATGACTGAACGCGCATGTACACACACACTCACACACACACATACATACCTTATAGTAGGGATCAGTTAGCCTTGCTCAGAAGAATATAGGCCGAAGTCAGAGTAAGACAAACAAAAAATTAAATTAATACCTTCTGAGATACCAAGAGCAAAAGCAGTTTTCCAGAAGCTAATAGAAACCCAAAAAGTTTAGGAAGAAGAATGTGGATGCTGAAAAACTACGAAGAGTTCTGTCGTTATTGGAGAATTTCTGCTTCCTTTCATTTCCTAGCATTCCTCCTGCAGTACTTTCCCCCTGGACTCTTTGGCCTTCAGATGCATCGTAACCAGGGTGAATATTCCACAGCACAGTACTTCCCACCTAGCAACTCTGCTGGGCCCAGATAATGCCCTGAAAGTTGCAAGTGACCCTGTGTTTTTCAGTCATTCCTGTTCCTGTGTCCTGAGCCTGCCTTTTGGTCTAGGGTCCTCCCCAAGATCTTCTGAGGATCTGTCTCTCAGGACACCTTTCTGATTCTCAAGCTCCACTCTTAACTGGCCAGAGTACTTAAGGTAGAGGTCCCCTTTAAGTCATCCCCTTAGGACTCTCACTATCTAATTCATAAAAGGGACTCTCTAGTACCTATTACTCAGTAAGAATCATGGCATTGGTGGTTGACACAATGGAAGCTACTCAAAGGAATTTTTACAAATCTGTTGGACAATAGCCATTTCCATTCCAGTGACGTTGCAGTATTTCTAAACAACAATTTTTGGGGCAAGAATTCAGATCTGTACTCTATAGATTCAAAGTGGGTTTGACTTGTATATGGGAGTGATTCTTTTTAAGACACCCTTCAGACATTTCATTTAAACTTAAAAATCAAGGGACATCTTTTCCTACAGTAGTCTTTTGATTTTATGGCTCTGTGTAGATGCTAAGGAAGGAAGGAAAAATGTCTTATGACCAAAGACTGTATAGTCCTGGGCCAGGGGTGGAGGACTATTTCTTGGCCTTATATGGTCCTGAGCCTCAGAAGTACAGAAAGATCTGTAGGCCTATTGGGCTTGATATAATGATTAATGCGATATAATTTTGGTTTAGAATTTGGAAGTTCAAATTTATTGAAAGTGTGTATAGTAGTAATAAAAATAATAATAACAACAGCAATGACTTTCTTCTGTTTATTGGGTGCTAATTATGTGTCAGGCTGTATGTTAAGAAGTGTTTCACATTAAGTAAGTGCTAACTTATTAAATCTTCAGCCAATTTATTGTTGATAAAAGGTAGTTGAAAGGACACACTCCGTGCGCTGACCCTGGTTTCTAAACATCCTTCTTCAGTAAAAGGAATAACTTTCTAGGATACGAAGAGTTTCAGGTGGGCATGAATATCACGTAGTATGAGAAAGTAAGGAGGTGCTCACAAAACAAAAGCAAAAGGATGGGGCATGTCAGAGGGACATAGGAGTCAAGCTGAAAAGCTTCTCTTTTTTTCAGTTGAGCCACACTTGCAGAATCTTATTCTCTGACCCAGTCCCAGCAGTAAAAGCACCACGTCCATGCTGCTGGACCACTAGGGAGTTCCCTGAGAGAGCTGCTAATAGCTGAATTTGGAACACTCTGAGCAATAAAATAAATAAATAATACAGTATTGTATTATAATTCCAAAGTATAAAACAAATATACAATAGTGCACGTTAATATAAATAAATGAATGAATAAATGAATGAACAGGGGAAAAGAGCCAAGTTTCCCTACTCAAGAATTCCCAAATAATGTATAGTAGTACTGCTGTCTCTAGGAGTAAGAATTTAACCCACCCCTCCGTTCCCTACCCAGCTCCCCACCCCTAACCCCGCTCCTGACCACCGCCAAATTAGGGTGGGCTAGATTTGGTGGCTCACTTCCAAGGAACAGAGCACAGAGAAAGAAAAACACGCAGTAACTTTACAGGGGAAACGTCTGGCAAACACCACCATAGGCAAGTGATGAAGTAAACTTCAACAGTGATATTATGCCAAAATCATGTACCACTGATTCTGGTGTGATGATAAGGGTGCTTCATCTCCATGGCAGTCTTTCCAAAAACCCATGTGTGTTATGTGCTTGGTCACTCAGTTTTGTCCAGCTCTTTGCGACCCCATGGACTGTAGCCTGCCAGGCTCCTCTGTCCATGGGGATTCTCATGAGAGAAACATCAGACAACCTTGACTGAGGGACATTTTACAGAACAGCTGGCCTTTCTCAAGACTATTACATTAATAGTTATGTACCAAAATCAGCTTTATAGTTTTTACGTATGAACCTTGGTAATATGAGATGTTAACAAAGGAGAAAACTGTGTGTGGTTGTTAGGGAACTCTCTGATTTCTCTTTGCAGCTTTTCTGTAAATATAAAATTATTCCAAAACAAAAAAATAGTTTACTGATATAGATAAATGAATGAATAAACTGGTGAATAAAGAGTTGAAAGCTTAAAAAAATACAGGCTTTTTTTTTTTTTTTCAAATCAGAGTATTGTAGAAAATAAAAAATTCCCCTCCTCTCTGAGTAGAAACTCTAAGCCCACCCCACTGCAATCCCAGAGGTAAATATAGTTTAACAATTTGGTATAAATTTTTCCAGATGTTTTCTCTGATCTTTATGTATATACTTTAAAAAGATACAACTGGAATCTTGCTTTTCATTCTGTCCTATGACTTATTTTTTCTCTACTAAATACAAAATCATGGAATTAGCTTCAAGAAAGAATGTAATGATTTTCTGGGTGACTTTTAAATATTCCTGAGAGAGTATTGCTTCCAGAGAGGCATTAGCTATCACATCTACATCTTACCCAATTTTTAAGCCTTCTAGATGTACTTCTTATAGATGTCTTAGGCCTTTCTAAATTTTAGTCATAGTACCCAAGATTATTACCTGATCTGCTCTAAAAATAGTCTTTGATAATCATGGACTTTTAAGAAACAAAGACTAGAAAATAAAGTTATTAATAATTAATAAAATAGAAATAGGAAAGATGTTGCTAGTTGACTACATTTATGTCATAATTGTAGATGGATGTTAACTGAGGTTGTTAGTGATAGAAATTGAATGTATTTCTGTGTATGTGCAGGTATATTTGTGTATATAATTTTAAAGCATTACTTTACTGCCTCCTTAGGATAAGAATAATAATCTCTAATTATCTGAGCTCAGAGCCAGAGAAATTACTGATTTGAGTAAGATTTTCTTTACTTTCACCCCTTTTTGTAACACAGCCAGAGCTGGAACTTGAACATGGTTCTGTCTTAGCATCTTGCTGTGCTGCCTCCAACCCTGACTGGGTAGCCCTGCTGTAGACACTGTAGAGAGTTACACAGCCATAGGCAATGGCTCCTGTGCAAACTTGAGGAACTATGTGTACGTGTGTGTGTGTGTGTGTGTGTGTGTGTGTGGTGTAGGAGAGTCTTCAGCATGCTCCTCAGGCCTTTTTTTCCTGTCATACTTCTCTCCCATTTCCAGCCCACACTGTAACAGTCCTTCACTAGTCACCCTCACTGTGCCATTCCCAACCTCCCATTTCTCCACCAACGGCTGCTGTATCCTGCAGAGAAAAGAGAAGCTTAATGATAGGAATCCCTCGCATGTCCTGCCTCCTTAATACAAATCTATAAGCTGGTATATCTCCTTCACCTACTTTCTCTTCCTGCTTTTACAGAAGTGAAGTCGCTCAGTCGTGGCCGACTCTTTACAACCCCATGTACTGTAGCCTACCAGGCTCCTCTGTCCATGGAATTTTCCAGGCAAGAGTACTGGAGTGGGTTGCCGTTTCTTTCTTCTTCTCCAGAGGATCTTCCCACCCAGGGATCAAACCTGGCTCTCCTGCATTGTGTGCAGACGCTTTACCATCTGAGCCACCAGGGAAGCCCTGCTTTTATAGAAAGAGGCAAAATATTGTTAAAAGCATGGATTTTGGAGTCAGGAAGAAATCTACCCATTCTCTGCTCTGCCACTGTAGCTGTGTGACCTTGAACATTTCACTTAAAATTTTTCAACACTCCATTTCCCATTCTGTGAAATGGGCATAATTACAGTGTTCATTTGGTAGTATTAGAAGATAATG
The DNA here is from genome assembly GCF_029378745.1 of Bos indicus. Lineage (NCBI taxonomy): Eukaryota > Metazoa > Chordata > Mammalia > Artiodactyla > Bovidae > Bos > Bos indicus. The sequence continues at coordinate 42,914,354 of NC_091780.1, read as the reverse complement.
CAGGAGAAGTCTGTTTAGCACAGTAAGTGCCTGGTGTGGTAAATGGCAATAGAACCTTCTTTTCAGAAAAAATCCATCACCCAGATCTTAAATTTCTCTTGTTTTTCTGAACCCTTCCTCTGTCTATAAATATGGTCAAATAGCTTCCAGGTTAAAGTAAACAAGATCCAAAAGACCCCTCCCTTGATCCTGCCTTTATCTCTTACTGTTGTCCCACTTCTCTTTGCTCACTGCCATGGTTTTAACAGAGGACACCCTGTTTCACTTCACAATGCATTTATTTTTGCTCACATGAGATAGCTGGCACTATTGCTTATGGTAGAATAACCCTAACTGATACCGATTCTTGGAAGCATCTTTGATGCCTCATGTGTAGTTAATGCCTCTCAGCTCCTTTAGTTACTTTAGTTACTGTCAACAAATACTTGTTAGGAACAGTAGCTAAGAGCTCCTACAATACTAGGATCTGTAAATACATAAATGAATAGAATATGATTCTTTTCCTCAAGAACTTCACAATTTAGTAGAAAAGAGAAATATACCAATACACAATTGTGAATCATGTATTATGAACTAGTAAAATAATAGAAACTTTCCTGGGGACATATGATAGGTTCAAGGACTAAAGGAGGACATATGTTGACATATTTAGTATTACTGGAGCTTCCCTGGTGGCTTAGATGGTAAAGAGCCTGCCTGAAATGCTGGAGACCCAGGTTCAATTCCCCCCACCATTGGGAAGATCCCCCAGAGAAGGAAATAGCAACCCACTCTAGTATTCTTGCTTGGAAAATCCCATGAACAGAGGAGCCTGGCAGGCTACAATCCATGGGGTCACAAACAGTTGGACACGACTGAGCAACTGACACTTTTAGTGTTACTAAAAAAATAAAGGGTTTCCCTGGTGGCTCAATGGTAAAGAACCCACCTGCTAATGCAGGAGACACGGGTTCAATATTTGGGTCAGGAAGATCCCCTGGAGAAGGAAATGGCAACCCACTCCAGTATTCTTGTGTCTGGGAAATCACATGGACAGAGGAGCAAGCTACAGTCCATGGGGTCACAAAAGAGTCAGACATGACTTAGTGACTGAACAAAAACAACAAAAATAAAATAAAAATAACACTATGTGATTCACGTAAGGAGGAGTTTGTTTCAGGAAAGGAAAGCAAATTAATGAGTCTTTCCCATTATAAATTTAGGACAAAATTTTAGCCTCACTTTGTAACATAATTGGACCTCTCTAGTGGAGAAACTAGGTCAAGGAACAGTGGTAGTGCAGGGGAAATGAAATTAGAGGCATTTTAAAAGCTGGTATGAGTTTCTGATATAAAAGCTCAGCCAACCACGTCTGTTTTAAGGCACTCTTTTAGCTGGATATATTATTATTTTGTGTGAAACTGTTTCTTTTCACCATATCTATAAATGTTTATCTAAATCGAGGTTAGATTTACTGCAGGTAAAACCTCTTAGAGCAATTGCCAAAGAGTCAAGAATATTTGTGGGTCCTCACTATGGACTGGTGTTTAAGAATTTAGAGACAGAATTACTGATTAGAGAGCAATCTTATAGCATGAAGTAAAATCATGGCTGCTGCCAGCCCATATGGCACCTTTATGCAGTTTGGAAAGATATTCTCTCTTCAAAACACTTCACTTCCACTTTTAGGAAATTGTCATCATATACTGACTTTATTAGAATAGGGCACTTTTATTGCCATTTTCTGGAAAACCACACTAGTAAATACGCAAACTGTGGTACTTGTGATGTGAAGAGTCCCACTAGAAGGGGTGCCCTTGTTTAATGCACAGCCTGCATTGTGGCATACACGGCAGTCTTAGTTATTGGGTTGTATTTAGCATTCTCTCCTCTTATGTAGTTTTGCTGCCAATTACTTATCTTTCAAAAGATGATAAAAATTTGCAAATGAAAACCAAAAAGTATCAGCTACACTTTACTTAAGGGGAGAAGAAGCTAACTTTGGGCATATCCAGATGACTCTCAGACCATGCATTTTCTCCAATAGAATTGAATCAGAGCACGGCAGAGTATTGTGTTTCGGCTGTTGCTTACTTAGCTTGAAAAGTACAGCAGCTTGAAGAGTACTGAAACATCACATGCATTAGCTGTGGCTCTGCAGAGGGTACATTTCCAGTTCCCAACTTCCTGGTCTAGAACTCTGGGACGGGTTTGCAAGTACAAATTTTCAGTTTATGGTTATGCACCATAAATTGTGGCCAGCATTTGATCTTTGCCACTTATTACACTCTCTTGCTCTAGAATTTGAAATTCCTCTTCTTAGGGAAATCCTGCAGTAGATACTCAACTTATGAACAAATTATTTGTTCCCTGAATGAAAATGAATCTTTGCTTATTTTCTAATAAAGAATGAAGTTTTGGATTTTAAATAGTTGGGTACACTTTGTTTCTGGTGTTGTTTCCCTCTAGGTTTGTTCTCTGACATGTATTTTGGGTGGGGGACTAGGATGCAGTGAGGCATAGCAGTTTACTCAAGGTATATTCTGGCTTTTAACCTCCCAAGAGGACCAGCATGACAGGAGAGCCATGATCCCAATAAAACTGGGAGGGGAACAGAACATATTGAGAATAGGTGCAGGATGTTGGACAGCTTGTTTACTTTGGAGCTGGAGTGATAGCTGGGGTTCCCCAGGGACAGTGGAAGAGGGAGAAAAGCTGTCAGATGTGAGTAAGATGGGGAGATGACTAGGCCAGCTTGAAAAGTCCACCGAGTAAGGCTTAGTGATTACACATGCTGTATTTTCAGTGGTGACCAGGGGTGGGTCAGTTCAGTTCAGTTGTTCAGTCATGTCCAATTCTTTGTGACTCCATGGTCTGTAGCAGGCCAGGCCTCCCTGTCCATCATCAATTCCCAGAGCTTACTCAAACTCATGTCCATTGAGTTGGTGATGCTATTCAACCATCTCATCCTCTGTCATCCCCTTCTCCTCCTGCCCTCAATTTTTCCCAGCATCAGGGTCTTTTCCAATGAGTCAGTTCTTTGCATTAGGTGGCCAAAGTATTAGAGTTCCAGCTTCAGCATCAGTCCTTCCAATGAATATTCAGGACTGATCTCCTTTAGGATGGACTGGTTGGATCTCCTTGCAGTCCAAGGGACTCTCAAGAGTTTTCTCCAACAACACAGTTGAAAAGCATTAATTCTTCAGTGCTCAGATTTCTTTATAGTCCAACTCTCACATCCATACATGATGACTGGAAAACCAAAGTTTTGATTAGATGGACCTTTTTTTAACAAAGTAATGTCTTTGCTTTTTAATATGCTGTCCAGGTTGGTCATAACGTTTCTTCCAAGGAGCAAGCATCTTTTAATTTCATGGCTGCAGTCACCATCTGCAGTGATTTTGGAGACCAAGAAAATAGTCTCTCACTGTTTCCATTGTTTCCCCATCTATTTGCCATGAAGTGATGGGGCCAGATGCCATGATCTTAGTTTTCTGAATGTTGAGTTTTAAGCCAACTTTTTCACTCTCCTCTTTTACTTTCATCAAGAGGCTCTTTAGTTCTTCTTTGCTTTCTGCCATAATGGTGTCATCTGCATATCTGAGGTTATTGATATTTCTCCTGGCAATCTTGGTTCCAGCTTGTGCTTCAGTCACCCCAGGATTTCACATGATGTACTCTGCATGGAAGCTAAATAAGCAGCATGACAATATACAGCCTTAACATACTCCTTTCCCAATATGGCACCAGTCTGTTGTTCTATGTCCAGTTCTAACTGTTGCTTCTTGACCTGCATACAGATTTCTCAGGTTTCTTCTCATTTCTTTCAGAATTTTCCACAGTTTGTTATGATCTACACAGACAAAGGCTTTGGCATAGTCAATAAAGCAGATGCTTTTTTTGGAACTCTCTTGCTTTTTCGATGATCCAATGGATGTTGGCAATGTGATCTCTGGTTCCTCTGCCTTTTCTAAATCCAGCTTGAACATCTTGAAGTTCACGGTTCACATACTATTGAAGCTTGGCTTGGAGAATTCTGAGCATTACTTTGCTAGTGTGTAAGATGAACGCAATTGTGCAGTAGTTTGAACATTCTTTGGCATTGACTTACTTTGGGATTAGAATGAAAATTGACATTTTCCAGTCCTGTGACCAATGCTGAGTTTTCCAAATTTGTTGGCATACTGAGTGTAGCACTTTCACAGCATCATCTTTCAGGATTTGAAAGCACTCAACTGGAATTCCATCACCTCCACTAGCTTTGTTCACAGTGGCCCACTTGACTTTGCATTCCAGGATGTCTGGCTCTAATCCAATGATCACACCATCACGATTATCTGGATCATGAAGATCTTTTTTGTATAGTTCTTCTGTGTGTTCTTTCCACCTCTTCTTAATATCTTCTGCTTCTGTTAAGTCCATACCATTTCTGTCCTTTATTGTGCCCATTTTTGCATGAAATGTTCCCTTGGTATCTCCAATTTTCTTGAAGAGATATCTAGTCTTTTCCATTGTATTGTTTTCCTCTATTTCTTTGCATTGATCACTGAGGAAGGCTTTCTTATCTCTCCTTGCTATTCTTGGAACTCTGCATTCAAATGGGTATATCTTTCCTTTTCTCCTTTGCCTTTTGCTTTTCTTTTTTTCATAGCTGTTTGTAAGGTCTCCTTAGACAACCATTTTGCCTTTCTTTTCTTGAGGATGGTCTTGATCACTGCCTCCTGTACAATGTCATGAAGCTCCATCCATAGCTCTTCAGGCACTGTCTATCAGATCTAATCCCTTGAATCTATTTGTCACTTCTATTACATAATTGCCAGGGATTTAATTTAGGTCATACCTGAATGGTCTAGTGGTTTTCCCTACTTTCTTCAATTTAAGTCTGAATTTGGCAATAAGGAGTTCATGATCTGAGCCACAGTCAGCTCCTGGTCTTGTGTTTGGTGACTGTATAGAGTTTCTCTATCTTTGACTGCAAAGGATATAATCAATCTGATTTTGGTATTGACCATCTGGCGATGTCCATGTCTTCTCTTGTGTTGTTGGAAGAGGGTGTTTGCTGTGACCAGTGCGTTCTCTTGGCAAAACTCTGTTAGCCTTTGACCTGCTTCATTTTGTACTGCAAGGCCAAATTTGCCTGTTACTCCAGGTATCTCCTGACTTCCTACTTTTGCATTCCAGTGCCCCAGAGTGAAAAGGACACCTTTTGGGGTGTTAGTTCTAGAAGGTCTTTTAGGTCTTCATAGAACCGTTTAACTTCAGCTTCTTCAGCATTACTAGTCAGGGTATAGACTTGGATTACTGTGATCTTGAATAGTTTGCCGTGGAAATGAACAGAGATCGTTCTGTTGCTTTTGAGATTGCATCCAAGTACTGCATTTCAGACTCTTTTGTTGACTATGAGGGCTACTCCATTTCATCTAAGGGATTCTTGCCCACAGTAGTAAATATAATGGTCATCTGAGTTAAATTCACCCATTCCTGTCCATTTTAGTTCACTGATTTCTAAAATGTCAGTGTTCACTCTTGCCATCTCCTTTTTGACCACTTCCAATTTACCTTGTTTCATGGACCTAACTTTCCAGACTAATGGACCTAACACTTTTTAACATTGGCCTATAACTATTAACTAAACTTTAGACTTGACTGAAAAGTGGCCAAGTGGCAGATGGCTTCAATCCCAGGCAGCCAGCACTAGAAGTGCATACAGTCAAGTGTACTGGTATTACAAAGAAAGTGCGGGATAGAGAATTATTTATACCTGGGTTCAGTTTCTGAGGGAGAAGGCAATGGCACCCCACTCCAGTACTCTTGCCTGGAAAATCCCATGGACGGAGGAGCCTGGTAGGCTGCAGTCCATGGGGTCGCTAGGAGTCCGACACAACTGAGCGACTTCACTTTCACTTTCACGCATTGGAGAAAGAAATGGCAACCCACTGCAGTGTTCTTGCCTGGAGAATCCCGGGGACGGGGGAGCCTGGTGGGCTGCTGTCTATGGGGTCGCACAGAGTCAGACATGACTGAAGTGACTTAGCAGCAGCAGTCAGTTTCTGAATTACCCTCATGAGCAAAGAGACTCTGAGCAAATGATAAGACTATAAGTTTCAATGTAAAATGGTAACCTAATGTTACAAAATCTGTAATTTACTTTAAAGTACTTCAGTATAATATGTGGATATATATGACAATTAATTTAAGCTTCATTATAGATATAGTCAGCAAAAGTTATATCTGATAAATATGGTCCAGAAAGGGGGGGTGGATTAATGTGCCAAGAAGCATTATATCAAAAAGGGGGTAACCTCTCTCCTACCTCCATAAATAATCATTGCTTTGTCATTTAGAAAGATGAAAATTAGAAATGGATTTTCCCTGGAAAGATTAAATGTATTGAAGACATGTGAGCTAGTTAACATACTGTAGAAATACTTTCAGAAAGAAAGAATAAGGACCCTCAAATGTGCCCCTTAGTGATGTTATCTGAGGCTCAGATACGTGCGGCCTCACATAAGGCCCTAATGTGTCCTTGTCTTCAACCACTGGTGTAGAACTTGATTGTGTGATGCTTCCTAAAGGGTACAGAATTCTACCTGGAATAAAGCTTTTACTTAATATTGTACAGTTGGAGCACCTAAGAAGAAACAGAGCTGGAACATCATTAAACCTATCAAGCAGACTATATGAAATACTTTGTGCCTACTTTGCTAACGAATGTTTGTCTAATAAGTACCTGTATGTGTGGTGATTCTGTTCAAGGCTTTTGTTCATTACAACTTGTTAACAAGGCTGTGGAAGAGTAGTTAATTATTATCAATTCAAACTTCTCAGGTAGCTACTACGATTTCCAAAAATAACCTAAGAATTAGGTGTGACTCTCAGACTGGGTTAAGGAAATTCTCAATTTTCATCCTTTATATCCTACAGAGTTTTTGAGGATAACTCTGTTGTTGTAAAAAGCTACTATAAACTCTGAAAATCCAGTACAAACATGTCTCAGAGCTGTTTTTGATTTGTACAACCCAATCTTCCCCAGGGTTTGCCAGCTTAGGGGATACACATGTAGTCACACTATTGGCAATGTTTTGCATTTACCAGTTTCTTTCTTTTACCAGGCTCACCAGAGTCTAGTTCCCTGAAAAGAGGGCCCAGGGTAGAATTTCATGATGTTTCAACGCTAAATATGGATGCACACTCATTACAGCATGGGCACCTTCACCAGGAAGAGCTGTTATTTCCAAGCACCAGCAGGCCCCTCTCACTGATGCTCTCTGGGCAGGGGTCTGCAGGCTGGGGCTCACCCCATGGGAGATGTAAGGCAAACCTTTGGTAATGTGAGGAAATATTTGTTTCTGCTTAATTTTTGTTTCATTCTTTTTTATTTTTACTTTTGTGTGCATTTTATAAAATATATATTAATATAAGTGAGGGCGTATACATTTTTTTTAACAGATAAGACTGTCAATCAAAAGAATTTGGAAACCTCTGGTTACAGCACCTGTAGAGAAAGGGGAACATACCTTTCTCTCTCCTATTTAATACACTGTCTAAAGCTTGTAATAATAGGCTTCCCTGGTGGCTCAGATGGTGAGGAATCTGCCTGCAATGCCAGAAAACTGGGTTTGATTCCTGGGTTGGAAAGATGCCCTGGAGAAAAAAATGGCAACCCACTCCAGTATGCTTGCCTGGGAAATCCCATGGACAGAAGAGCCTGGCAGGCTACAGTCCATGGAGTCACAGAGAGTCAGACATGACTGAGCTATGAACACTTTTATTTTCAAGGCTGCTAAAGCAGTGGTCTTGTGCTCAAATCGGGTACAGATTCTTTAACTGAACAGCTTTTATGCACAGTACACTTGCCTCTCCCTAAGTTTTATAGGTCTCAGCCATGAGTTCAGGGAATGACCAAGAGAGGATAACTTGTGTCTCACTTCCAACTGAGCTCAGAATCACTTCACCTTTTGGAAATTAGAGTTTATCATGGCTGACTTCACTTCCCTTGGAATGAGTTCTCTTCAGAAATCTCTTCTGTCCCTGGTGCCAATACACTCTGTCCCTTGAAGGGAACAGACCACCCACTCATCACCAACACAGGGCAGACATTCAGTGGACATATCCAGACATGTCTGTAGCTCACTGATGGACGCAACTCAAGCTGAGAGGCTCCAGCCTACACCACATCTGACAGTGTAAAGAATATTACCCCTCACTGCTAAATCACATAATCATCTCCAAGGCAAAGGACTACCTGTACTGGGAAAATCTCTCTAGGTAATCTTGTCCCCTGAGAATAGATGCATAACCTCTGTGTCTCCAACTTATTCAATATCTGTGGGTGGAGGCGGGGGGAAGTGAAATCAATTATTTACCATATTTTAATACCTGAAGGTGCAACAGATTGTTGAACTGAATCTGAATTAGAGTAATAAATGCACATTAAAGTGTGGAATTTCCCTTGACAAGACTATGAGAGTTTAATAGTAAATGTTATTCACTGGGCTTAAAACAATTTTCTATGGAAACCTTTTCCCCAAATTAGAAAGGAAGCATAAGGAAAATAAAATTTGATATACAGACCACAGAATGTTCAAACTACCATACAATCACATTCATCTCACACGTTAGCAAAGTAATGCTCAATATTCTCCAAGCCAGGCTTCAGTAGTGCCTGAACCATGAACATCCAGATGTTCAAGCTGGATTTAGAAAAGGCAGAGGAACCAGAGATCACATTGTCAACATCCATTGGGTCATCGAAAAAGCAAGAGAGTTCCAGAAAAATCTCTACTTTTGCTTTATTGACTGAAGGTGATGGCACCCCACTCCAGTACTCTTGCCTGGAAAATCCCATGGGCAGAGGAGCCTGGTAGGCTGCGATCCATGGGGTCACAAAGAGTTGGACACGACTGAGCAACTTCACTTTCACTTTTCACTTTCATGCATTGAAGAAGGAAATGGCAACCCACTCCAGTGTTCTTGTCTGGAGAATCCCAGGGACGGCAGAGTCTGGTGGGCTGCCATCTATGGGGTCGAATAGAGTCGGACACGACTGAAGCAACTTAAAAGCAGCAGCAGCAAAGCCTTTGACTGTTTGGATCACAACAAACTGTTGAAAATTCTTCAAGAGATGGGAATACCAGACCACCTGACCTGCCTTCTGAGAAATCTGTATGCAGGTCAAGAAGCAACAGTTAGAACTGGACATGAAACAACAGAATGGTTCCAAATCGGGAAAGGAGTACATCAAGACTGTATGTTGTCACCCTGCTTATTTAACTTCCATGCAGAGTACATCATGTGAAATGCCAGGATAGATGAAGCACAAACTGGAATCAAGATTGCTGGGAGAAATATTAATAACCTCAGATACGCAAATGGCACCACCCTTATGACAGAAAGCAAAGAACTAAAAAGCCTCTTGATGAAAGTGAAAGAGGAGAGTGAAAAAGTTGGCTTAAAACTCAACATTCAGAAAACGAAGATCATGGCATCTGGTTCCATCACTTCATGATGAATAGATGGGGAAACAATGGAAAGTAAGAGACTTTATTTTCGGGGACTCCAAAATCACTGCAGATGGTAACTGCAGCCATGAAATTAAAAGATGCTTGCTCCTTGGAAGAAAAGCTATGACCAATCTAGACAGCATATTAAAAAGCAGAGACATTACTTTGCCAACAAAGGTCCATCTAGTCAAAGCTGTGGTTTTTCCAGTAGTCAGGTACGGATGTAAGAGTTGGACTATAAAGAAAGCTGATTGCTGAAGAACTGATGCTTTTGAACTGTGGTGTTGGAGAAGACTCTTGAGAGTCCCTTGGACTTCAAGGAGATCCAACCAGTCCATCCTAAAGGAAATCAGTCCTGAATATTCATTAGGAGGACTGATGCTGAAGCTGAAACTCTAATACTTTGGCCACCTGATGTGAAGAACTGACTCATTGGTAAAGACCCTGATGCTGGAAAAGACTGAAGGCAGGAGGAGAAGGGGACGACAGGGGATGAGATGGTAGGATGGCATCACCAACTCAATGGACGTGAGTTTGAGCAAGCTCTGGCAGTTGGTGATGGACAGGGAAGCCTGGTGTGCTGCAGTCCTTGGAATCACAAAGAGTCAGACATGACTGAGTGACTGAACTGATACAGACTATCCCCAGCTTATGATGATTCAACTACTATTTTTCAACTTTATATGGTACAAAAGCATTCACATTCAGTAGAAACTATACTTTGAATTTTAATTTTGATCTTTTCTTGGGCTAGTGATATACAGTATCATACTTTCTCTTACACTGGGCAGTGGGAGTTTCATCATCCACACTGGCAAGAGGATAAATAACTGATAAAATTACAATCATTCTGTACTCAGACAACCATTCCATTTTTCACTTCAGTATAATATTCAAGTAAGTTACATGAGCTATTCAACACTTGATTATTAAGTTGGTAATGCATTATAAGATTTTTCCCAGCTGTAGGCTAATGTAAGTGTTCTGAGCAAATTAAGGTAGACTAGGCCAAACTATGATGTCCATTAGATTATACATATTAATTACATTTTTTTAATTACATTTTTGATTCACAATATTTTCAACTGATGTTGGATAACCCCATATGAAGTCAAGGGAGATCTGTATAAACATTGGTCAGCACTGAAGAATTGATGATTTTGAATTGTGATTATGGAGAAGACTCTTGAGAGTCCCTTGGACAGCAAAGAGATCAAACCAGTCAATCCTAAAGGACATCAACCCTGAATATTCATTGGAAGGACTGATGCTGAAGCTGAAGCTCCAATACTTTGGCCACCTGATGCAAAGAGTCAACTCACTGGAAAAGATCCTGATGCTAGGAAAGATTGAAGACAAGAGGAGAAGGGGATAACAGAGGATGAGATGGTTGGATGGCATGACCAACTCGATGGACATGAGTTTAAGCAAACTCTGGGAGATGGTGAAGGACAGGGAAGCCTGGCGTGCTACAGTCCATGGGGTCAGTGTCACACACGATTTAATGACTCAACAACAACAACAAAATGTGGTTATCCCTGCTCAATTTAGGGAAGAAGCTGAAGTTGGACAAGATGCTGACGCAAGACTCCTTTGACCCCTGAGATCTCACAGGTCTGGGATTAGGATAGAAATCCTACTAAAACAAGGTCAGGCCACCAGGCTGGCCACCAGTCAATCTTTTACACTATGAATACCCCCAGCCTCCACTGACCACGGAGAAGGCAATGGCACCCCACTCCAGTACTCTTGCCTGGAAAATCCCATGGATGGAGGAGCCTGGTAGGCTGCGGTCCATGGGGTTACTAAGAGTCGGACACAACTGAGTGACTTCCCTTTCACTTTTCACTTTCATGCATTGGAGAAGGAAATGACAACCCACTCCAGTGTTCTTCCCTGGAGAATCCCAGTGACAGGGGAGCCTGGTAGGCTGCTGTCTACGGGGTCTCACAGAGTAGGACATGACTGAAGCGACTTAGCAGCAGCCACTGACTACTCCTGAGAATGTATCCTAGGTACTGTAGTGAAAGTCACTTAGTCATGTCCGACTCTTGCATCCCCATGGACTGTAGCCCACCAGGTTCCTCTGTCCATGAGAGTCTCCAGGCAAGAATACTGGAGTGGGTTGCCATTTCCTTCTCCAGGGGATCTTTCCGACCCAGGAATGGAACACATGTCTCCTGCACTGCAGTCAGATTCTTTACCAACTAAGCTAGGAGGGAAGCCCTAGGTACTGTATTATATATATATATTGTGTCCAAACTACAGAATACTTGACAGGTGAGGTACTAAGAAGAAAAGCAGAGCCCAGAAGGGCAACTTTCCTTAGGCACAGAGCTAATAATTGCATGTGACTGTAATCTGAACTCAAAAGATCTAACTGACACCAAGCACAGCTCACCAACAGACCACCACCTTCCTCATGGGAGCCAGTCATCTAAATCCTTTAAGGGGAAAAAAATGGTTGCTGATTTCCTCCTCTTGTGAACATTACTGTGAACAATGCCAGTGTCGTGGGCCACAGAGTTAAAACTGGCTCCTGTCCATTGGAATTAATTCAAAAGACATATGAGAATAATGCCTGCAAAAAGGAAATACATTCTGGTGCTGAAGTCAACAGTGTGTAATCCTCTTGAGTTAGGGTGTAGTAAATTTATATATCAACTTTTGAAACTCTCTGATCAGATAAAATATTTTTTTATTTCAAAGTAAAAAAACAATAATAACAATAACACACTCTTTCCATCTAGGATAACACATCTCTTGTTTGTTGGAGTCCCTGTCAGTGCTCACACTGTGCATTTTCTCCGCGTCTTCACCACAGCACACCAACCACACTGAACACCTGACGCTGTCCTAGACACAGGCTTTAACAGAGCTGGAAAAAGGTCAGAGCACAGCTAGAAAGATTATGGGGATGGAAGGGCTTTGAAAAGAAAGTCTAATAATATCAGGTCTATAGTGTAGGTAAGAGGACACCAGGAGGTAGGGGAGCATGACCTAAATCTACTAAACAATAAAAAATTATTTGGAGTGATGTGACCCTAAGCTCATTTTCACCATCCCAGAGAGTTAGAGAGTTAGAAACTCTACAAGTCTTGGTGACTCAGCAGGACCTGGGTGAGGGAAGAGGCAAAACAGAAGACTAAGGATGACGCTCAGTCTCTGCCCTGAGGGATGGAACAGAAGACAAGGCTTTATTCCAGACAAACAATTCAAAAAGAAGAGCAAGTTTGGAATGGGGAAGAGGCTGAGATAATTTTAGATGTGCAGGGTAAAGGTATTCAAGGAAGATTCTGGAGAATACACACAGAAGGTAGGAAAAATATTAAGTCTGTATCTCAGGATAAATAATCAGAGGGTAAAAATCTGAATTCATGAGTCATCAGCACAGGGTTACAGGAGAAGCCATCAACAAGCACAGGATCATTCTGAGAAATGGAGGAGAGTTAAAGATTTTGTCCATTCTGGTCTCGGAAAGAGACAGTCTCACAGGAGTTATTTTAGGCTACATAAAACATTAAATTCATTTACCTAGTGGGTATTAAAACATATGGAATACTTGTTGTGAAACTTTAAGATCTATGACTTTTTTTTGGTGCAATTTTACAAATAAAATTTTTAATCTATTTGTTATAAATAAATACAATTTAAAAGTCAACCATTTTCATGAGAGGTTTGTTACTGTTGCTTTCAAAAAACAAAGTATAAAAGGGAAAATAGTTGAAGTAAATTTCCAGACGCCAGATGAATAATAGAATTATTGCTCCAGAAATAGGTATATGAAGATGACATGAAAGACAATTCTCCTATTCTCCCCCAAAATGTCCCTTAGAGATCTTATTAAAAATCTACACAGCCCTGGAAGATAGGACTCTTCCCAGGAATCTGCTCCTTGCAACCATTTCTCATTTAATCTATTTAGGGCCCTTTGTTCTTCTAGCTAAACATTTAGATATTTATGAATGAGGGAGTATAAGAATGGTTATTTGAAACAACATTATGACTGTTACAGAGTTTGAATATAAAATCAGGCACCATTCTAAGAGTCATAAGGATTGTGCTCAGCAAGCCCTTGAGGCAGGCAACAGTATTTCCACTTTACAAATGAAAACAAAGCTCAGCAAAGTTGAGCAACTTGCCGAAGGCACATTTTCCCCTTCCAGAAAAGAGGAATTCGATCCCAGATGAGTCTTTCATTAAAGCCTCTGTGTGCTCTTTGCACTACTTTTTTTAACTCATTTAAGGACTGACTTTCATCACTGTGTTATAAAAATAGTAAAGACATTATTATGATAATTACTAAATTATTAGGTTGAACTACATGAAACTGATGATATTTGGCCATTTTTTATCTACAAAACTGGGAATTCCACACAGTATGACTTTCTAAAAGCACTTACAGGTATTTTGGGGAGTGTCTAGAGCAGCAATGTGAGTTTCTAAAGAAATTCCACACCCAACAAGAAGGGTAGAGGAGAACCCAGCTATTCACTCAGCTCATTAATAGAAAATGCATGTTATGACTAAAAAGAGAAAGAATACATAGAAAATACTTGATTGTAAGATAGGGGAAGTGTTTAAAAGTTTGTTGGGGCGGGGGGGTGGTAAGAGGAGAGAGAATTGGAGGAAGGTACAAACGTCCAGTTATAACACAAATTAAGTGCTAGGAATGTCATAGTAACATGACATCTATAACTAACACTGCTATATGGTATTTAGAAAAGTTAAGAGAGTAAATCATAAGAGTTCTCATCACAAGGAGAAATTTTTTCCCTTTATTCTTTTCTTCTTTCTTTTTATTGTGTCTATATGAGAAGGTGGATGTTAGCTGAATCTAGTGTGGTAATTATTTCACAGTATATACAAATCAAACCATCAGCTTCCATGCCTGAAGCTGATACAGAGATGTATATCAATTATTTCTCAATAAAAACTGGAAAAAATTTAAGTTTGTTGTGAAAGACAGTTCAGTTCAGTTCAGTCACTCAGTCGTTTTCCGACTCTTTGCGACCCCATGAACTGCACCACGCCAGGCTTCCCTGTCCATCACCAACTCCCGGAGTCCATCCAAACCCACGTCCACTGAGTCGGTGATGCCATCCAACCATTTCATCCTCTGTCGTCCCCTTCTCCTCATGCCCTCAATCTTTCCCAGCATCAGGTCTTTTCCAATGAGTCAGCTCTTCGCATCAGATGGCTAAAGGATTGGAGTTTCAGCTTCAACATCAGTCCTTCCAATGAACACCTAGGACTGATCTCCTTTAGGATGGACTGGTTGGACCTCCTTGCAGTCCAAGGGACTCTCAAGAGTCTTCTCCAACACCACAGTTCAAAAGCATCAATTCTTAGGTGCTCAGTTTTCTTTATAGCCCAATTTTCACATCCATACAATGACCACTGGAAAAACCATAGTCTTGACTAGACAGACCTTTGTTGACAAAGTAATGTCTCTGCTTTTCAATATGCTATCTAGGTTGGTCATAACTTTCCTTCCAAGGAGTAAGCGTCTTTTAATTTCATGGCTGCAGTCACCATCTGCAGTGATTTTGGAGCCCAGAAAAATAAAGTCAGCCACTGTTTCCACTGTTTCCCCATCTATTTGCCATGAAGTGATGGGACCAGATGCCATGATCTTCGTTTTCTGAATGTTGAACTTTAAGCCAACTTTTACTCTCCTCTTTCACTTTCATCAAGAGGCTCTTTTGCTCTTCTTCACTTTCTGCCATAAGGGTGGTGTCATCTGCATATCTGAGGTTATTGATATTTCTCCCAGCAATCTTGATTCCAGCTTGTGCTTCTTCCAGCCCTGCGTTTCTCATGATGTACTCTGCATATAAGTTAAATAAGCAGGGTGACAGTATACAGCCTAGATGTACTCCTTTTCCTATTTGGAACCAGTCCGTTGTTCCATGTCCAGTTCTAACTGTTGCTTCCTGACCTGCATATAGGTTTCTCAAGAGGCAGGTCAGATGGTCTGGTATTCCCACCTCTTTCAGAATTTTCCACAGTTTATTGTGATCCACATAGTCAAAGGCTTTGCATTATCAATAAAGCAGAAATAGATGTTTTTCTGGAAGTCTCTTGCTTTTTTGATGATCCATCGGATGTTGGCAATTTGACCTCTGGTTCCTCTGTCTTTTCTAAAACCAGCTTGAACATCTGAAGTTCATGGTTCACATATTGCTGAAGCCTGGCTTGGAAAATTTTAAGCATTACTTTACTAGTGTGTGAGATGAGTGCAATTGTGCGGTAGTTTGAGAGTAGTGAAAGACAGTAATTTGTTAATTTAAGTGAAACCTTATGTATTCACTATAGGTTAACCACCAAGAGTATTGTGAAACACAAGCTAATGAGTCAAACACGTGTGAAATTTAAATGGTGTATAAACTATGTTTTCATCTGTATCAGGGCATTAAGCAAATTTAAAATGGTTTATGGAACATCATTTTGGAAAAAATCACAAGGCTGAACAATTGAAAGAGAAGGAGAACCCTGTAAGTGAGCCATAAAATATTAGAGCTTAAAGGAAACACAAATCATTTACTTTAACCCTTTTGTTTTACTGGGGAGGAAACTACGGTTCAGGGAGATTGTATTAGCAGGAGTTAAAATTCAGGTTCCTACTTCCAGTCCAGGGCTCTTTGAAATAGATCTGAATAACATGCTATTTGAACATAATGATGTCCTCGTACACTGTAACAGGCTATGGCATATATTGCAGATGGAAAGAAATATTCCTAGGGCATAATTTTTATCCTGGAGCATGAGGAGGTTGCTAAAAGTAAATATATTAAATATGTTTCATAACCATAAAATAAAAACACTATGAACTATAAACTTAACATTATTACATTTTCTTATTCAGCCCATCAATATTATGGTATAACAAGAACACTGCCTTCTCCCAAGATGTTTTTCTAATTGCTTTTGGATATTGTTTTGACCTTTAAAAGAGGAAGGATTCTAAAAATAAAATGCTGTCAAAATGGTTTGAATTTCAAGAAAAAAATCTTACACCTGTTGGTTGAGAAACAAATACTCAGTTCAAAAGTATGACATTTAGAATATGTCTTTGGTAAAAAAAATCAGCTATAGACATCCACTGTTAAAAGATAGTTTGCCTCTAATTTAAAATATACAGCAGAAATTGTCTATCTTAATTATTTCCTTCATCATGAGGTGGTATGATCTTCTGACCAAGCAAATATATTGTTATGTGCCTGTGCTTTGCTTTATTTCTCATTAGAGCATTTTTATAGCAATGGGAAAGGGCTGATTCCATGGCTTGTCATTCTCCCTATCTGGTACTTTCCTTGAAGATTCTTTTGAAACTCACTAATGTATCACTCAATCCACTGAGGATTCATGACTTAAAGGAGGATAAAGAACAGTTCCTGAAGGAGACTCAAATTCGCTAAAGAGAAAGAAGACAACCACCAGTAGGAGAATCGACATATCTTTCAAATGACCTGGGAAACTCTAGCTCTCTTTTAGAAACCCCATAGAGAGGGGAAGCCCATCAAAGATGTCTGGGCAATATCCCTGCTTTCAGTGGAAGGATTTAGAAACTGAATGGTGTATAATGACCTAACCAACAGCCACAAGGGCTTCTCGACATGGTATGTGGAAAAGCAAGAGTCACTCAAGGGTGTTCAGAACCTTGAAAAGCATCACTGCAATAGAGAATTCATTTTCTACGTACTGAATACAATCAAATTGCCTCTCTCAAAGGGTATGTGGATTCATTCATTCATGCAACAAGAATGTACTGAACCCCACCACATGCCAGCCACTATTCTAGGAGCTAAGGAAACATCAGTGAACTAAATAGACAAAAATCTCTGCCCTTGTGCAACTAGCTTTGTACCAATGGGAGACAAACAATATAGTAAAATGTGTAGTTTTCAAATGGTGATAAGTGCCATGGAGAAA
This sequence comes from Bos indicus, assembly GCF_029378745.1. Classification (NCBI taxonomy): domain Eukaryota; kingdom Metazoa; phylum Chordata; class Mammalia; order Artiodactyla; family Bovidae; genus Bos; species Bos indicus. The sequence continues at coordinate 42,896,937 of NC_091780.1, read as the reverse complement.
AATAAAGCAGGAACAAGAAATTACATGAGATAATATATATGTGCCTAGCACAGTATAAAAATTTTAAATATATTAAAGGGTTTTTCTTTCCATTAATAAAAACTCTGAAAATTATTTCATTGGTTTCATAATTGAAGTTGAGAATTAAATTTTTCCTGGAGGAGCAATAATCTTATCCCACTACTTCTGAGTAGTAAAATAATAATAACTTTTATTTATCATATGCCTGCTCTGTGCTAGTAACTTTACATAAAAACACTTATAATTCTGTAAAATGGATGTATGTGTGTGTGTTCAGTCGTGTCCAACTCTGCGACCCTATGGACTATAGCCAGCCTCTGTCAATGGGATTTTCCCGCCAAGAAGACTGGACTGGGTACCCCCTCATTTTATATATGGGGAAAATGACACTCCAAGAAACTCAAAATCACAGATCTTGTCATCTTATGCTAGAACTAAGATTCAAAGGTAAATATGCCTGGCTCCAAAACCCACCATGCCAGGCTCTATTCTTGTTTACTGTTTAGGTTTAGGAGTGTCAGGAGATGGAGTGAGTAAAGAAGGGAAACATGGCTATTGCTCCCATATGACCACCCACCCCTGCCTACCTCCCAACCACTAATCTTCTGAGAATATCAGTCTACATACATGTGAACAAGTTGTTAGATTTTAGGGTTTCAAAATCTGGAATGGGAAACTCTCATTTGGTATAAGCGAGGCAAAAATTCACTTTAAGTTTGGTAATGTAGCTTTTCCACCACCATTTGAAGGTGTAGAGTATCCTTGAAAAGAAGCTTTTTTTTTTTTTTTTTTTGATTCCTCAAACTGGCTGACAGAACTCATTTGCAACTTTATGTTGGGTATCTGGGCATATGCAGTATTTACAAAAGGATGATGTTAAGATTTAGCACCTAAGAACCAGAAAACACCTAAAAACATCACACTAGAGACCATGATTTTTGTTATTTTCTTAAAGAATACTTTTTAAAATTAAAACAAAATATATTCACCTTCACAACAAATAAACTTAATAATACTAATCAGAGCAAAGACTAAAAGGAAAAACACTCTAAGTAAAAAATAACATGGTGAAATATGTCTCTTCTTAAGCTGGTTATGCTACCTTTTCCATGCCTCTGCCTCTTAGCACGTTCATTTTCAGTTTAGTAAAAATTCAAATGTTTAAAAATCATGTTATAAATTATTTAATACTATATCAGTGAAAATCATAATATCTTAATTCACAAATCTGATTCTTATAGTTCTCTGAGCAGACTAAAATTGAAGAACATAGGGAAAACCACTGGACCTAAATCAAATCCCTTATGATTATACAGTGGAAGTGAGAAATAGATTCAAGGGATTAGATCTGATAGACAGAGGGAACATTTCATGTAAAGATGGGCACAATAAAGGACAGAAATGATATGGACCTAACAGAGGCAGAAGATATTAAGAAGAGGTGGTAAGAATACACAGAAGAACTATAGAAAAAGATCTTCATGACCCAAATAATCATGATGGTGTGATCACTCACCTAGAGCCAAACATCCTGGAATCTGAAGTCAAAAGGGCCTTAGGAAGCATCACTACAAACAAAGCTAGTGGAGGTGATGAAATTCCAGTTGAGCTATTTCAAATCCTAAAAATGATGCTGTGAAAGTGCTGCACTCAATATGCCAGCAAATTTGGAAAACTCAGCAGTGGCTACAGGACTGGAAAAGGTCAGTTTTCATTCCAATCCTAAAGAAAGGCAATGTCAAAGAATGTTCACACTACCACACAATTGCACTCATCTCACATGCTAGCAAAGTAATGCTCAAAATTCTCCAAGCCAGGCTTCAACAGTACCTGAACAATGAACTTCTAGATGTTCTAGCTGGATTTAGAAAAGGCAGAGGAACCAGAGGTCAAATTGCCAACATCCACTGGATCATCAAAAAAGCAACAGAAATCCAGTAAAACACTACTTCTGCTTTATTGACTATGCCAAAGCCTTTGACTGTGTGGATCACAACAAACTGTGGAAAATTCTGAAAGAGATGGGAATACTAGACCACCTGACCTGCCTTCCGAGAAATCTGTATGCAGGTCAAAAAGCAACAGTTAGATCTGGACATGGAACAACAGAATGGTTCCAAATAGGGAAAGGAGTACATCAAAGCTGTATATTGTCACCCTGCTTATTTAACTTACATGCAGAGTACATCATGAGAAATGCTGGGCTGGATGAAGTACAAGCTGGAATCAAGACTGCTGGGAGAAATATCAATAACCTCAGATATGCATATGATACTACCCTTATGGCAGAAAGTGAAGAAGAACTAAAGAGCCTCTTAATGAAAGTGAAAGAGGAGAGTGAAAAAGTTGGCTTAAAACTCAACATTCAGAAAACTAAGATCATGGCATCTGGTCCCCCATCACTTCATGGCAAATAGATGGGCAAACAATGGAAAGTAAGAGATTTTATTTTGGGGGTCTCCAAAATCACTGCAATGGGGACTGAAGCCATGAAATTAAAAGATGCTTGTTCCTTAGAAGAAAAGCTATGACCAATCTAGACAGCATATTAAAAAGCAGAGACATTACTTTGCCAAAAAAAGGTCCATCTAGTCAAAGCTATGGTTTTTCCAGTAGTCAGGTATGGATGTGAGAGTTGAACTATAAAGAAAGCTGAGTGCCACAGAATTGATGATTTTGAACTGTGGTGCTGGAGAAGACTCTTGAGAGTCCCTTGGACTGCAAGGAGATCCAACCAGTCAATCTTAGAGGAAATCAGTCCTGAATATTCATTAGGAGGACTGATGCTGAAGCTGAAACTCCAATACTTTGGTCACCTGATGTGAAGAGCTGACTCACTGGAAAAGACCCTGATGCTGGGAAAGATTGAAGGCCGGATGAGAAGGGGATGACAGAGGATGAGATGGTTGGATGGCATCACTGACTCAATGGAACCTTGCCATGATGGCTACTCTCTCACCATCCCCTCTCCACATTTTTATTAATTAGCTATAGGTCACAAAGAGTCTGACACAACTTAGTGACTAACAAAAAAAATTGAAAATGCACAATTTTTAAACTATGTTCATACACCTGTTTTCACTTTGCACATAACCTTCTACTACCTAAGGCCCTGCTCTTTTGGTAATTTCTAGTTAATGCCCCACATAGACTGCCTGCAAGAGCGATTAATATGCATTCCAGACACATTCTCTTTTAAATCACACAAAAGCAAAAAGCAAGTTAAATAGAGTGGAATGTCACAATTAACTACTTAAAGCTAAATGTAAGCAGACTGCTTCACAAGGGGAGCTGAAATGTCATTTGGTTTTAGATGGGCTATTTTTATGCTAATATAATGGGAATAAACAGAAGCAGGGAAGTTGGGTGCCTAGGGGGCTGCTGGTGGGGAGAATGATGGTGGGTTGATAGCTATCCCACAGGAACAGTGATAGGAGACTGCTGGGGTATAAACAAAGGATGAGCACTAAGAACTGAAAAAGCTGAGAGCATGTGGCAAACAGACTTTGAGTGGGCCAGAAAAAGTAATGAGTTGTTTAGGAAGACACATTTATATGGCTGAGTCCCTTTGCTGTTTACCTGAAACTATTATAACATTGTTAATCGGCTATATGCCAAAGTAAAATAAAGTCTGAGTATGATTTTTTTAAAGAAGAAAACACATTTAAATCAAGGAATTGAATGAAAAGAATGGAAGATGAGATGGCAGCCCCAGCTACACCTGAAGCCCCATCTCACAGTATCTCTAGAGCAAAGGAAGAATGAATCAGAATGTCTACAAGCAGAGCCCAGACAGCATGGTGTTAAACTATGACAAGCTCTCCAACTAATATACACGTGCTTGCCTTTGGCTGTCCTAATTTGGAAAGTGTTTCTTCAACACATGATCTTACACACGGTAGACATTTGACATACTTGTTGATTGTTGACTGCTGATGAAATTATCTAAAGCAGCTGGCTCTACAGCTTGTACAGCGGTGGATGTGGTGGGCATTAGGATAGTTACATAGGGTATGGAGTAAGGCTGTGAGTCCTTGGAACTTGATCCTTAGAGAAGACTCCATCTCTACGACGTGACAAAAGCCCCTTATGGATTTGTCAGATCCTTGTTTACTGTCATACAGCCACAAAAAAAAAAAAAAAAAAAATTAATTTTTTCCAGTGCATCAAGTACCATCATTCATGTCAGTTCTCTAATGCTTCTCTGTTCATCTGCAAATTGAACTTGCAGATTGTACAATTGAACATTGTACTAATGTACAGCATCTTCTCACTGTGACATGACAGGAGAGCATGTGTCACCTACTCTAAGGTCCAAGAGTTTGTCACCATCTCACTGTGGAAAACTTCTTCAAGAGATGGGAATACCAGACCACCTGACCTGCCTCTTGAGAAAGCTGTATGCAGGTCAGGAAGCAACAGTTAGAACTGGACATGGAACAACAGACTGGTTCCAAATAGGAAAAGGAGTACGTCAAGGCTGTATATTGTCACCCTGCTTATCTAACTTATATGCAGAGTACAGCATGAGAAACGCTGGGCTGGAAGAAGCACAAGCTGGAATCAAGATTGCCGGGAGAAATATCAATAACCTCAGATATGCAGATGACACCACCCTTATGGCAGAAAGTGAAGAGGAACTCAAAAGCCTCTTGATGAAGGTGAAAGAGGAGAGTGAAAAAGTTGGCTTAAAAATCAACATTCAGAAAACTAAGATCATGGCATCTGGTCCCATCACTTCATGGCAAATAGATGGGGAAAGAGTGGAAACAGTGTCAGACTTTATTTTCGGGGGCTCCAAAATCACTGCAGATGGTGATTGCAGCCATGAAATTAAAATACGCTTACTCCTTGGAAAGAAAGTTATGACCAACCTAGACAGCATATTGAAAAGCAGAGACATTACTTTGCCAACAAAGGTCTGTCTAGTCAAGGCTATGGTTTTTCCAGTAGTCATGTATGGATGTGAGAGTTGGACTGTGAAGAAAGATGAGTGCCAAAGAATTGATGCTTTTGAACTGTGGTGTTGGAGAAGACTCTTGAGAATCCCCTGGCCTGCAAGGAGATCCAACCAGTCCATTCTGAAGGTGATCAGCCCTGGGATTTCTTTGGAAGGAATGATGCTTAAGCTGAAACTCCAGTACTTTGGCCACCTCATGCAAAGAGTTGACTCATTGGAAAAGACACTGATGCTGAGAGGCACTGGGGCAGGAGGAGAAGGGGACGACAGAGAATGAGATGGCTGGATGGCATCACCGACTCGATGGATGTGAGTTTGAGTGAACTCTGGAAGTTGGTGATGGACAGGGAGGCCTGGCATGCTGTGATTCATGGGGTCGCAAAGAGTTGGACACGACTGAGTGACTGAAATGAACTGAACTGAACTGAATGGCAGATCTGGACTTATGAACATTAGCATGGCTGGAACTACCTTGCTGAAAAAGAGTTCATTATAAATATTGACTGTAATTCCCTTTTTTAATTAGAAAAAGTGAACTCTTCCTAGAGTAATATAATCTCAAATTATAGGCACCCAGCCTCCTAGAGAGAATAGAAAAATAAAACAGTGCTAAACAAATACCCAACCAGCATAAAAATGTTGTGTAATTTAAATGAGAGTTAAACAAAGCAGGTGCTAAAAAGTAATCAAGTAGTAACAAAGGTGGGAGAATTAATTTAAACAATGAGCCAATAGGATGGTTAATCAGCTTGCTTTGCAAAGAACATTTGATTTCTCCCCTGAAAACTGCAGTGGTGACAAATAAGCCTGATCTATGAAATATCTTCAGGTATAATGTAATACGTCCCTTATTGCCTATAAAAGAAATGCCACTGAATCACAGGTGTATGGTGCTGAATTATCATGGATGCTTCTAAATTACCATGCATGGTGTCTTCGCTCTGGGTTGTCTGACAATGGTTCTTCTGTTTTTCAAACTCTACAACTGCTATTTGAATTATTCCAGAATAGAGGTTTCAAACTTAAAGGGCTCAGGCAGCAGCAGTGGGGGTAAATGGACAGGAGCAGAGGGAGACCATGATGAATTGGAGAATACTGCTCCATCTAAGGTGGTCAACTCTTGCCAAGTGAGTCACATCATCTCATTCTTAGACAAAACCCAGAACTGTTAGTCAGTTTTTTATATCAAAGGGGCCATACAGATGGCTAGGTAATTTGCAAGGTCCAGTGTAAAATAAAAATGCTGAACCCCTTGCCCCCAAAATTGTTGAGAATTTCAAGCTGGCAAGAGTAGAGCATTAAAGCAAGTGTGGACCTCTCTCAGCACAGAGCCCTGTGTTGCAGCACAGGTTGCCTGCCTATGAAGCCTGTCCTGCAGCTATATAAAACAAACTCAGGAATCACCTAGTGTGAGACCCATTCTAAAGCTTCTACATTCTCTCCTTATTTCCCCTTGGGACTCAAAGTAACAGGGCTGGAAGAGTTTGGAGTATGCCCTATAGTGAAAGAACTGAGACAAACATGGCTGGTGGCTGACAAGGAGAATAAAGTATCCCTTGTTCTCACCAAGTCTTAAAACCAACTGGGGGATTCAGCTGTTGATAGGTGTGTGCTTGTGGATAAGAAATCTTAGGCCTTCCGAATCCAAAATACATAAAAGTTTGTTGCCATAGCCAAAGTCCTATAAAAAGTGATACTCCCTGGAAAAGCTTTCACACTCATGGCCCATCTATAGAGCTGGGTATGTCGGACCACCATCAAAGAGGAACACTTAATCCACCAAGTGACAGTCACAAGTTAGATATCCTTCACACATGCATGAACATGAAAAACTTCATGAAAATTTATAAAAATACAATCAAAGTTTTGCATACATTAGTTAATACGATTGTTTAGACAAATGCTTCCCATTTAAAGTGATGTTTGTAAGGCATACTAAGGTGAATGAACAGGTTGCTTGTGGCTAGAGGTGACTGGCACATACCTCCACCAGCATGCTGGCCATTTAGAGGGCTCACTAGAGAGTTTTTAAAGATGAGAACTCTCTTTCATTAAAATAAAAAAACATCCTTAAACTGATCTGTCATATACATTTCATATTTCCATACATCAGGTTTACATCAATTGAGATAGACATGTAAAACAATTACAATTATACTTTTCATAACAGCTTAATACCAACAAAATGCTTATTGCCATATTGGCTATGGTCACACCCAGTAAGATTCTAATCCAAACTCAAGAAGAAAAAAATCAAAGCTGTTCTTCAATGCAGCAATTTTACCTCCATGTGTAGGCCATATCTGTATGTGTGCACAGATAATTGGTGTATCTCTGAAACATAAGTAAACAGAAATAGTATTACGGTATCAAAAGAATAAATTATTCCACTATAAATTTGCCTGTTTTATTTGGTCTCTCCATCCCCATTCCTGATAGAATGTAGTGGGGAAGAAATCTGCATCTATCTCGTCCCACTGCTATGTTCTCCAACATTGCCTGGCACATAGTAGATACTCAATAAAAAGTTGTTAAATTGAATTGAATACATAGGATCAAAACAAGTTATCAGTCTCTGATTCTAGGATTTTTTAAATAGAGACATGTGGCAGAATTTTTTCCCTAAATTCTACTGGCTTTTCTATTCCCCAAATAGAACCTAATTCCTGTAGTCACTGTACCCAGCAATTCTATTGCTTTCTGTCAGCCTCTAATTCCCATCGCTCACAGAGACATGAGCTTGGGCCTCCTTGAGACAGGATGGGAGAAACATTAACTTCTTCTCAGAACCTAGAAACAGCTAATGAGCTCTGAGGAATAATATTTCTAAGTATTCACCAAACCAGAATCAATATCAATGTGCTGTCAGTGTGTGCATTAGCCCCACAGTCAAACAAAGAACAGCCTTACAGCCCAATAATGACACTGGGTGTGGATAACTGGGATGGGCAAGATGATGCAGAGATGACTGTATTAGCTCTCCTCAAACACAAGGCTCCCAGGATGTTGCACACGACTGTCATTCTTGTACTCTGTCAGAAATAGGAAGCATTTAGACTCAGCCACTGATAATATTCAGCAAAATAACTCTCTTTTAACTTCTTAATCCAGGAGATGGATTCAAAGTACACCTTCCTGGCTATAAGAGAAGTTTACTCTTCTATTCCTTGTCTGGTGTTGGCAGGGAATTCAAATGCCTTAAAGTTAGCAGAGCACTACATAATGCAGCTGATAAGACAGGTACAACAAACTTGAATCATTACTGACTCATGTAAGACCTCCTTTCAGTACAGCTCCATCACGCCCACACTCATTCATGTAGCATTTCCCATACACAGATCCTGCTAGAAAGGTATGTTGAGCAAGGGTACTGGCAAAAGGTCTGAATATCTGTTGTGCATTGCTTCAATCTATAGGATCTGACCAAGATTCATGCCCATCCCTGTAGTAAAACTGATCTTAGTGTTTTAAATGAGATTTCATTCTCTGAGTGAAATCTGATTTTCCAATCAGAATGAGAAGGGTGGGGTGAGTATGATAGAGTAAAGGTGGCTGCTCTCATGGTATACACAGTTAAGATGTCATAAAACTAAGATGACTGGGTAAGCAGGTGGGTATCACAGTCAAAGCACACTGATTTGGAATCCTGGTCCAGTCACTTATTAACTCTATGACCTTAGCCAAATTTGGTAACCTGGCGAAAACTTGGTTTCTGCAAAATGTAAATAATAATATCTAATCCTATAAAATGAGATTGTTACTCTCTATTTCATAATGTCATTATACGGGCCAAATAAGTTATGTTCAATGTTTAGTTCAGTGCCACACAATAAAAACTAAATAAATAAGAGCTTGGTTGTTATTATGATTTTTATTTTTATCACCCCACCGTGGCCTAATTATCCAAAGAGTTAACTTATTTGTAACTTTGTAATTCAATGAAGAAAGCTATAACCAAAAGCATAGAGAAGGTTAGTTTCTTATAAGGCTTCCATGGTCTAAACTTGGCCATACAATAAATATGATCATAATGATCTTTCTCTTATCACTGTGAAAGAAAATTCTCTACATTCTAGAAAGTTTCAGTGAAACACCACAAAATGCAGCCATAGAGCAATCTCTCCCTTCCCCGGTACACACACACACCCCATCTACCCCTTGGGGATATATTAAAACTAAGACAACTGAAATAGCCTTAGCCAATAATTAAGACACACAGCTAATCAGAGAGCAGCACGGGCTCTGCAAAGAAACCGAGCACTCAGGATAACAGTTCCCATTATTAGGGCTTTGTTCTCCTGGAGCAAAAAGAGCATAAAAGCATCAAGTTGGGGAGCTGCAACTGTATTTTAAATATGTGCAGAGGTAAGGAGAGATCACAGGCACCTCTGAACTAGAAGGATATTCCACCAGATAACTGCGTCAGCCCACACCCACCAGCGCACTCCCCACCCTCGAAGCATGACTCCACTGTTTCTAACACTATCCTTAAGGAATCTGGCTTCTGCGACTTCCAGTAATTGTACAAATCACCCATGATGAAGCATCTAAGAGCACTGTTAGACAAAAGAAACAAACATTAAGCAAATAGGAAACTCATTAAAATGCTGCCTTTGGTTACTTTTATTCCTAGCAATTTATGTTATCAAACAAGTCTTTCTTCATTGCTTTTCCCTGAAAGTAACACTTCAAATGAATTTCAATGGCCACTGAGTGATTTTCTCCAGACCCACATAATCCAGCCATGATATGCACTTTCCCTCCCCGCCCCCCACCAACCAGCACTCCTCCTTGTCACCCTAGAGCCTCTGACTTAGCTGTGTTCACACCCAGAAGTCCCAGGAGAGCTTTCTGCTCACATTATACAACACAAAAAAGCAGGCAATGAACAACCAACCCATGCTCCTAAATGCTTGCGATAAAGCCAGACTGAGCTGACCTCTCCCATCCCACAGAGCTGCATATCAGGCACATAAACTTAAAAGAACCACGAGCAGCCTGTATGTGATATATATAAACAAACTAATTAAAACCCAAGGTCTTTCATTCTAGATAGTGCCTAATAATGGGACCAATATGCTTGACTCTGTGCAAAAAAAAAAAAAAAAAAAATCACTCCAAGCTGGCAAGAGGTATTCCTTTTCCTGCTCCCTGTGAAACATCTCTTTCAGGCTCAATAAACAGCCTAAAAGAAGAGGAACTCAAGGGTTGCCATTCATTCCTGTAAGACTTTTCAAATAAGAACTATCAGCTTGGCAGCACTGAGCCAAAAGACCACTCCCTGATTCCAAGTGGACATATTGATCAATTGCACTGACATGTGCCTCCTCCTTTCTCTCCCTTAGTAACAATCAGCTGCACCAGGGAAATCCATTTCCCAAAACAAAAGGCAACTCACTGCTCCTTATCTGACAATGCCAAGTCGTGTATTTTTTTTAAAATAATAATAATGGTGATGATGAGGCCTAAAGACAGAGATAGGAGTTTAAATAAGCACCATACGCGTTTATCGTAGAGTTTCAGAAATGAGTTGAGGTTATGACCAAGCCCAGAGATCTGTTTTCACCACAGTCGCTGAGGGTTCAGCTATTTATTCATCTTGCCAGATTCTGGTTAAAGTTAAACAACACCACTGCCACTTCCAGAGGCTCTCCACAGGGTTACCCTTCACTGCAACTGCCGCAGAGGAGACTTGGTACAAGTCAGCCTGCAAATAACTCCAGCTATTTTGGAGACTAGCGAGAGATGAAAAAATATCATGGCAGTTTTTCAACTAACTATGAAGGCCATAGACTGAAGGACTAGAGCATAAATCAAAAGGCTTAAGTAATTTCATTCTGTTTAGGTCTCTATATTTTTAATAAATTCTGTCTTAAACATGCAAGAGGTCTCCTTTCACATCAGGGTTATGTCAGATGCTTATTCAGCATTCATTTCTTGCCATGAAGAAACTGAAACCCAAACGAGGTAAATACGGAATTTCATACTGTAAACCACTTAATATTTCATAAATCACAAGAGCAAATAGGGGACCAATGAGCTTTCCCCACAAAAAAGAAACATATCTTTACAATCTTTAAATACTGTGTACTGCTCAATTTAGAGCCTATTTGGGGCTTTGCGATAGAAAAATATCTTATGTTTATGAAAAATTCCATGAGAACACTAAAAATAACAGGCAGAGATGAAACAAGAATAATTCCACATATTTTTATTTCTCTATGACTCTTACAGGGCTTTGTCTTAACCCAGCAGCCTGAAAACAGATTTAGGTAAAACAGCTCTTCTTTCCCTAGTCCATTTTAAGCAGACAACATCCCCCATCACTGCCTCAGCAGACACCGGCTAACCAAGAAAACAGCCGAGCAATTAAGGCCTAGACATTTAACACTCACCATCTCCTGCTCCCACCGTCTTCTTTTGATGTTTACAGCACATCTGTAGGATGCAATACTAGGAGATGCCTTGTTTGACCTGCTGCATGATGCTGTGACATCAGTTCAGATGATGCAGCTCATTATGGGAAAGACTGCTGTTGCTATGGCAACTGGGATGTGCTAGGAATCCTTGCTGCATTTCCAGTGGAGCCTGAGACAATACGGAAGCCCTGTAAGAAACAGACGATATGCAAAATATAGACCAAAGGAAGAGGATCCCTCATTGGACAAAAATCCATAGGTCTAAAAGGGATTTCCCTGAAGTCACTTTGGAAAAAAATTAAAATTATCTCCTACTTTTTTGTTACACATTTAGGAAGGGGAGAGGGAAGAAAGAGATTTAGTGCTAAACAAATTAAAAACTCAAATGGACAATGTTTCTCTGTTTGTTAGGCAATTTGATTACTTTTTCCTCTCTGGACAGCATTACAATTAATTACCTTTTTTAAAAGTTACTAAAAAGAATTTTTCTCATTTGTCAAAAACCAGAAGAAAAGCAAGGAACAGAAAAAGAATTATAAATGCAATATAAACAGCTGAGAAAGTGACTGTTATTCTGAAGTAAATAGGTTTTAGTTCTACAGAACACAAACTCCTACCAATGAAGTCTGTCCTGATCATTTCTACTGATGAACAACAACCCACAGAACCTTCTCACACAGATGAGCCCCAGCTCTCACTTGAGCATTGGAGAGGCACATGGAAGGAGGTTTAGAATCTAGGGGCCACACAACTTCACCTTCAACTTCTGGGGTCCCTTCCCTTGATCTGCAGAGATCTCCTACCACTCAGAGCCAAATGCAAGAGAGTCTTTTCTGGGACCAAACCTGGTAGTTGGAACAAATGGCAACCTGCTAGAAAGTTCCTAAATCGTTTGCATTCCTAACATTGGGGTTCTGTTTTCTTCTCTATGAGGCAATAAGACACAAAGGAGAAAATTACTCACACACCTCCCCCGACAAAAGCTGAAACTGCATGAAAATCCACCTTTATATAAGACACAGTGAGGTTATTTCTCCAGTTAGGAAAAGAAAAGCAAATCTAAAACAATCATTTCTTTCCAGTCCTGAGCAGAAACAAACATTATGTGATGTGAACTGGGGGTAAGGAGATATGGGCAAAAGCAGCCATCTCTTGCATATTTAATATTCTCAGACCACAGATAGAGAGAGAATCAAGCTGACCTACATCCACTCTATCTGCACAACTCTGGGGAAGAACCACATTCTAAAACCCCAAGTCTAATGAGACAATTACACTGTCCCCTCCCACTTGAGATTTTAAATGCCATTGTTAACCAACAGCATCAGGAATGGGGGGATGAAACGGCAGAAGGAATTTAGGCAGTGGCTTGGTAAATGGGGGCTGATAAAATGTCTGAAAGGTGCCAAGATCCTAGCAGGGTGCACCATCAACCATGCACAGAGCATTTCCTCCCTGATGGAAAGCCAAGACTATTCTTGCTTCACTTAATGAGGAATTGGGAGGCCAAGAGCAAGACGTGAAGCTGCCTGCCCAAGTCATCCATGCTCTCAGTCATAGGCCGAGCCTGACTCCCACCCTTTATCTTAGACCACATGCCACACCACGGGAAGTAAACAAGCAGCTACTCTAGCACAAAGAGCACTGATCTGGGATTCAGGAAACCCAAGTGTTAATGCCAGTTCCTCCAGTGAGCATCTGTGTAACATCAGGTCAGTCAATTAACCTCTCTGGTCCTCAAGTTTTCCATCTGCAGACATGATGGATTTAGCAATAACCATGGTTTTCAAGGTTTTTGTTAGTAGTGGAAGCCTTTCTTCTAATGATATAGACCAAAGCTGGGCTGCCCTGGTTGAGAGGAGAGAAGAAGCCCAGAGTCAAAGTTGGTAAACTCTTCTTGAGCCCACCTCACCTCATCTGCCATGATCTGACCCCTGAAGGCAGCTCTGATGAAACCCTCAGCTGGGGAAGAGAGTGAAAGTCATGGGTCTGTAACAATATTATGAGCCTTTCCCTAGCTGAAATCCATGGTTCTATAGAAGAGAGAGAGAAGGGTAGGATCAGGTGTTCCAGACTTGAATATGGCTTCTCAGGATGAATTTGCTTTGCCAGAAGCAAGTCACTTGTTTGGTGGGAAGAGATGAATGCTTCATCAAATCTGCTTCAGAAAGTATATTTGGGGATTTCAGTCACAGTAAACAGAGCCTTAATCGATCCAATCACTGAAGAAACTGTGTAAGGCATAAATTGGCACCATTAGCATGAAGCATATGTAGAAGGGAAAAAAAGCCTGGGCTCTGGAATGGTTCATGAGACTCAATAATGACACACCTCAAAAGGCTAGGGCCACGGCCAGAGCTGGCAAGACCTCCTCAAAGGAAGGTGCAAGGCGTTCTCCATTTTTTCTCTTGGACATTCCTGGACTTGACAGTGATCACACACCCCAGTCAGCTTAAGCCCCTTCCCTGTTCCTTCCCAGGCAAAATTCCCATCAGCAAAGGCCAAAAAGCATCCAAAAATCCAGGGAAGGTGGATTAGCTCCTGAATGAACACCTAGATTTGGAGCTTGAAGCAAACCTTGGGGTGACTTTCGCCAAAGAAACTGACCCCAACCTATTCAAAAATCTCCCTGTCATCTTCTGAATTTAAGATCTTCTCTTGCCCAGCTTCAAGTTAATATGGTTTTCTGTTTCACTAGACTTAACTCCAAACAGAAACATCTGACATAAAAGCAACTGGCAGAAGTCTAGCTGTGTTGTTACATCGGTAAATACCTATACACGTCAGGACCAACATACGACACAAGGGTTTATGAGCTGTTTAAACTCTGCATTGGTATTTCTGGGGCTTTCCTGTTTTCATATTTAGTTTTTTCATAGGTCTTAATCTTATCTACTCAAGTAGACAACACTTTAGGGTATTACCAATGTCTTGTGAGACTTTTTGATTTCCTCATAACCTTTAGCACACTCCTAGGCATAAGTAACCGCCTAATAAGTCCTTCTTAATTATTTATTTTTTGTTAAAGTAATATTGTTTACATTCCAACCAAGGAAAAATTTCCTAATAGCTTTCCTTATCACTCCAGAATTTGAAATGTTATAAGATTTTACTAAGGCTTATATGTGTAAATCTTTTCCCCTTCCTTTGCTGCCAAAATAACAAAAAGTAATTTGCTACTAAGAAGATCTGACCAAAAATGATAAAGCAATCCAGAAAACAAACATTTTCAATTTGTCATCAGAAACAGAAGGAACAGTGATCATGATACCTGTTTCAAGTTATTTACAACTGAATCTTTTAATTAACATAGCATTTTCAGCTCACATAGTCTTTTAGACTAGATTCCTCCCCTTATCCAAAGAAAATTATGAATAAAATAACTAACCCTCATTTATACAAATTCTTCTCCCAGCAAAAGCAAAATACATTCTTGAAAGATAGGGTTTCCCAAGATAACTTTAGTTAGAAAAAGTGATTCTTTTTTTCTATGGAGAAGAAACAAATTACATCATACCTTCATATGTAAAATTCCAGTAAATAATACAGTAAAAGTTTCACTAAATCAAAGTCACAAGCAGCTCTGATAAAAGAGTTTTGTTTTACAGGGTACAAACATATTTTTCAGTGAATAATCCAATAATCAGCTCTATATAAAGAATAGAATCACACATCATTGGTAAAGTAATCTTCATTTGCTAGGGTGTCATGAAACAAATGAGAGTCAAAATGCTGCAACCTATCACAAGCATCCATTTTGTTTAACCTCTAATGAGTTGTTACACTGGCCTGCCTTATATTCCATTAACTGGATGCATCTCTGTCATGGAAACAACCTCAAGCATCTTCAGGGCAAAGACTAAATCTACCAGAGCGGAGTAGGCTACGTAGCAAACACTTGTTGTGTACCTTGCCTAGTAAATGCTTTTTTACGTGAGTCTGTCAAACTCAGAGGCTTAATTCTGGTCAGCTCAAGACATACAACTAAATACTCCCAAGCCACCAGTCAGACATAAACATATATGCATATAAACACATACACAAACAGACTTAAAAACATACGTGAGAATGAGTTTTGGCACATAATATCAATATTTCCCTCCTACTCTAGTCAATGATAACATTTTACTTTTAAATGTACTAATTTACTGCTGGTCTAAACACTCCATCAATGTATTTACTGTGAAAATATTTTACTATAACACAAAATATTATTGCTTCATGGAATTCTTTTGAAAAGGATTCAGTTCAGTTCAGTTCAGTTCACTCACTCAGTCATGTCCGACTCTTTGCGACCCCATGAATCGCAGCATGCCAGGCCTCCCTGTCCATCACCATCTCCTGGAGTTCACTCAGACCCACGTCCATTGAGTCAGTGATGCCATCCAGCCATCTCATCCTCTGTCATCCCCTTCTCCTCCTGCCTCCAATCCCTCCCAGCATGAGAGTCTTTTCCAATGAGTCACTCTTCGCATCAGGTGACCAAAGTACTGGAGTTTCAGCTTAAGCATCATTCCTTCCAAAGAAATCCCAGGGCTGATCTCCTTCAGAATGGACTGGTTGGATCTCCTTGCAGTCCAAGGGACTCTCAAGAGTCTTCTCCAACACCACAGTTCAAAAGCATCAATTCTTCGGTGCTCAGCCTTCTTCACAGTCCAACTCTCACATCCATACATGACCACAGGAAAAACCATAGCCTTGACTAGACGAACCTTTGTTGGCAAAGTAATGTCTCTGCTTTTGAATATGCTATCCAGGTTGGTCATAACTTTCCTTCCAAGGAGTAAGCATCTTTTAATTTCATGGCTGCAGTCACCATCTGCAGTGATTTTGGAGCCCCCCAAAATAAAAGTCTGACACTGTTTCAACTATTTCTCCATCTATTTCCCATGAAGTGGTGGGACCGGATGCCATGATCTTAATTTTCTGAATGTTGAGCTTTAAGCCAACTTTTTCACTCTCCACTTTCACTTTCATCAAGAAGCCACAAACATAAAAGTAAACCTAAAATATTCATAAGTATACATGTCACAAAAAGAACATATACCATAATAAATACATTGAGATAACAAACAAAACAATGAATCAAATAATAAAAGTACTGCTTTACCTATCTCTGTGTTTACAGTGCTTACTCAGTGCTATGGACCGAATATTTGTATCCTTCCAGAGTACATACACTGAAATCCTAACCCCGAAGTTAACAGTATTAGGAGATGGAACTTTTGAAAGGTGACCTAGTCGTGAAGGTGGATTGCGCATAAATGGGATTAGTGCCCTTACAAAAGAGGCCCCCAAAAGTTCCCTTGACCCCTTTTACAATGTGAGGACAAGGTGAAGGGGCATTGTCTGTGAACCAGAAAATGGGTTCTCACTAGACACAGAATCTTCCAGCCCCTTGATCTTGGACTTTCCAGACTCCACAACTGTGAGAAATAAATGTCTGTCTTTTATAAACTACCCAGTCTATGGTATTCCTGTTATAGCAGCCCAAACAGATTAAGACTCCGTAGCTCCTCAAAACTAAGCTGTGTTTCTATATACTTACAACAAAAGATAAATCAAGAAAACAGCCCCATTTACAATGGAATCAAAATGAATATAATACTTGGTAGTAATTTAACCCAAGAAGGTGCAAGATCAGTACACTGAAAATTATAAAACACTAATGAAAAATATTAAAGAAGACACACATAAATGAAAAGACAGCCCATATTTGTGGATTAGAATAACAATACTGGTAAAATGTCCATACTACAGAAAACTATTTTCAGATTCAGTTTATCAGCCTATCAAAATGCCAGTGCTCCTTTTATAGAAATAGAAAAAACAATCCTAAATCTTGCATGGAGTCACAAAAGACCACAAGCAAAGCAGCCTTGAGTACGAAGAGCAAAGCTGAAGCATCACACTTTGTGATTTCAAACTATCATACAAGATTATATAAGTGAGCAAACAATCTGGTACTAGCATAAAAATAAACACATAGATCAATGGAACAGAATAGAGAACCCAAAAATAAACCCATGCATAGATGGTTGACTAACTTTCAACAATGGCACCAAAACACAAAATGGGAAAAGATGGCCTCTTCAATAAATGGGGTTGGGAAAACTGGGTACTTATATGTAGAAGAATGAAATTGAGCCCTTATCTTATATCATACACAAAAACAAACTCAAAATGAACTGAAAACCTAAGGAAAAGACCTGAAATCATAAGATTCTCAGAAGAAAATCTAGGGGAAAATCTCCTTGATATTAGTCTTGGCAATAATTTTTTGGATACAGCAGCAAAAGCACAGACAACAAAAACAAAAATAAACAAATGAGACACATTAAACTAAAAAGTTTCTGCATAGCAAAGGAAAGAGTCAAGAAAGAAAATACTTGCAAACCATACATCCAATAAAGGGTTAATATCCAAACTATAAAGGAACTCTTACAACTCAAAGCCAAAAAAAAAAAAATCAAATAATTCAACTTAAAAATGGGCAAAGGATCTAAATATACATTTTTCCAAAGAAGACATACAAATGGCCAAAAGGTATATGATAAGATGTTCAATATCACTAATCAGGAAAATGTAAATCAAAACCACAGCCACACCTGCTAGTATGTCTATTATCAAAAAGACAACAAATATTGTTCAGGATGTGGAGAAAAGGGAGTCCTTATACACTGTTGGTGGGAATGTAAACTGGTATTGCAATATGGAAAACAGTATGGAGGCTCTTCAAAAAATTAAAAATAGAACTACCATATGATCTATAAATCCTACTTCTAATTATATATTTGAAGGAAATGAAATCATCATCTTGAAGAGATATTTGCCCTCCCATGTTCACTGCAACATTACTCACAATAGCCAAAATATACGAACAATCTAAGTGCCCATGAGCAGATGAATGGATAAAGAAGCTGTGGAAGACATATTATCTGTGGAAGATATCTATATATGAAATCCCACATTTCATACAGGATTTATATCTCCAGTTTTATACATATATATATGTGTGTATGTGTATATATATATGTATAATATATAAATATATAAAATATAATACATATTAAAAATATATAAAAAAAGGAAATCCTGCCATTTGTAACAACATGGATGAGCCTGGAGGGCATCATGCTAAGTGTAATATCCTGAAAAAGAGAGATACTGTAGGTATCATGTGGAATCTGGGGGAAAAAAAATGTCAAACTCATAGAAACAGAATAGGATGGTGGTTTTCAGGGCCCTGAGGAAGACGTTGGTCAAAGGGTACAAACTTTCAAGTATCCGATGAATAAGTTCTGAAGATGTAATGAACAGAATGGTGACTATAGTTGATACTTCTGTTTTGTATATTTGAAATCTGCAGAGAGTGTAGAATGTATGCATTCTCACCAAAGAAACCAAAAAACAAACAAACAGAAAACAGCAATCACATGAGATAGATGTGTTAATTAACTTGATTGTGGCAATCATTTCACAATGTAAATGCACACCAAATCATTACAGTATACACATTAAATATATTACAATTTTATTTGTCAGTTATACTTTCATAAAGCTGAGGGATCGAGAGAGAAAGAATCAACAGCAACAACAACAAAAAAGACATCCAGACCTTGTGTGGAATTTAACCAAGTGTTTCATTATGGATATAAGATTAAGATACTTCAGGACCTTGGCTTAATGTCTTAAAACACCCAAGAAGTATGGCATAACTGTAGACAGTACCTGCAGTAGTTGATCAACACTTAAATAATGTGCCATTCAGATTTTAAAAAGTTAGTGGTGTGCTACAGAGTATCATGAATAGTGCAAGAGATGAACTAGACTGAATAAACAGATGATGGCCCATGATAAAAAATGAGTTAGCATCATTTGTCTATCTGGGACTCCAAGAGATGATTTAAAATAAGGAAATAACCCCTCCTCACCAAAGTGGCACCCTTTGGAGTCACTGCTTTTGATGTTGTGTGTGTTCCCATGTATTGGTGGCTTTGAAATCAGCTCTGGAGTCTCCTTCACAAGAGATAGCATTATGAGTAACCATCCCATCACGTAGACGGTGGGGTCTGAGAAGAGTCCAAGTCCCACCTGCCTCATGCTCTCCTTCACAAACCTGCTGCGCTTCCTAAATTACCTCAGAATCCACTGCACTCAGCTGGAAGCTAATGAATGTTCTGGAGGAGAAGTGTCACCATCTGCTATCCACAGCCATTGATACCCACGAGGCAGTGAGTGCTCCGGGACAGGCACTAAGCAGATGAGTGGGAAGACAAATAGGTTGAAGCCCCACGACTAACAGCCATAGGAAACTGAACAGGGCATTAACCTCTCTTAGAGTCCTCTTCTGTAAAGTGAGGAGTAACTGCTCTGCCTACCTGACAGTGCTATGGAAGTTTAGGAAGTAAATGCCCTATCTGTAAGTGCTGTAAGAACCAGGGAATGGAGGGAGTAGGTAAAGGGAAATGAGAAGGAAGAAAAAGAGGAAAAGTAAGAGAGAGAGAGAGAGGTCAGGACAAGGACAGGAGAATGAGAAAGAGGGAAAAGGGAGAAAGGAATGAAAATATGGGGACAAAAGAGTGAGGGAAGTGAGGGGAAGTAGAAAGGGAGAAGCAAGGGGAAGGGGATGGGGCTAGGAGGACGAGGAAGCTGTGAAGGAATGTAGGCTTTGAAACCTGAATTCTTCCAGGCTCTGCTCCCACCTAGGTGTTTGTATTGGGCAAAGCATTTATCTGAGCTTCACATGTGTCTTGGGGAATGAGGATACTAATTCCGCCTTTCAATGTT